>NC_050513.1:19223613-19226908 GCF_002922805.2 Oryzias melastigma | reverse complement strand
TAACATATTTCAGCAAAATTACTAAAAATATTAATTCACAAAAGTGTGTATGTGATATATGATACAAATATATGAAATATGGTGACATAAAAGTAAACTAAGAAAAAAGGCCATTTACACTCTGGACTCCTAAAGGTCAAATCTGAACTAAATGAGGAAGAAATGTTGATTTGGAGCCAACCAAAGTTGTCTCATGTGAACAGTAGAACTCATATAAAAGAATTAAGATTTAAATATGAAAAGGAGCTTTTTCTTTTTCTTTTTGTTTTTAATATAAGTTTTATTTAGTTTTTACCTGATATTTTAAAGCAGGAACCAGCAGGAGCATCTTTACGTTTGTCATTAGCGGCTAACAACAGTTAGCATGCTGACATGCTAGCTTTTGAAAAAGGTAAATATTAGAAATTATTTAATCTACTTAAGTAATTGACGGAATTAATTTACATGCTTATTATAGTAAACATTTATGTTCAAATGAAGAGACAGGTTATTGTAGAAAATTAAACTAGCAATTTAGCATAACATTGCTCCCTCCTCAGCCATGCTAATAACAGCTAGCATGCTTACATGCTAGCTTTTGAAAAAGTAAACATTACTATCATTTAAACTTTTTGAGTAAATTAGGTCATTCACTTCCAGGTTCATTAAAATAAAAAATAACAGAAACTTATGTTCATGTTCAAGTAAGCTAACAAATTAGCATAAATTATCACTTATTCAGTTTTACCGCTTTGTTTTTGAGTTATTAGGCTGTAAAGACATGGAAGATAATTGTTGAAAACACCACCATCCTTACATAATCTTCGTTAGCGGCTAATAACAGCTATCATGCTTACATGCTAGCTTTTGTTATTGTAGAAAGTTGAGCTAGTGATTAGCATAGAACTGCTACATCTTTCAGTGTTGCAGTTCTGTTATTTATTTAATAAGCTAAAAAACATGTGGAATATAACTGTTGAAACCATCACCTGCAGCTGTTTACAGCTTTGTCACTAGCGGCTAATAACAGTTAGCATGCTGACATGCTAGCCTTTGAAAAGATAAATATTAGGAATTATGTAATATTTGTAAGTAAATTATTTACATTCTTATTAGAATAAATATAACATAAATGTGTGTTTATGTTCAAATGAAAAAACTTGTTAAAATTAATCCACCGAATTAGCATAAATTTGCTATATGTTATGAGTGTAATAATGCTGACAAGATAACTTCTGAAAAAGTAAGCATTACCAATTACTTCATTTTTTTTAAGTAAATACGGTATCTCATTTGTGCGATTATTACAATAAATATATTACAATAAATATATTACAATACATATATTATTACAATAAATATAGCATAAATATGCATCAGTGTTCAAACAACAAGACAAATGTTAAAAAATTAATCAAAATCAAGCTAACAAATTAGCATAAAATTGCTACCACCTCAGTTTCCCAGGTTCTGTTTTTAAGTAACTAGGCTAACCTTTGAAAATAAATTGTCTAAACCAAGTTAAACATATTTTTAAATACTTGAATTAGTCAAATTATGAAGTGATTTTCTTTGAAAACAAAAAAAGACTAAAAATTCTCGCAGTAGTAGTTAACTTTTGCTTGAGTATTTTAACATTAGAAAGTAAAAAAATGAATGAAAAAAATACCAATGGGGTGAAGCGGAATCCCATGGAATTATGTCAATTGCGTTAATGGTTTAAGAGTTACTTTAGTCGAACAATCGTCCACACTGCAGCTAAAGTATCTCAACACGACTTCCAAAGACTTGTGTTTTCATGAAACCTCTTGGGATTCATGAACTCTTTGGAGCGCTGAATGTTTTGGGTTCTCACTGTAGCGATCTGTACCAGGGTTCACTTGCAAGGAAACCGAAACGTGGACGCTGTAGTCACTACTGTCTCTGTGGGTGGACAGGAAAAGAATCAAGGTCATAGATCTAATACTTTAGGATACATGACCACATCCACTACAATGGTACGTTCCATCATGACATTGTGTGAGGACTTCAACAGCAGATCATTGTGAAACTCTTCTCAAAAACCCAACCAAGAACGGTCCGATTTAAGGTTATAACTTCCATGTAACTTTCTATGAGTTAACTCGGTGTGTTTCTGTTTCCTGTCAGAAATGTGCATCGATAACGGAAACGCCTACGCCGACCTGGAGACGTGGAGTCCGGAGCCGTGTAAGCTGTGTTACTGCGATAAAGGGACGCCCATATGTAAGGACGTGGTCTGTGAGGAGCTCAGGGACTGTGAGAACACGGTGGTACCGGACGGCGAGTGCTGCCCCGTGTGCACGACTGGTGCACCTCCGACCAGCGTGGAGCCAACTGGAGGTAATCCTGGGACCATAATGTTGGGTCAAACTGGTGTTGAATGGTTGAACAAATGTGCTGATATAGGACAAAATCTGTATTTTTAATCATAAAGTTTGACCCAAAGCTTGAAGGAAACATTAACTGAACCGGTTCCACACACTGGATCCGGTTCCCAGTGGGACGTGTTCTGGTTTAACTCACCTTATGGGGACTTAAATACATACACACAAGAACCAGCAATGCAAATTATAAAAATGACATTCCAGACCATTTAGGTAACATTTAAAATTCAATTGTAAACTTTTTGGATAAACAAAACAGTTGACAAAACATGATGTCCTCATGAGGTTAGGTAAACCAGTTTAGATGTCTGAGTGTGTTCCACAACTTTGTGTTGGAAGTCACTAAAATAGTTATTATTGGTGTTGGTTAGGAGTTTATGTCAAAACTAAAGTTTAGCAATAATTTGTATTATTTTGAATGTTTTCTATTTAAGTATTCAGACTTTTGAAGGTCAGCTTAACTTGAATGTTTTAGAGGGCAGCAGTGAAGCTGGGTTTTCTTTTACACTTGTTTTAAATTTTTATTCTATTATGCATCAAAATCATCTGCTTGTTCTCTCTTGTCTGCCATGTTACAGAACACTTGAACTAAAATGACAGGTTGTGTTGAGACAAAGACGCTACACAAAAGTCACTTTTGAATATTTAAAGTAGCACTTGTTAGTACTGATAATTTTAGTAAAGTATTTGAATCTGTTAATTGTCCATTTTGATGCCTTGTCTTCATTATTCTTCATCATTTCTTTCATTACTATTTCAACAACTTCAATGAATCAGTGTATCACTGCTTTACTAAAACAGTTGCACTGCTTTACTGTTTCTCTGCTTCACTGTTTTCTGTGCTTCACTGTTTTTCTGCTTCACTGTTTCTCTGCTTCCCTTAAACTGTTTCTGTGCTTCACTGTTTCTTT
>NC_050513.1:19205122-19223574 GCF_002922805.2 Oryzias melastigma | reverse complement strand
CTCTGCTTCACTGTTTCGTTGCTTCATTGTTTCTCTGCTTCACTAAAACAGTTTTGCCGCTTCACTGTTTCTTTGATTCATTGTTTCTTTGCTCCAATAAAACTATTTCTCTGCTTCACTGTCTCTCTGCTTCCCTTAAACTGTTTCTCTGCTTCAATAAAACTATTTCTCTGCTTCACTGTCTCTCTGCTTCCCTTAAACTGTTTCTCTGCTTCACTGTTTCTTTGCTTCGTTGTTTCTTTACTTCATTGTTTCTCTGCTTCAATAAAACAGTTTCTCTGCTTCACTGTTTCTTTGCTTCGTTGTTTCTTTACTTCATTGTTTCTCTGCTTCACTAAAACAGTTTCACTTTTTCAATGTCCTATTGCTTCACTAAATTGCTGTTTAATAAGTTAATATCTCACTGCTTCATTATTTTAGAATTTTCGGAATTCTATGACTGAGAAAAGCATCTCTGTGTGATCATGCAACACGTTGCAGAATCAGATCATTCACATTCAACAATCAGGGTCAAAGAGTTATTGTAGGTCAAAGATCGTGTGTTAATGTTTGATCGTCACGGCGGCATCTCAGGGGTTAAAGGTTCAGGAAAATAAAATCTAGGGCAACTTTCTTTAAACCATCTGCACAGCTTTAACATTTGAAGAAAAAAATACATTAAAATAAATTAGATTTATAGTTAGGACAATGTTTTAGTCGCAACTTTTTAAAGGAATTTTAGTAAAAACTTACACATTTTGTTAACAACATTGTTTTATTTAAATATTTTAATTTTTTATTGGCTGTTTTTTAATACTTGCAATAACCGTATGTTAAATTAAAATAACTTCTGGGTTTTAATTTAACAAAAATGTCCACACTTTATTTGAATTAAAGTGATTACTGAGCAGTAAAGGACCCGCTTTATTCATTTCACCGTGTCTCACCGCCTCAGGAACAGACGGGACAGACGAGGAAAGCTGCACCGTCGACGGAGAGGTCTTTGCTCACAGCGACATCTGGAAGCCGTCGCCGTGCCGCGTTTGCGTCTGCGACCACGGCGTGGCGATCTGCGACGAGATTCAGTGCGAACAGGTGTTGAACTGCGAGAAGGTCGTCACCCCGGAGGGCGAGTGCTGCCCCGTGTGCGAGAACTTTGCCAGCGCGAGCAGGAGGATCGGTGAGACGAACACAAGGGAACTCAAAAACATTTTGAGTTCAGTTGAATTAATTTTATTTTTTGTTCTTGTGTTATTCTAGAATTCATGGGTTTCAAGGTAAGCTGCTGATTATCACAACATTATGAAAGACTTTTAGATTTTAAAACAACCACCAAACCGATTGATGTTCTTGTAGGGTCAAAAGGGAGAACCAGGTGATATTCCATATGTAAGTATGAACATATTTTTTTTTAATTTTATTCATTTTTTGTGGTTTTCTCATCCCAAAATAACTTTCATTTTACACTCAGGTGGAGGGGAACCCTGGATCTCCAGGACCTCAGGTTAGTCACCAATTTTTCTACTATGTGGTTTAGTTTAGCAGTTTGATTTTTTTATATTTACAAAATAAATCTTGGTTAATAATTCTACTGCTTTAAATGGAATTGAATTTTTAAGCTTTTATTTTGAAAGGATTTCTGTTTTTGTTCAGGGTCCTCCAGGATCTCAGGGACACCCCGGACCAAGAGGTTTTAAGGGCAGACGGGTGAGTTTAGATCACTGCTGACCAGATGAGTTCTCATAACAAACGGTGCAGATTTTGGCGAAGGCCAGGATGCTGACGGGCCAAATCGGCAGGACAATTATATAAATTTATGAATGCAAATTATACAAAAACTTTACAAACGCAATCATTAAAACTCAGGTTTATTTTACCTTTATATCCATGTGTTTATTTCTCGAATTAATTCACTTAAAAAATATTCATTAAAAAATCTTATTATACAATTTTACTAAATTTTTGCCAAAAAAAACTTTATGAAAACAGAAACAAAAATACTATTCACTTTATATTTGAAAATATAGATGTGAATCATAAATAATGACTATGTAAAATGTACACTTAGGATGCCACCTATCGGATTCTGATAATAAAAATAGACAAAAATGGCACGTGAGCAGGGAAATTAAAGTTTAAGTTTTACCTTTTGTTGGATCCGCCAGTAAAAAGTTACCAAATTAGGAACCACCTGCCTATCAAAAAAATCTGACCCTGAATGTGCGCAAGTGTTAGCTAAAAATGTTAACTAAAACTTTTAGCCAAAACTCTTTTTAAAATTGATAGCTACAAATGTTTGCTGAAAACTGCTAGCTTAAAATAATAGCTATTACTGCTAGCTAAAAATGTTGGTTAAAACTGTTAGCTAAAGATGTTTGCTAAAACCATTAGCTAAAAAAATTACATAAAGCTGTTAGTTGAACCTGTCTGCAAAAAAATGTTAGCTAAAAGTGTTAGCTAAAATATTAGTTGAAACTGTTAATTAAAACTGTTTGCTAAAAATGTTAGTAATTGTTTACTAAAACTGTTAGCTAAAATTGTCAGCTAAAATGTTAGCTAAAAGTGTTAGCTGAAATATTAGCTAAAAATGTAAATCAAAATTGTTTGCTAAAACTGCTAGCAAGTGTTTGCTAAAGCTCTTAGCTACAACTGGTAGCGTAAACTGTTGTAAAAACGTTGACTCCAAGTTTTAGTTAAAACATTTTGCTAAAAATGCTAGCAAGTGTTAGCTAAACCTGTTAGCTACAACAGTTAGATAAAAATGTTAGCTAAAGGTATTAGATTAAAGATATTAGCTAAAATTGTTATCTCAAATTGTTAGCTAAATCTTGAAGCTGAAAGTGTTTTCTAAAAATGTTAGCTAAAAATCTTAGTTAACACAGTTAGCTGATAAAACAGTTTTATCTTGACTATAGAAAATATTGATGTACAAAGTTCGACACTCCAAGAATTACATGTTCTAAAAATTTGTTTAAAACAAACTAAAATTTGTAAATGTTGATTACCATGGGATTCAAAGGGAAATTGCTTCCATCTGACTCCAGCCTCTAGTGGTCTTTTGAGAAACTGCAACACTTGCTATTTCCATTTTCCGTTGTTGTTGGTATTTTGTCAAAGAATTTGAACTCACAATCTACTGAGATGGTTTTAAAAGTTTGTTAGAGAAGGGCAAAAAAAAGAAAAAAAATTCAAAATCCACATCAATTCCTAATAAAGGTCAGTGTTAAATTGTGAACTGTCAACATCAATATGAGTCTTTGTGCGAGCAGATTTAAGATTCTTTCCTCTCATTTTTTTTCGGATTTGCTTTATGTCCATTTTTAAACTGCAGGGATTTCAAGGACCCCCTGGTTTTGATGGAGAGCCTGGTGTGCCAGGAAATCCAGGAAGGCCAGGATCCCCTGGTGAACACGCACCTCCCGGGGTGAGTTTCTTCTAAGTAACTTTCCCCCAAAGTATAAAAAAGGTAAAGACCTAAACCGTTTCCGGGTTACATTTGTTTAAAAGGGAAACATCGCAGTGCAGATGGTGTCCGGCTTCAGTGAGAAGTCCGGTCCAGTTGGGATGCTAACAGACACTAGAGTGAGTGGAGACAAAAAAACAAATTTCCCACCTTCAGAGCGTTTCTTCAGTGTTAACCACCAGCGGTTGCGTTGCAGGGGGAGGCGGGACCGAGAGGTCCTCCAGGCACACCTGGTTCACCTGTAAGTTGCAAAAATTCCCCAAATGTCTTCATATGGTGAGTTCTTTAACTTCAAGTGAAATATTGTCAATACCTTCGGTCAGGGTCCAACCGGCGGTCAAGGAATTCCTGGAGAAGCTGGTGAACCTGGACCAATGGTAGGGTTGTTTTGTGTTAAGAAATGTCTCAAAAAATGAACAACTTCGAAGTTTTGTTATTGTTTCTGTGTAGGGGGAACCGGGCCATCGAGGACCTGATGGCGCACCAGGAAAACCTGGACGGGATGTGAGTCAGAACTTCATACATTTTCCCCTTTCAAGCCTCAAAGAAAATATCTAAAGAAATTTCGTTTTGTCCTTGCTCAGGGAGAGCCTGGACCTGACGGTGCTCCAGGAGAAGCAGGATTTCCCGGATCCCAGGTATTTGTGCAGTAACAGTAATCTTTTCAGTCAGATACTACATACCATGACATGACTTGTATACTTGAATACAGGGTCCTAGAGGCTTTCCAGGACTTCCAGGCAATCGAGGACTAAAAGGCCCTAAGGTAAGACCTGATTTGTCGAGAATAGGGATACAATGGAGAAGCACTACGATCTGATCATGATTAAAATCAACAGGGAACTGCTGGACCACCAGGGCCAAAGGGTGAACTTGGAGAGGTCGGAAGGAAGGTAGGGCTCTGATCACAATGAACAAAGTTTTGTAGACTCTCGAAGATATTGCAAAGATCCCATTGTCTTTAATAGCTATCTTGAAAGAATAAAAGGGATGGAGAATCTAAAAATCAATTAAAATGTAGATTTCTATGATTTTTAGGGTAAATCTGGCGCTCCTGGGACAATGGGCGCCCCTGGTGCTCAGGTAAGCAACTACCCAAGGACCAATAACTGGTGTTTGGCATCAAAGATTCTATAAATTTGCCTTCCTGTTCAGGGACCTCCTGGGTTGCAGGGAGAAAGAGGGAGAATTGGACCAACTGGTCCCGTGGTATGTTTAAAAAATACTAATACCGATGAAGAGTAGTCCAAAAATTTGTTGGAATGAAGACATTTCTTTGTACTTGTCTTTAAGGGTAAACAAGGGA
Source organism: Oryzias melastigma (assembly GCF_002922805.2). NCBI lineage: Eukaryota > Metazoa > Chordata > Actinopteri > Beloniformes > Adrianichthyidae > Oryzias > Oryzias melastigma. Next base: position 19,218,826 of record NC_050513.1, on the reverse strand, counting down.
CACCCGGTGACCCTGGTAAACCAGGCCCAATGGTAAGAACTTTATTTACAGTTTTATTAAGTTCTATTTAAGGTTTTTTTTAGAAACCGATGAAAAACGTATTATTACCAAAAGGTCCTATTTTAATTCTTAGTGTCCACAAAAAGTTACCAAATTCTGAACAAATGTCTCTTAAGACTCAAGACTTGTCATAAATCTGTTTATGTAACGACTGCAATTTTTTTTTATTATACTTCAACTACATGCTAAAAAAAACAAAATATTTGTCCAGTTGAAGTATGTCTTAACAATTTTTGTTATTCAAAATTTCTACTCAAAATTCCTTACTTCCAGGGTCCAATTGGAATCCCGGGTCTACCAGGATATCCCGGCAAACCCGGAATGAAGGTGAGTTTACGCTTTGACTCGCTTGACTCCAAAGAATTGTATCGTGGGAAAGAGCTGGTTTACATAGAACTGACGGATACAAAGTCTTTTAAAGTCACGATGGTCATAATGGTCGTAGTCAAACTAAAGATTTGCTCAACCCAACCGCACAACTGTAGTACTGTTGACTCTGTCCATATTCTCTGATTTTGGTTGTCCTGCACATTTACCCGTCAGTCTTACATGATAAATGTGTTTTAGACTCCAGTCTAAGACTCTAAAACAGACCAACAAAATGGCTAATTAGAGGTTGGCTAGTTGGTGAATCTGGTAAAAAGTTGAATCAAAACCTTCTATATGGAAAAGAAATGTTCAAATCTTTTTGTAAAACCAGGTTGTTATCCAGTAAGCGTGTTTTGCAGGTTGAACATCCGAACAACATCCAGGTCTTTGGAATTTTGTGTGATTCTAAGTTAGCCGTTAGCTAACTTTCAAGCTAATTTCTTTTGCTTGGTTTTCTTAGCCGTGTGGTTTTCTTAACTGTGGTCAAACAAAACTAATATTAACTACAAATCTAGAGAAAGTTCTCTGCGTTATGATGGCTCCATCATTGTTAGTAGCACTTTATCAGATTTAAAGCTGAATAATAAACAATTTAGCCATAAACACTGTTTTTATTTTCATTCTTGCCAACACACCCAACCAGCAAAGCCAAGTGGGCCCCATATGGTTGAACAGTGGGCAGAAAATGCGTCTCCCAGTGGATTTATTCACAGTTTCCATCGTGGCTCCACCTGTGATTGCCCACACTGGCTTACGTGGGTACTTAGTGGTTTGGCTCGCTATGCTAGCCAGCTCCCCGGTGGACGATGTAGCATGCTAGCAAGCTCCGCTGTAGTGAGCAAGTTAACTCTACTAAATGGAGCTAGCAAACTTTGCTAGCATGGTATCAAGCTCATTTGTAGCTAGCTAGCGAGCTTCGCAGTATCGAGCTCTGCTGTATGGAGCTAGCAAGCAGTGCTGTATCAAACTAGTAGCGAGCTCTATTGCAGCAAGCTAGTGCACTCCGTTGTAGGGAGCTAGAAAGCTCTGCTGTAGCAAGCTCCATTGTAGTGAGCTAGCAAGCTCCACTGTAGTGAGCTAGCGAGCTCCACTGTAGTGAGCTAGCGAGCTCCACTGTAGTGAGCTAGCGAGCTCCACTGTAGCAAGGTGGCGAGCTCCACTGTAGTGAGCTCGCAAGCTCCATCGTAGAAAGCTAGCAAGCTCTGCTGTAGCAAGCTAGCTAGCTCAAGAAATTCATTGAAGCAAGCTAGCAAGCTACATTTTAATGAGCTAGTGAGCTCTGCTTTAGCTAGCTCTGCTTTAGCGAGCTCTGCTATAGAGATCTAGCGAGCTCCGCTAACCATCTGGCAGCTGGCTAGCATAGCGAGCCACTGAATTCCCACTTAAGCCAATGTGGGCAATTGCAGGTGGGGCCGCGGAATGTTAGCATGCTAATTCCAATCAAAATTGTCCTTCTCTGAATAACTATATCTCAAGGAATGTCACAAAACAAGGGAAAAACGACAGAAATATGATTTAGATTTGATACATATATTTAATATATTAATCCTTAGATTTATTTTCTAATCAGTTTGCATTAATACTTCCTGTAAATACCATTAAATATGGTCTTAAATGTAATGTGACCATAAAAGTACATGAAACACCTGTTTTATTTTGAAGGCCAACATGATAAATGGAAAGTGGTTGTTAAATATGACCTCATTGCCATCAGGGTGAACCAGGACCTACTGGGGCCAGAGGAATTCTCGGACCACAGGGACCTCGGGGTGATGCTGGACGGGTCGGACCGTCTGGACCAACAGGGCAGCGAGTGTGTCCCAGTTTCATTATTTTAACACCAACTTTTGCTCATTTAGTAGAACTTGTTGGTATAATTGTTTGTTTTTGCTTTTGTACAGGGTGCCGCGGGGCCTGATGGATCTCCAGGTGCTCGTGGGTCATCGGTAAGTCTTTGGCACTTTTGAGTAACATCCATGAACAAGTACATGAGCTTGTAGCCGATTGAGTTTTACTGACGTGTTTAGTAATGTGGCTTAATCTCTTTAAAAAGGGTATCGCAGGTATCCAGGGTCCACCAGGATTGATTGGCGCAGCAGGTCTTCCTGGTCCTCAAGGATCCACTGGAGCACCGGGAGCTAAAGGGCAATTGGTACTTATTGATTGGATCTTTTGGTCCAAACTGTTCTAAGAGTTTCTAATACTATTAGTTCTTGTAGCTTTAATGTTCAGGACCTCTGATCTTGATTCACAGGGCGAAGGCGGAGTTCCTGGACTGAAGGGAGAACCTGGAATGAAGGGAGAACGAGTGTGTATACAAATAAAACCTTTAAAACTTGAGATTAAAATTGGGATGAATGACTAAACGATTGATCGTTTGGTGTAGGGGGAGCATGGTACTCCTGGTCCAATAGGTCCCATGGGAGAAGATGGCAAGCGAGGTCCCAGAGGTGACGCTGGATCCATCGGACCTCAAGGACCAGCTGGAGAGACTGTGAGTCCACCTTTTTTCACACATGTTGTATGGGCTATGAGCGTCAAACTGGACCCAGGAAGTTGGCTTCATTTCAGGGAGCGCCAGGAAATCGAGGATTCCCCGGCTCTGATGGATTACCGGGCCAAAAGGTGAGGAACGATCGGTGGTAAATTGGTGTTGCATGCCCTTCTGCGGTCTTGAGTATTTGTTTTTTGGCACTAACAGGGAGCCCAGGGGGAAAGAGGTCCTCCAGGAGTTGGTGGTGCCAAAGGTTTGTCTGGAGACCCAGGACGCAACGGAGAGCCAGGTCTCACTGGAGCTCGGGTATAACTGACACAGGAATTCAGAGTTGTCTACACAAAATGATACGGTTCAAAATAATAATTGTCAACTTTTTCATGTAACCTAGGTCTTGTTTACCTCAGATAAACCTCTGAAATAAAGGTTTGGATTGTATTGGTTGGTAATACTCTAAAACCTTTGCATTTTACAGGGTCTGGCAGGCCCAATTGGTGCTCAGGGAGCTGAGGGAGGACTAGGACCAATGGTAAACTATGGTTTATTTTAAATTTGAAGTGCCCGTTCAGTGATGGAATTCTTTAACTTGACTCCTATGCTTCAGGGTTTGGCAGGAGAAGATGGTAAACCGGGCCCAGCCGGTGCTGCTGGAACCAGAGGTTCTGTTGGAACAATGGGCCTACCAGGACCAAAGGGTTTTGCGGTCAGTGTACCAAACTAGACTAGGATCACTGTTTGTTCAGATTCTCTCAAGGAAACATTTGTAAAAAGGTCCTAGAAAGATTCCGTGTCCATGATCCTGTTTTATGTAGGGTGACGCCGGAAAGGCTGGAGAAGCTGGAAGTCCAGGAACTCCGGGTCAAAGGGTAATTCATATTTAGTGATTTTTATTAGTTTAGTTCCTATTACCAACATGAAAACATACTGATACAAACTGAATATTGATTCTTTCCTAAAGGGGGCAAATGGAAAAGACGGAGAGGAAGGCGCCGCTGGTCCACCTGGCCCCGCTGTAAGCACCATCAAACCAGAACATCTCCTTCATACAGATTTTGAATATTCTGTTCACACTGGGCCATGTCTGTTTTGTGCCCAGGGCCTGGCGGGAAAGAGAGGCGAGCAGGGACCTCAAGGAATCAGTGGTTTCCAGGTAGATCCAAACTCTAAGAACTGAACTTTAAATTACCCTTTTGTAAATCATTCAAACATACGACATTTTTTTAAAAAGTTATTATATCGCGGAAGGACTATCGACAACTTGACAAACTAAACAAGAGGAAAAGTCATGGCAAGTGAAAGAATCTTCAACCAGGGTGGCTTCTGCTGACCAAATTGCCACAAATTGATTAAATAAAAAAACAACTTCTTTGAAAATGGTGGCTTTCTGTTGGTTTTATCTCCATAGCAACCATTTTCTGTTTTGGTCTCCTGGTCTTGGCAAAAAGGTCGATGTAGTTTTTAAAAAAATCATCAAAAGTAAACTTTTCTATTTCTCTAGCGACTGAGGTTTTTTTTGTTAACTACGGCCACATTCCCAATATGTCTACATTATATATCCTATAGTTTTGTTTGGCTTGAGCCAGAGATTCATGTATTAAATTCTTAAAATAATACAGTAAAGAAAAATGTGGGAGCAACAGGGAAATGCTCATTTTGAGAGCTAGCCATGCTAACGCCTTAGCCAAATAGTTTCCCAAAATGCTCAAGGAATTGGGAGGGGATAAACAGAATCCTGTGGAGAAATATTTTAATTTGTTGCTGGTACTCAGGTTTTTTTTTAAATATTCAATATGGCAGTTTCTTCTTGAAGTCAAAGATCAATACAACTCTGGTTGTGGTTATATGCTTAAGCTAGTGGCATGATTTCCTTAGAACTGAGGTTTTTTGTTAACCATGCCCGTTTCCCAACATGTTTATTTTATATTGCATATCCTTTCGTTTGGCTTGAGCCAGAGATTCATGTATTAAATTCATAAAATATTACGGTAAAAAAATGTGGGAACAACAGGGAAATGCTTATTTTCAGAGCTAGCCATGCTAACACTGCTAGCCAAGTAGCTTTCCAATGATGCTCGAGGATGTTGAAAGTGATAATCAGAACCCTTGGAGGATTTTTGATCTGTTGCTGGTACTTGAGTTTTTTATTTTTTTTTTATTTTTAAGATGGCTTCATCCCGAGGTCAAAGGTCAATACAACTTTGGTTGTGGTTGTAGACTTAGGCTAGTGGCATGTACGTACAGTTGCAATTGTTTTTTTATTTTACGTGTTACAACTGAACAATCTTGAGCATTATTGTCACTAAACTTTGATTAATTTGTCATTTTGCGGTTTTTTGCAAAGGCTTACTGCAGTTAAAAAAAAAAACAGTTCACTCGAAAAACTTCCCATCAACCCCTCTGCCCAATCACCTGCCTCTTTGCTCCTTTAGGCCTTTTGGCTAGTGTAGTCATGACACATTGTCTGACTACACTTAGTAATTGTATGGCCCAAGAAATATGCTAGTTTTTTATCTTTGTTTCAAAAAACAATCCTGTCCTTTTACTAAAATTTGGTTGATATTTTTTAGGGCTTGCCTGGACCCCCGGGACCCCCTGGAGAGTCAGGAAAACCTGGCGACCAGGTAAACGACCCACCTCAATGCTTTCTTGCGACATGGGTTTGCTCGACTCAACTCATCCTCATATTGACTTTAAGTGGATTTAAGTGCACCTTAAACTAATATTTCTTTGTTTTTTAGGGTCTTGCTGGAGAAGCTGGTGCTGTAGGGACCACTGGTCCAAGAGTAAGTTGACTCAACCATCTGGTTAGGTTCTCCATCCCAGAGTGCAAAAACTACCTTGTAGGATTCTATCTTTACACGTTGGTTGTCGTTTAAGGGAGAAAGAGGGCCGTCGGGGGAACGAGGTGAAACTGGACCCAGTGGACTGCAGGGACCCAAAGGGAGTCCAGGAGGACCAGGACCAGATGGCCAAAAGGTATCACAGCGACCATACCACCGACTTAGCTAACTGTTTCTGTCTCGTAACCCGTTTCCTTTCAACTCCAGGGTAACCCAGGCCCCAAGGGAGCTGATGGAGAGCCAGGTGGACCGGGGCTTATGGGGATGTCAGGGGAAAGAGGCATATCGGGACCCTCGGGACCAAAGGGAGATGCCGTACGTTTGAGAAAAGATCACCTGTGGGGTTTTTATAGACGAATACGAAAAAATTGGACTTGAGAGATAATTATCTCTCTAACAGGGTTCTGTTGGAGAAAAAGGACCTGAAGGAAAAGCAGGTGCTGATGGTCCAAGGGTGAGTCGAGTCATGCCATAAAGAACTTTCTTTTTCTTCAAAGGGATGTTAACATCTATGCACTTGTTTCCTTAAATTAGGGTCTTCCTGGTTCTGTTGGTCCTATTGGTCCCGGGGGACCAAATGGAGATAAGGTTTGAATATTCCCCTGTCATGCATGGAGTAAAACTAACATTACGTTACGTAGACATAGTGGTCAGATTTTGTCTGATTGAAGCATTATAGTTAAATTTCTTGGGTTTTTCCATTTTAGGGGGAACCAGGTCCACCGGGTCCTACAGGTCGTCGAGGCACAAGAGGAGTTCCTGTCAGTAAAACTTAAACCAATAATTTTAGAGGCCTATCCTATCTCCATCCTCTTTTCTAGAGCCTCATTATTTATGTGAAATTAACAGGGTTCTACTGGTGACCCGGGTCCAATTGGTCCAGCTGGCTTTCCTGGACCTCCTGTAAGTAATAGACAAAGAATCCCAAGGAATATATCAAAAAAGAAACACCAAAAAAGTATCTAAAAACTACAAAAGGATTGGCAAAAGTTATTTTCTTTCTTAGGGTCCGGATGGTCAGCCTGGTGTCAAAGGTGAAACAGGAGAGCCTGGTCTAAAGGGAGAAGCAGGAGCACCTGGACCACAGGGCATGGCTGGCAAACCGGGCACTCAGGTAGATACAAAACCTAAACAGTACACAATTACTCCATGAGTCGTAAATTTTGAAAACTGTTCAAAAAGAAAACAGTAAAGAAAGAAAGGAAGTTAATTTTGCTGGTGAAACTGTTTTTTTCTGGTCATTTTCTTAGGGACCTGTTGGTGTGACAGGGCTCAAAGGGGGCAGAGGAACTCAGGGTCAAGCGGTGAGTTTCCAACTGAAACCCTGAACTGTCTAGTTCTAGAACATTCTCACAGTCCAATACATTTTTAAAGCCCTGGATAGTCTAACGAAGATGTGGTCTTTCTGCAGGGATCTCCTGGTTTTCCCGGGTTGCCTGGTGGAGTTGGACCACCTGGTGCTCTTGTGAGTTGGAACTCAGATCAGAGCATTTGTTATCGTTCATGTTTGAACTTTTCAACGAGAGGAACATTTATGAAAATGAGGTGTCAGTAAGTAGATTTGAGACCCAGTTAAGACTTGGACCTGAGACTAGGGAGCCCTTGAGTGCACAACTAAAGACTAAAACTTAACTTGAGCTTCTGATAAAAAAAGAGTCTTGAAATTAGGACTCAGGACTTTAGACTTGGTTATAACTTATGGCTCAAACTTGAGATTCTCCTTTAACCAACAACTAAAGACTAGAGACCTGACTTGAACTTATAGCATAAATCCACAAGATTTGACTTAAAACTCAAGTCTTGAGACTTGGACTCAAGGGCCCAGACTTGAGACCCCCTTAAATTAACATGACCACAAAGTCTTTAGACTTTAGATTTAATCAAATGAAAAAGAACCTAGAATCTTGAATTAGAATTACCACTATAGACTTGAGACTTGGTATGGACTTGGGTCCCAAGCCTTGGTCCCTAAGGCTTAGGACTAAAGGCTTGGGACCCCTTTATTGAAGAACTAAAGGCTTCAACTTGACTTGTGCTTGTGATTAAAAAAAATTAGCTAAAATCAAGACTTGTTTAGGACTTGTGACTCAAATTTGAGATCACATTTGAACCAACAACTGAAGACTTGAGACCTCATTTAAGTTGATTGCATAAAACCAAAAATATTGACTTCAAATTGTTACTCAAGTCTTGAGACTTGGTTTGGACTTGTGACCCAAAATCTAAGACCCATGTAAACCAACATACAATGTCTGTAGACTTTAGATTTAATCCTGTGTCAAAAAACCCAGAGACTTGATTTAGAATTACCACTCTAGACTTGAGTCTTGGTATGGACTTGAACCCAAGACTTATTACCCCTTGAAAGACTTCAGATTTATCTAGAGCTTATAATGAAAATAAAAACAGATACTTAAATTTCAATTGAGCCAAGTCTAAAGACTTGAGACTTGGTTATGACTTGTGACACAAACTTTGAGATCCCCTTTTGAACCAACAACTAAAGATTTGAGACCTGATTTGAGCTTTTTACATACAGCCAAAAATATTGATTTAGAATTACGACTTGGTTTGGAATGACCACTCTAGACTTGAGACTAAGTTTGGACTTGTGACTCAAGACTTAAGACTCCCTTAAACCAACATACGAAGACCCTAGACTTAAAATTTAAACTTATGTAAAACAAAAAAAAAGGTATTTTATTTAGAATTACCACTTTAGACTCTAGACTACATAAAACCACAAGACTTGATTTAGAATGTTGATTACAGTCTTGAGACTTGGTAAGGAACCCCCTTTGAACCATTGACTAAAGGCAGTAGACTTGACTGATATAAAACCCAGAGACTTGACTTAGAAAGACAACTTAAGACTTGAGACTTGGTTTGGACTTGGGATCTAAGACGTGAAACCCCTCTAGAATCAAACCAGTTCTATATGTATTTGGTTGTCATTGACTTAAGTTTGTGACAAACATGTAAGACTCAACTTGAACCCAAACTAAAAAAACTACTAAAAATTTGGGTTTGGACTTGCAAAATGACTAGTAAACATTTAAGGTTTATATAAATGTACACACAATGTGTTTTAGGGCGCTGCTGGTGCTGCAGGACCACTTGGTGAACCAGGGAAACGGGGCCCACCTGGTGTTCGAGGAGAAAATGGAGCTCCGGGGCGTAAGGGGGAGAGTGGGACTCCAGGTTTACCGGGTAGTCCTGGAGAAAAAGCAGAGTCTGGAGAAGATGGACCTCCGGTACAACAGAGAAAGGAAGCAAGTTTTGTTCAGGAAGTACTTTCCGACACTCACCTGTCCATGTCTCTCCATATCAGGGTCCTGATGGGCCTCCGGGCCCTCCTGGAGCCTCAGGACAGCGTGGAGTTGTAGGTCAACCTGGACCCAGAGGGGAGAAAGGTCTGGTGGGACTTCCTGGTCCTGCTGTATGTATTCCTTAGAGTAATGTTTACTCCAGAAAACATCTATACCTGTTGTTGTTGGTATTAAGTGAGAGTGCTTGCATCTGCCTTTCAGGGTCCTCCAGGGAAACCAGGAACTCCTGGAACATCAGGGGGTAAGGGCCCAGCCGGTGGAGTCGGCTTACCTGGAGCTACTGGACCAAGAGGAGATGCCGGCCCCGAGGTTTGAATTTTCAAACTTTTGGTCTTTAGGTTTTGGTTGAAGGTGTAGGTTCCAGAATCAGTGGATTCTGGTGCCTGATGTAAGGAACAATTGACCCATTTGTCTGTGGTAGCCTGAAAAAAGTAGACCATCTTTTTTGCAGATGACACTGTACTCTACGGTGAACATCCTTATTAATTATTTCTAGATGATTGTGATGTATTTTAACGATCATCTGCTAAATTTCTCATGGTGTTCACATTCATACAGGGTATTGCTGGTGCAGACGGGCCTCCTGGTAAAGACGGTCTCGTAGGGGAAAGGGTGAGAACCAATTATGTCAAGATGTTTGCAATCCCTTTCACTTTAATACTCTATTCCAACGCTAAGTTTGCTTCTTTATACTGTATGTACTAATAGTAATTTAATATGTTTGTAGGGAGAAAGAGGGAATCCTGGCCAAGAGGGTGTACCAGGTGGTCCAGGATCTGCAGGTAACGAGGGACCAGTGGGAACTACCGGCGGTCCAGGTTCAAGAGGAGAAAAAGTACGTTTCAAAACCCCTTTAATTTTGTGTACTCACATCAACTGTTTGTTACAAATGTCTTTTTTTTAATATAATCTAGGGTCCTAGAGGCCCTCCTGGACCCCAAGGACAACCGGGAGTTCGGGGCAAAGTGGTAAATCTTTTTTTTTTTCTCGAACAAACTGATTTTCTAAGAAAATTCCTTAAAGTTTCCAAGAGATTAAACTAGAATCTTGTTTTGATCAAATGATCTGCTTCTAGGGCCCGCAAGGACCACAGGGAGAGAAAGGAGGAGCTGGAGACCAAGGAGAAAGAGGCCAGAAAGGACATAGAGGCTTTACTGGACTCCAAGGTCTTCCAGGATCAACTGTAAGACTTTCACTCTTTCATATCAATATCTTTGTTGAGATCTTCTTGATCAGAGTGGTTAGCTTTGCAGATTTAAGGATTGGGTCAAAATATCAAAGGGAAACTCTTCTCTTTCAGGGAGCTGCAGGAGATGATGGACAAAAAGGAATAGTTGGACCAGCTGGACTTCGGGTAAATCATCAAAAAGAGAAATAACCCCCCAAAAATTGTATTTTGAAACAAATAAATATGTCCTCTTACCACACAGGGCCCTCCTGGAGTCACCGGTCCACCAGGAAATGAGGGTATTATCGGACAAACTGGACCGATGGGCCCTCCAGGGAGCAGAGGAAGCAGCGGAGACCTTGGAGAACAGGTGATTTAGTCATCTTTGAAGTCTAAGTTTCTCAACAACCATATATTGGTTCGTCTTCGTGACGACCTTGTAGGTCCTGAATTTGTGAGGCGAAAGTGTGAGAGAATTACCAAACTCTCCGAAAGGTGAACTTTCTTTGAAGGGTCAAATGTGTTGACGAAACCTAAAAAGTTGATATATTTTCATTTATCAGGGTCCACCTGGTGAACCTGGACCTCCGGGCCCTCCTGGTCCTCCAGGACCACCCTCAGCAAGCGTGAACGACCTCTTCAGTCACTCAGTCGACTACGAGGGCAACCTTGTCGATCCCGAATCAGAAGCAAATGTGGAATACGATCTGGCGGCCGATCCTCCTGCATCCCCAACATTCAACAAAGATGAGGCTCTGCCCAACAAGAACTCCGTAGTTCTGCACGCGGACACCGGCATCAAGGTCACCTTGAAGGCTCTCAACGGAAACCTACAAGTTCTGCGCAGTCCGGACGGAACCAAGGAGAACCCTGCCAAAACTTGTCGTGACATCAAACTGTGCTACCCTGAGAAGAAAAGCGGTTTGTCATTCCTCCTGTTCTTACATTACACCTTTTGGGTAAAACATTTGCAACCTCGACTTTTTCTTTTGCGACACAGGTGAGTACTGGTTGGATCCAAATCAAGGAAGCGCCAAAGATGCCATCAAGGTTTTCTGCAACATGGAAACTGATGAGACGTGCATTCCCGCCAATCCGGATATCGTTCCCGGCAAGGCCTGGTGGACGAAATCCAGCCCCAGTCCAAACAAACCCATGTGGTTCGGCGCGGACATGAACGGCGGAACCAAAGTAAGAGTCTACGATCTCCGCCCGCCAGATGTTCATTGACGTCTCTTGGTAAATATTTGTCTCTTTAGTTCCGCTACGGCAACAAAGAGGAGCAGCAAAACGCGGTGACGGTGCAGCTGAAGCTCCTGCAGCTTTTGTCCAAGGAGTCGCACCAGAACGTCACCTACCGCTGCAAGAACAGCGTCGGCGTCAAGGACGACAAGACCAGCAACTTCAAGAAGGCGTTGGTCCTTAGAGGCTACAACGGCCAAGAAATCAGAGCGCACGGCAACAGCCGGTTGCGATACACCGTCATCGAGGATGGTTGCTCGGTAAGTCTTCCACCTGTCCCACCGATTCACTTAACGACCCTTTATCAATTCCTACTCGTTTTCTCCAGAAATCAAGCGGACAATGGGCCAAGACAGTGATTGAATACAGGACTCAAACGCCAACCAGGCTCCCCATCGTGGACTTGGCCCCCATGGACATTGGAAAGGCAGATCAAGAGTTCGGCCTGGACATCGGGCCGGTTTGCTTTTCGTAAAATTAGGGAGTAAAGATCCAGAGTACAACAATTACCGGTGAAATTAGATGTTTGCTCGCTGCCGGTTCTGTTCTAGAGCACAAGTTTTCCCGACCGTCGAGAACAAAGGAGTTTTCATGGACTTTTGTCAACCGGACAAAACCACAACCGTTTTTGTACAATGTTATGTATTAAATAGAAGCTTTTTTTTTTTTTTTTTTTTTACCTCGAGGACAAAGCAGCGACCGTAGTTGTTAGTTTATGAAAAACCATCAAGCTTGAACCTAAATTATTACTGAAATAAAAAGACCATAAAACCTTGTATCTTTTAACGCTTTAACTGTAAATTAAAAACTGTAAATTGAATGTTTGTTTGTTTGTTTGTTGTGGAATAAATGTTTGTCTTGGGAACGACTCCTTCTACCCACAAGATTTTGCTCTGACAGTTACTTGACCGAACACCGCCACTAGAGGGAGACGCTGCGCTTCATTGGAGGCGTCCAGTCCTTTCACCCGAAGAAAATGACCTCAACAAATCGTCAGATTTATTTGATGGTATTAGTGGCTTATTATTGTCGTCTTGTGTGATGGGTGTGAGATCAAACCCGAAAAGAAAAAGAAAAAAAGCAGTAAGTGGCTTCAGGAAGAAAGTGAGTCAGAGTTCAGGCAGCACATGTTTCTGGGTCGAGCCCTCTCGCTACTCGCTGAGAGACGTGACACTCCGGCCATTTCCTACAGACCGAGCGCGCCCCACATCTGTGGAGGCGGTCATTTATAGCCGAAGCTTCTATTTTAGAGCGTGGAAAAATTGAACAATAAAAGCATGGTTGGGATGTGATTTAAATTTTAGTGCAGTTTTTTCTTAAAGATAAACAGCAAATTAATTTAATGGTATAACTGAATGTGATTCGATCTCCAAACAGCAGAGGAAAAAAATATTATTGCTTATTTTTAAGCATTTATTGTTGTTTTTCATGAAATACTAATGCTAGTAATCTGTTTTATTCTGTTACAGACCGTATCTTTCCTTCTTGGTTAAAGAATATTTAATAAAAGTCACAGGACACTTATAAACCCTTAAAAGACCTCATATGGGTCATTGACATTACACATGCATTTACACTATAAACATGTTTAAATACATAAAAAGATAGCATACAGCATTTTTTTCATTGAAAACTTAGTTTGATTTTTTTTTTAATTTTTATTATTTATTCTGTTATTTAAAATTGTCAAATTATCTTGTTAATAAAAATTAGTTTCCAACTCCTAGAATGTACTTTTTCACTGGAATAATAATAATATTTTCACAACCAAATCTGAACTTCCAATCTGTCGCCAATTGTACTGAAAACGTTTGCAAATGTTTGAATTTTTAACACGATCTTCACTCTGAACAGAAACAGCAAGTGTGTCACTAAATCCCAGTGAAATTTTAGCAAATATTAGCTTGAAGTTTGCATTTTTGTCTACTGTGACTTACAGTTTGAACCTAAAAACATCTGAGTTTAAAGAAATTGGAATGATAAATTATTACCACACAATAATAAAATATTAAAGTACAACATTTTTTACCAGAATTACGTATACAGCAACAACTATTTTTCCTATTTTCTGCACGTAAATATATACAGTAAGCATGCTAGTAGCTATTAGCATACTGTGTTAGCATCCTTAACTTGTTACAATGCTAATAAAAATACATTTGAAGGTGTTAGGTCATATATAGACCACTGCTAACAACTCTA
>NC_050513.1:19198773-19204931 GCF_002922805.2 Oryzias melastigma | reverse complement strand
CACCTAAAAGTATACAATTAATGTACAACATTTTTTACTAGAATTACGTATACAGCAACAACTATTTTTCCTATTTTCTGCACGTAAATATACACAGTAAGCATGCTAGTAGCTACTAGCATACTGTGTTAGCATGCTTAACTTGTTACAATGCTAATGAAAAATAAATTTGAAGGTGTTAGGTCATATATAGACCACTGCTAACAACTCTACCTGCTTGAGAATTTATTTCCTTCACCTTTAATGTCGTACAAATTTTAAGGAAGTTCTACAACAAATAAAAATGCAGGAAACTAGCTTATTTGGCTAACTGCTACACGGGAGATAAAATCTGACTTACAGTTTCAAAATAAATTATCATTAAAAAAAAACAAATTTTATCATCTACACATTTTACTAAAACCACAAAAACAGTCAAATGCTAGTTGTTTATTTTATATGTAAAAATGGTTAGCAAACTAACAGCTAGTAGCATTTTTAGCTTGAGATGTTGAAGTATGTCAAGCTGGCTACAATGCTAAAAAACAAAGAAATTTAAAGGTGTTTGGTCAAACGTAGCCTATTGCTAACAATTTAACCGACTTGATAAAAATAATTCTTCAAATTTAGTTTCTTATTGGGTTGCTAACTACTTCACAAGCTAAAGTTTTTAGGGTTTTTGCAAAAAAACAAACAAACAAAACAAAAAAAAGAAACGTGGTGGCCTACTATAAAAGATTTAGCCTTACTTTGCCTTACAGTTTAATTAAGGTTGATTACAAAAAAACAATGAATTGATAAACCAAATGGATTAAAGCTTTTCAAAAACATTAGCAAAAGTAAAAATCTTTTTATATATTATTAATTTAGTACATTTTAACTAGAATCACACTAACAGCACAGTGCAAGTTTGTTATTTTCAATGCAATAACACGCATTGTTAGCATGCTAGTACTCTCCACTGGCATGCTAGCACATTGAATTAGCATGCTGATAAATTCCAATGGCATGCTAGCTTATTGTGTTAGCATGGTAATAGATGCCGTTGGCATGCTAGGACATTGTGGTAGCAACTAATACACCCCATTGGCACACGAACATATTGTGTTAGCATGCTAATACCTGCCAATGGAATCATAGCATTTTTTCCTAGCATACTAATACATGACATTAGCATGGTAGCATATTGTGTTAACATGCTAATACATGCTATTGGCATCCCAGTGTACTGTGTTAGCATGCTAATCCACGTCATAGCATGCTAGCATATTGTGCTAGCATGCTAATACATGCAATTGCCATGCTAGCATGTTGTGCTAGTATGCTAAAGTGCTTAAAATGGTAAAATGGAAATTTAAAGGTGTAAGCAAAATATTTTTACTTGCTTGATAAATAAAATATTCTTTTGATTTTTAATTTTTAGGGTCATAAATTGGACTTGGTACTGCTCTACACGTTTTATTTTTTAGATGTTATTAATGGTCTTAGCTCATATTTATTGCTAAAAAATTTTCTTGCTTGATAAATAAAATATTCTTTAGCTTTTACTAATTACATCTTTAGCAAACTTCCCTAAGAAAATTAGCAAAAGTTGGCTAATGTGGCTAACTGCTGCATGGTTGTTGTTTCTGTAAACCAACATGTGGGGGAGCTGCTCAATAGGAAAGGTCTGTCAGAGCCTCTTCACTTTAATTACCTCTCAGTTTTTCCGGTTAGGAGAAACTTTAAGGAAACAAACATAAAATTGCATCCTTTTTGCTTTAGCCTTCATGCAGCGACCCTCTCAAACTCATCAGATTTCACTCAAATGTACCAAACGTTGCTCTCGTTCTGCTGACTCCATTGTGCACGCCGCTCCACCGCCGTCTGCGACCCTGAGATGACTTGGCAGCGACGCCCAGATCCTGAGTGGGGTGTCTCTTGTTCGCTGAGGAGCCTCCATGAGATTTCCCAGCTACTCCTTTTCCTTCCTGTGCACCCTGCAACCCCACCTCACCGCCGCCCCGCCAAAAACACTCGGAGAGGACGCGTCCTGAGAAAAGATCCAACCGCTGGCCTGGATTATCGTCGCCGCGGCTCAAAAAGAAACACTCGAGTGAGGGAAAGTGTCAGGACGTGATAAACCTTGTTTGGATTTCTTATCCTTATCTGTATTTATGTATGCTATTTTTTTACTTTATCTGCTGGTTCTCAGACTCTTCTCTGGCCGTGACTTCAAAATGATTATGAATTATGATTAATTAAAGTTCATTTTAGCCAAAACAATCGTCTTCTGGGCTTTTAAATGATCATTTTGTGGGGGAGAAGCAATCAAAATCAACCAAAATCAGCAATCAAATGTGAATATGTGGGTTTTTTAGGGTTAAGTAACAGCGATGACATTTAGGTCAGAAAAACGTGAAACACAACCTGTGGTCCTGGACGCTAAATTAAATGACACAAAAAAACAACATTTTCACTCATTTACATAAATAATGATCCTGTAGAGAGACTGAATGTGATTTCTGCTCCATGTTTGAATGGCTGGGAGGAAATGCATTTGAAAAAATCTACTGAGTTGAAAGCTAAATGGTGCGTTCTAAAAGCCGTATCTCATTGCTGCTATACAGTATCATTTGTGTGCAATTTTGGTCTTTTGTGATACACGCGTAAGTGTTTATCGTCATTCATCAATGTGCGCCAATGTTCCCCCCAAGAGTTTCAACCCACAGGTCTTTACATGAATTCAGTTTTGAGCTGTTCAAAATTTTGTTTTGGTTGAGAACTATGGAGTCTAAGCATATTTTATGTAGTTTAAACACAATTAGCATGATTTTTGTGAGATGCCTACATAAATTTGTAGCTTTCCCAGATCGTTCCACATATGTCTAACAGACTTTTCACAAATGAACCACTGATGTGTAACTTTCTTACTGGCTCTTTTTTTTTCCAGAAAGGCTCGGTTGGCTGTGGTCAAGTAAATGCTAATTTTCAAAATGATAAGTGCAATATCACATTAGTGAAGTGTGAAAAATGAGAGAAAAATGCTAAAACAACTTTAAAACTGGTAAACTGTTGAAAATAAAGCTACAAATGGTTATTAATACAAGCTAAAAACTATCTTTAAAGAAAAGGCAAAATTTCTGCAATAAAAGTTTTTACTCCATCCATCCATCTATCTTCTTGACCGCTTTTTCCCTTTCGGGGTCGTGGGGGTGCCGGAGCCTAACCCGGCTACTGATGGGCGAAGGCGGGGTTCACCCTGGACAGGTCTCCAGTCTGTCACAGGGCCTCAATCACACACACATTCACTCTCACATTCACACCTAGGGGCAATTTAGAGTCATCAATGAACCTATGAAGCATGTTTTTGGACGGTGGGAGGAAGCCGGAGTCCCCGGTGAAAACCCACGCATGCACGGGGAGAACATGCAAACTCCACACAGAAAGGTCCCAGCCGGGAGTCGAACCGGGGCCTTCTCGCTGTGAGGCAAGAGCGCTAACCACTGCGCCACTGTGCAGCCCAAAAGTTTTTACTAATGCTGTAAATAATGAAAATAAACGACAAAATCAACATTTATCAAAAATATTTTACAGAAAAGCAAATGAAATGCTGAGTAGGTTAAGGCCTAGCATATGCAAATTTCAAAAACATTATATTTAACAACCAGATTAAAAATGTGAATGAAATATTCTTAAAAAATCTGAGAAATGTGCTAAAAAATGTTTACAATTAGTATGTAAAAAAGCTAAAAATGGATGCTAAAAAAGCTATCTTAAAAAATGCTAATTTACAATAAGAAAAATGGTTAAACAGTGTTTATTAATGCTGTAAATGTTAAAATAAATGACACAATCAAAAGTAATGTCAGACTGATAAGATAAATATAAACAAAAACAAGCAGTACAAACATTAATCATATAAATATTTATAGATCAAATAACGAGTCAGCTAAGATCAAGCGTATGCTAATTTCCAAAACATTACTTGGAATATCAAATTAATAACATGTTAGAAAGCTAAAATAAACTTGAGGAAAATGCTAAAAACTGTTCCAGTGTGGTGACATTTCGGAAAAGAAAACAAAATATTTCAACAAAACATAAGTTAAAAATGGCCAAATTGATACATGCTAAAAAAAAAAAAGCTAGGTAATAGAGCTAACTTAATGTAAATAAAAGCCTATAAATGGATTTTTTTTAACTGTTGTAGTAAAGAAAAAAAAAAGCAAAACGCTAAATTAAAACTTATAGCAAGACTAGTAAGTTTACCAAATGCAAAATGAAATAATAGGAACATTTATCAAAAAAATAGAAAATGCTCATTAGCTAATGTCAGACATGTATGCTAAAATCTAAAACATCATAAAATCAGATTAATAAAACACAAAAAAACTCAAATAAATCTGAAAAATGCCAAAAAGGTAAAAATATTAAGTGGTCAGAAAGAAAAATAAGCTAAAAAAAGTTTTCTGATGTATGCTAAAATTAAGCTAGCTTAAAAAATGCTGAATTAATGTAAATAAACAGCTGAAAACATGATTTATATATGTTTTAAATTATAAAAAAAAGACTATAACAAAACTTGATGCTAGACTGGTAAAATGAAAAAAAAAAAAAAGAAAAACGAACATTTTAAAAAAAGATTTTGATGAAATACAGGAAATGCTCTGTTAGCTAATGTTAAAGACATGCTAATCGCTAAACATTAAATTCAATATTCAAAGGGTAAAAAGAGTAAACTAAATCTGGAAAAATGCTAAAAAATATTTAGATTTCATTTGCTTTTATACTTTTCTTTAAAGTTTTGTTATGATAAGCCTGAAATTAATCAGCGATTCAGTCAAATCTGATTAATTTTTTAAAAGATCTTTCGTACGTTTCCCCATATTTATATTAAGTTTAACAGAGAAGCGGTAAAACCACCCTCTTCTTCTTCTGACTATCACACACGAGTTGGAACAAAGACTCACACAATTACACAATTTCGCCCCTATCTTTCACACGCGCCCCTCCCCCGCTGGTTACGGCTGAAGCTGATCAAAGGGAAGCGCGGAGCTCTAACATCCCACCTTTCCCCAGATCCTGGGAGGGGTCTGTGCCTGCTGGCAGCCAGCAGAACAATGGCAGGAAACTGGGAGAGGAGCGAGGGAATTCCTGTTGGCAGGAGCACGGCGAAGACGAGAGCGGCGGCGCGCCTCAAACAGGCGAGGGGCAGCCCGCCGCCCTCGCCAGGAGGAACCGGGCACTTCAGAACTGGCATGGCGGCTCGTTCGTGGTTCTGAAGAGTGCTGAAGGAGCGCACGTCGGAGGTGTCACGATGGAAATTAACAGTCATGTTGGCTCCAGACGGAGACAAAATGGCGTCTTCTTGTATTGGTTCTTGTATTTTTTTTTTCATATTGTTTTTTTTATATCGTTAAATATTGTAATTTTTAAAACATGCATCTTATATATATATATATATATATATATATATATATATATATATATATATATATATAGCCACAGTACTTGAACGTAGAGCCCAAAAACGGGTTTAAAGTTTTGAACCCTGAAGCCCGATGTGTGTGTTCACGCTGTCTTTTCATTGGAAGTGGAAGCTTGAACGCGCGTTGCTGAAGCCAATGTGAACAAATTGGTCATAACCGGCCTCATAACTGCTTATGATTGGCCTTCAGGGTGGAGGTGTGGTCAAAAAATGGTGAAACCTGTATGAGGCATGCAGGAGGTCCAAATGAAATATCAAGGTCGTTGACAAAAATGTTCATACAGACAGTTCTTTCTATGGGTCTGCTGCGGGTGACAGTTCGGAGCAAATACTTATACAACATGCACGGGTAAGTAAGGGTGAAGTAGGTGAGACACAGGCGGGTCGTATGAGTGTTTTAACAACCCCAGATGTTGAACAAGGGGCATGGAACGAGTTAACATGTTAACATGTTAATACATGCCATAAGGCATGCTAGCATATTGTGTTAGCATGCTAATACATGCCATTGACATGCTAGCATATTGTGTTAGCATGCTAATACGTGCCATTGACATGATAGCATATTGTATTAGCATGCTAATAAATGCCATTGGCATACTAGCATACTGTGTTAGCATACTAATACATGTCATTGGCATACTAGCATACTGTGTTAGCATGCTAATACATGCCATTGGCATGCTAGCATATTGTGTCAGTATGCTAA
>NC_050513.1:19181238-19198766 GCF_002922805.2 Oryzias melastigma | reverse complement strand
CCTTGTGGAAGAGTGTCCGCCCTGAGATTGGAGGTTCAAATCCTGGTCGAGTCATACAAAAGACCCTAAAAATGGGACCCAGTGCCTCCCTTCTTGACACTCAGTACTAAGGAGTTGGACTGGGGGGTTAAAGCACCAAATGGCTCCCGAGGGCGGCTGTGTCTGTGGCTCACCGCTCCCCCAGGGGATGGGTCAAATGCGGAAAACAAATTTCACACACCTTGGTGCGTGACAAATAGTGGGACTTTAACTTTTTAACATATTGCGTTTTCCAAGCCAAACCACCTGTAGTCCTGACTTACAGTATCGTAGACCCTCATAGTCCTTATGGAAGTCCTCATTTTATTTGTGAGACATCCTAAAAAAGGAGTCGTCTAAAATGTAATAGTTTTATTTAATGTTTTGCAATAAACTGGAAGTCTAGAAGGACCAATAAATCCAAGAATGACTGTTAGGACTTTTTCCTCGTATTGGCTCCAGTTGGTTCCCACTATGGACATAAAACCTCCATGCGATGCATCTCCAGGTTTAATCACCAAACCACCAGAGCAGACGGCTGAGCATCGACGAGGAGCAACCCGAGTGATTCATGACCCCACAGTGGCCGCAAATGCTGCGCGGGGAATCACTGACTTCCCGCTTTCCCACCCAAGCCGGTGTCAAACCCAACCAGAATCCTTCCACCGATCGCCGTCCACGCCCTCATCTGTGGTCAGCCGCTCATTCCATTGTTCTGAAGGCACAGGGATCCTCCTCTGGTGTTGAACCCAAACACTTTTTTGACCAAATAACATGTTGTGACTCAATATTCTTGCAACTATTGAAATAAACAATTACTTATTATTTCTGGTCCAGAGATCTGGAAACACGCGGTCCAAAGAAAGGTGGTTTCTGAGGATGCTCTGAAGTGAGACAGATGGGAAATGGGGAGTTTCCCTGCACAGGATGAAAGAGTCCAACAGGAGTGACCCACAAAGCCAAACATCACTTCATCTTTGATATACCGACCCGTCAATGATTGTAAACATTTTTATGATCTTGTAATGCGATCAAGCTAGCCAGGAACACTTTCAAAGATTAACCCTTTAACGCCTGAATTGATTCCCAGATATGAAAAATGATACTCACTATGAAGACATAGCTACATTTAGAAGATTTTATAGCTAATTTAGTTTGTGGCATATTTGAGACAACAGGCCTTACAGGTTTAAGGTGAAAAAGCAAAAAAACAAAACAGAGAAATCTCTAAGTATTACCATTTGCAGATGATGTCATAATTTATATTTGTGATCCAAAAAAGAAAAACTACAACACTTAGAGAGTAACGGATATTTTAATTCAGGAACAAATGGAAATCAATGGTTAAATCGATCTGAAGCCGACTTTTCAGATATTTTTGTCCCGTAAATTATCATACACGCTTATTTGATATTGTATTAGTATGGATATTTGTGATATTGACCAGTATTGGACACATTTCCAAATGATCAGTATACCCTAGCCCTACTTTAAGCAAATGGAAAAAGAAAAATCTTTGAGTGTTAGCATTTGCCATTTATATATGATTTATACTTTTGATTCAAAGATGTCATAACATAATTTCACACAAATTGACATGTTAAAATGCTTAAAATATATATTTGGGAGTATCTTGATCCTCTTTGATCTGAAACAAACATCTATGATATTATTATCACATACTCCTTTGTGATGTTTTATCATAATACTCGTTTTTCTAAGATCTAATCATTTTTTAAAATTTTCATCCATAAATGTCTCTTTCTAACAAAATTGAATAATTTATATTAAAATGTAACAACTCAAGTCTAACTTGTAAATTGACAAGTATGAAAAAAACTGAAAAATCCCAAAGTGTCGATATTTGCGGATGATATGATGGTTTATACATCTGATCCAAAGAAGTCAACAAATACCTTAATTCAGCAATAGTTAATCCACATAAATGAAGAAACGAGTTAAATATACTTTGAATGTGTCTTAAACCTTTTTTTATCTGAATCCAACTTCTTTGATATGTTGCCCCGTAAATTGTCTGAAACATTTTTAGTCTTGAAACGTGTTCAAGTGAAAAAGAAACAACTTTAACGTTTGAGATGAAAATGTAGATGTTTTCCCCTAAATCTACTAACAGTAGCACATTTAAATTTGTCTAAAGAAGAAGTAATGTAAAGTGAACCATCTCAAAATATCAACATTTGCAGACGATATAGTGATTTATACTCCTGATCTAAAGAAGTCGCATCTATTTGTGAGCACTGAATATCTTCAGTCAGCAATAAAGTAAAATAAATATAGTTAAATGTGCTTAATTTGACCCATCTTGGTGCCTAAAACCTTTAATAATAGTTCCAAATGTTGATACCCTTCTGTAGGGCCGGCCCGCAGCAGCTGAGTGCGTGGTCGGTCCTTTACTGTGGCGTCCTGTGGAAACAGCCTTGACAGAATTCACAGAATCGCTACCGGTTTGCCTGCTGAAAATCCACAGGGATGTGGCGGCATCGGCTAAACGTTTCAGGCCTCCAGCGGAAGCCGGAGCCGTAAACAAGCGTTAGTCACGAGGCCGAGGAAGTGTTTGCAACCCGGTGTGCGCTGGAGTCCACGGACCGAGGGTTCAATGGAAGTGTATTCTTAGAAACAGGAAGCTTGCGATCCGTCCACCGCTCCAGGTTTCAGCCCAGATAAACAACAGGCGGTGGACGGTGTTGCAATGGCCGCGTGATTTCAGTTTCGGAAACCCGTGCCACCGCCATCCTCACAGGAAGCAGCGCCAGCTGTCACACCGATGAAGCAGGACAAAGGTGAAAACGGGGGACAGCACCGCCCCAAACGGATGGAGACCATAAGAGTGGATGGGAGAGTCACCTTGTAATGACAGTCGCCGCAGATGTTTGGGTTGCAGATGTGTTGGAGAGAAGCCACACGTTTCGTCTGCGTCCTCTTGAAGCGACAGATATAGATAGGCGTGTTCCTGAGGGATTTCCTAACTGTACCTGCTTCTTGGATGCATATAGATTCCTGCTGAAGAGCAAACCCACCCTGCTTTGTGTAGAAACGCTCCTCATTACGCTGGCAAACAACGTCTTGGGTCGGAGAAGGAAGTCCCACCCTAAATGACCATAAATCCATCGGAGAGACAATGAAGACAGCGTGTCTCACGGGGGATCGGCCAAAGACCAAAAAAATCAGCATCTTAGTTTATCTTTTATTAAGTGTGTTTACGAAAATTGTATCGGAAAATTCCAAGACAACGATGATCATTTAGATGGGGTTTAAATAGTTTGAAGCTTGTTAGAGATTTCCCTACTTATAGTTTTGCTTTGTCATGATCAAAGTTTTGCAATTTTACTGAAAACTTTCCAAAAATTTGTCATAAACCAACATTTTGTTTAGGAAAGTCTGTTTTTTCCCTATCCCCAGTCCAGTAAAGCCATTACTTAGACGAGACTAGCGTCTAAAGAAGTACAAAAATCAAAAAAATCTTATATTCCGTATATAAATGGTAGCAATTTTTTTCGTACATAAAAAATATTGTTAATATGTTTTTAATCGTACTAATAAGAAGATGACAACAAGTAATCTGTACTCTGTTTCAGTACAAAGGTAGTTTAAACAAAACTGCTAAATCATACCGCTAGCTACGTTAGCTTATCGCGCCTACGTCATAAAATATGTTAAAAGAATTGCGTAAGTCACTTATTTTCTACTCTACATCTTACTGATATTGTTTTGTTTTGTCCAAACACTTTTTGAGTTTTTAAATTTGTAACAAAAATAAAAAAGTGACACGTTTGGCCTAGCAACAGTGTTTTGATTGGCTAATAAAACTGACAAAAATTAGTCGAGACTTGACCAATCAGAATGGGATTATTTAGACTTTGTACTTGAATGAAAGTCTATCGAGAACAGAGGCAGCCATAAAGAATTAAGTCTGCTTTTGTTCATATAGAAGTGGGATAAATGCAATGACGAGGCGGTTTAAGCTAGCAGGTGTTAGCTTAATGCATCAGTAACTGTATCTTATGTTAAAAAGGTTTGAATAAAAGAAAAAAAAAAGCTTAAAAAACATTTTTATTAAAAGACAGCAGTTGTTTGCTAATGTCCACTTTTTACCAACACCACATTTATGCTAGCAGGTGTTAGCTAAACACAACAGCAGCTGGATCCGGTGCTGAAAAAGTCTTATTAAGTTAAAAATTAACTACTGTAAATAGGCTTAACAGAGGTTTTCATCAAAAGCCAACATTCGTTTGCTAATGTCCACTTTCTACCAAAACCAGTTATGCCAGCAGCTGTTAGCTTAACATATCAGCAACTGCATCCTATGTTGAAAACGTTTGAATGAAAGATAAAAAATAAGCTTAAAAAAAATGTTCACTTTCTTACAAAACCACAGTTATGCTAGCCAATGTTAGCTTAACATAACATTAGCTGCATATTTTCTTTAAAAAAAGTTTGATTGAAAAAGAATTAGCTTAAAATACATTTTTATTAAAAGACAAGTTGCTTGCTAATGTCCACCGAAAGAAATTTAAGCTAGCAGGTGTTAGCTTAACATATCATGAATTGCACCTTATCTTAGGCATCAACTGCATCTTATCTTTAAAGAAGTTTAAATAAAAGAATAAAAAACACCTAAATAAGGTCCCATGAAGTTTTATTAAAAGAAAACAGTTAAAAAAACCAAAACCCTGTTTATGCTAGTAGGTGTTAGCTTAACACAACAGTAGCTGTATCTTGTGTTGAAAAAGTCTCTTAAAGCAATAAAGGGAACATTTTAAAGGAGCTTGAAAGAAGTTTTTATTTAAAGACAGCAAAGACAGTGTTTTTTCCCTAAATTTTCCACGTTAGCTTAACTTTCAAAGGGTTCATTAGCCTACTTGTGCTAATAATTATTAATAAATATGTTGAAAAGGATATGACAGTTTTTAGCACAAACTACCCGAAATGTTTATTTACATTATTTACCTTCTGGAAAAAAAATGTGTAAAATAACAAAAAAAAAAATTACATTTTTTTTTTACAAACATTAGCAACAATGTTGCTAGCGCTAGGTCCCATTTCTAGGATGTAGGCTAGCACTTAGCGTTTCCCTTTTTGGTCATAACGTTTAACGCTATAATCAAACAGGCACTTTATATATAGTGTTTTAATCACAATGTAAACCGTTATATGCATTATTATTGTATTTAAAACGCATATTATTAATACTGTAGAAAAAAAGGATTATTTTATTTTTTAATCCGTGAAAATCTTTGCAACGCGAAGAACTAGCAACATTTTGTAGCTTGGAATGCAGGCGATAAAAAGGTAATTTAGTCCCAATTTGATTTAATTCCTAAAGCAAATAAATTAGAATTGATGGAATTGTGTATTAAGCTAGCTTTTGCCACCATTTTATTTTAGGATAAAAAATGTAACAACTAGTTTATGTGTTTCCGTTAGTAACGTAGTACAGGTAAAAGTCTGAAAAACCTTTAAAGAATAAAATAAAATAATATAATGTACAAAATAATACAATTATTTTTATACATATTTACACAATCAATTAGATATATTTACATGCAAACCAGAATCATTTTTGTTTTTCCAGCATTGGGAATAAAAAAAAAATAAAAAAAATGTAGAAAAAATTAAGAAAGATTCTACTCCATTTATGCTAATGTTGCGCTAGCATACAAATGTTTGACATTTGTATGAATGTTTGGCACTAAAGCAATTTTATTTAAGAATAATATTTTTTTCCTCATTATTAATTATTTTATTTTACTTTTTGTCAAGCCAAAGTGGGAATTTAAAAAGAAAAAAAAAAATTTTTGGGTTTAAAAGCTTTTTTTTTGTTCAGTTTCATTAAGTCAGCCATTCTTTTGACACAAAAATGTATTCAACCAACATGTCAGTGACGTACAAGAGAGACAAAAACAACATAAATACGAACGACACAGAAAAAGCTCAAAAGTCTCCACTAAAATCCTCCAGTTCCTCAAAGTCCTCAGTGTCCAACCACACTCAGATCCTCCTTCAACAGTAGTAGATAAAATAAAGACGTCCTTGGTTTCATACCGACTCTTCAAACAGTGGATTATGATCGTGTTTACGTCGACGTTTCTCAAAGCTCAGCGATCCTTAAAAGTGTCAGGAGGCGCCCGCCGTCCGCCCCTTCACACAAACGGGCTATCCGAGCGGAAAATGTCTGAGTAGCTCTTGCCGTTTACGTGCTCGGTGTGGCTCTCGATGCTGTAGCAGCGGTGGACCTCGGTGAGCGACGACGCCACGTAGGAGGCCGAGCGGAAGATGTCGGCGTTGGCGAACGTCCCGGCGAACTGCATCCGCTGCAGATTCCAGTGTCTCCGGAGGACGGTCTGGACCTGGGAAAAAAACGAGTTCCATTCATTATTTTGGGATTTTTTATAAAGTTTATTTAAATTAAACGCTTTTTATGCAGTTACACTCATAAAAGTGAGGAATAAATTGATTTAGAGTCTAATTCAGTGGTAAAAAAGGCAATAAAACTATTTAATTTGTTATTTCTATACATACAAAAATGAGTAAAAAAATTTAAATTGATCAAAAATGCTTAATAAAATTATATAAAACTTCCTAAAACTAAAAAATACAGAAAAATAATTAAAGTTTTGAAAATTCTATTAATATTTTAACTGTGGTTTAAAAACATTCACTGAGAAATACAAATAAAGGCATATAAATCTGACTTTTTTTCAGCAAATGAAATGAAAAAATTAAAACAAATGAAAAATAATCTAATTTACTTTATTTTTAAACTGCCCCAAATTTTTTACATCTTCAAACACCTAAAAAAATGATATTGTTGTCTGTAGAAATTAAAATAATAATTTAATTTCAAGAAATCTTTTTTTTGCTTTAAACTTTATTTTTTTAATGATTTGATTTTGACAGCAAATAAATCTTAAATTTCTTTATAATTTATATATATATATATATATATGTATGTTTATATCATAGTTTTAGACCTTTTTAAGAAATTTAGAACAAGAGGAGAGATCACATGACTATTAGCATTAGCATACTATTTTTGCTAAATGCTAAACCCAATGAGTTAGAGTTAAAAGTTCAGAAACAGAGTTTTTAGATTGCTAAGACAATTTTACAACTAGATAGTTAGAAGTTTTAACAAAAAAACTAACATTAAAAAATAAACAAAAAATGTTAATTTTAAACAATAAGATAATGCATGAAATTGATAGCATGTTAGCTAACTGCTAAATCTAATAAGTCAGAGTTAAAAGGAGAAAAGATCAGGAAAAAAAAAATATTTTTAGACAGAGATTTTTAATAGTCAAATAAGAAATTTAGCAATAAATAACATCAAGATTTTTACAACATAACCAATAAAAAAATTAAATCCAGAAGCGATCACAAAAATAATATCGTTAGCAGCCCAGAATGGCTACATCATAAGAAAATAGATGAGCTTTTTTATTGTCTAAGCTTATACTTTATAACATCGAGAGCTTATAAAAAACATTAACATTTGACTAAAAATATTAACATGATGTAATTTGATGATTGAAGGGACTGCTAGCATGTTAGCTAACTTCTAAATCTTGATAATTTAGAATCAAAAGGTTGAAGTATGAGGAATAAAACCAAAAACAGTAAAATTATTGCTATAGAATGAGCTTTTAGTTAATGTAAAGATTTTTACAACACAATAAAAATTAAAGTTTGACCAAAAATTATAAATCTGGAATGGATCATGAGAATGTTAGCATTAGCATCAGATAAAGTCTGAGTTAAAAGTACAAAATAAATAATAAAAACAAGTTTTTGGATTGTCTAAACAATCTTGGAACTTGATAATACAAAGATTTACAAAAAAAAAATCCACAATAAAGTTAGACTGAAAATATTAATTTGATACTGGGTGGTGTACAAAAACGATAGCATGTTAGCTAACTTCTAAATCTTAATAATTCAGAGTCAAAAGGCCAGAATATAATGAACTTAACAATAACACTAATGTTAGACTGAACTGTTAGATAATGTCAAGATGTTTATAGCACAAACAAAAATAAAGTTTGATGAAAAATATAATAACTCCAGAATGGATGATTAGAATGTTAGCGTTAGCATCCCAAAACTGCTATATCCTAATAAGTCAGAGTTACAAGTACAAAATTTAAAAAAAATCAATTTGGATTGTCTAAACAATATTAGAACTTGATAATACAAAGATGTACAAAAAAAAATCCACAATAAAGAAATTATTAATTTAACTAGATAATATATGAGAATGCTAGCATGCTAGCTAACTGCTAAATATTCATAACCGAGACTTAATAGGTCAGAATATTAGGGAATAAAACAATTTAGATAATCAAAGACTTTTAACAACATAAACAATAATATTAAACTCAGAATGGGTGATAAGAGTGTTAGCGTTAGCATCCCATAAGTGCTAAATGCTAAATTTGAACACATTTGAATTAATGCTTCAGCATAAAGAGCAAATAACAACAGAGGCTAACAATATTTTTAGACGGAGCTTTTAAATAGTTTGGAAATTTGTTCACTGATTGGATTAAAATTCTATTTTACAAGTGGATCTGTTAGATCAAAGACAAGTTTTTTAAGTCTTTTCTCACCTCTCCATTGAAGAAGCAGAATATCGTAGAAACCAAAAGACCCTGTGGTTGAGACAAAAGAAAACCCGTTTGATAGAGTTATGCATTAGAGTTTAGCTGTAGTGGTGTCCGTGCACTGACCTGGTGGTGCATGAGGATGTTCATGATGTACAGGTAGATCTCAGCTATCCAGTGGTCGTGGGGCTTGTAGGCCAACAGGACGTACTGGATGCCGAGCAGAGGGATGAGGATGAGCGTGGCCCTCACTGCTCGCATGTACAGGCTGGACTCCGCCTGGTGCGTCACTCGGAGCTTGGTGATGAGGATCCGGACGATGTTCAGCAGGAAGAAAAAGTTCACCTGAGAAAATACATAGAAACCCATTTTGATTTCAAGCTCCACTTTCTAGAACCTGCATAGTATAGAAAGAGTCCAAAGGTTTTAGCCTTTTAGCTACATGGAGGCATTGACTGTATATCTCATATCCAACCATTGAGTGGGCGACACAGATAATGTTTAGAGAGTAGGTTGGGTTTATTATGAAGAGAAAAACCTCTGTAATCATGTCTCCATGTCTGGGTTCATGAGGTCATTCAGAGTCTCTCACAGGACACTGAGCCTCACCCTCTACTGCATCTGACAGGCTGCTTTCAGCGGTACTTCCCTCTCTCTGTGACCCAGTTTGACGACTTGCTGTCCCGCATTGGTTGAAGGTTCCCAATTTAAAAAAATGGACCAGTTGGGGCGGGGCTACTTTTGTCACATGATGAAACACGTTGAGTGACGGAACGTTGTCACAACAATAGGAAGCACCAAACCAGCACCAACATTTCCAAGTAGATGTCATAGCTTCCTCTCTCAAACATCAAATGGTTTGTATGTATGACAAACCAAAACCAAACAAAAAAAGTAGTTTTTGCAGTAGTGATACTACTATGACCCAAATCTAAGCAGTTGGTCCAGACCCCCCATGAGCCACGACGGTCCAACTATGAGTGTAAACGCTGACTTGAATTGACTGGACCATTCTGAACCGGACCGAACTGGACTGTCATTAGAAACCAGGCCTAAAAGACTAGATTAGCTACGTTAAAGGTGTGAACCCTAGAGTCACCGTGGTCCACTTAATACTAGGGTTGTGTAGTGACAAGAATCTGACGGTACAGTAAATATTGCAACACATATCGCAATGAAAGTATGGCAATACACATATCACAATACACGTATCGTGATACACACATCGTTATACACATACCGGGATACATGTATCGCACTACAAAAATCGTGACACACATATCACAATACACGTATCGTGATACACATATCGTGATACACAAACCGGGATACATGTATCGCAATACAAAAATTGTGATACACATATCATAATACATGTATGTCGTGTCCAGTTAATACTAAGGGTGTGTATCGACAAGAATCTGACAAAACTGTACATATTGCGACACACATATCGCAATACACGTATTGTGAAAGACATATCGCAATACACTTATCGCAATTCACATATTGCAACACACATATCACAATACACAAATTGTGATACACATATTCTGATACATGTATGTTGTGGTCCAATTAATACTAGGGGTGTGTAGTGACAAAAATCTGACTATACTGTACATATTGCGACACACATATCGCAATGAAAGTATTGCAATATAAGTATTGTGATACATGTATCGCAATACACATATCGCAATACACATATTGTGAAACACGTTTCATGATACTCATATCCCGACACACATATGGCGATACACGTATACACTGATATGTGATATGCAATATGTGTGTCGCGGTACGTGTATCACGATATGTGTATCATGATTTGTGTACTGCAATACGTGTATCACGACATATGTGTCGCAATATGTGTATCGCGATACACATATTGTGACACACGTATCCGGACACACGTGTCGCGAAAAAACGTATCTCAATAAACATATTGCGACACACATGTCGTGATACACGTATCGCAGTACACAAATCATGATACACATGTCGTGATGGATGTATTGCAATATGATGCATATTGTAATTTATCCCAAAACTGTACCAGAACATTTTTTTTTTTCTGAAGAAGTATGACTTGTAAGAAAACTAAGTCATACTAAGTAGTACATATTTGAAAAAAAAAAATCTCAAGGGAGACTGAACCAATGAGACTGAAAATTGAACAGAGGCTAGTTCTCGCGAGATCTTGTGGTTCTGGTGCGCTGTAGAGCTGCTTAAAGTGTGCTGTGCTGGCAAATGGTGGTCGGGGTTTGGGTGGAAAACAAAACGCTGATGGACGCTCATAAATAATTATTAAATATCACCTTGTCAGCATTTTAAATCAATACAAGTATCGCCAAATAAAATATCGCGATATATATCACAACATTGATTTTTTAAATGTGTAAATCCATATATGAAGGACCCAAGTAAGATATTTTGTTACCACATGTCAGTGTTGGTGTTACACAACCCCAACAAACGTATGGTCAAACCAGCGCCAAAAGTATCCAACCAAAGGGGTCACACATTAAAGTCCCTGAAGCCTCGTCTACCACTTACCACCAACGCAGCACAGATGGGAGCATGGATGATGTACAGCAGGGAAGTAGCCGGGCTGACCCAGCATCTGGAAACCACAGAAATGTGCCGACTCATCACAATCTGTCATCAATCTGGACAGAGATAAATGTGGTCGACCGTAGAGACTCACTTGTCGTTGTAGAAGCATTGGCGCGCTATGGAATAGATGACCGCGGGCACAAGTGGGAAACCTGCAAAAGCATGTTTGGAGTCGGTTTGTGAGACGTCTTAACGGCGACCGTGAACAGAGACGAGAGCGCCACCCACCCCAGCCGAGCAGGTAGTACCACAGGAGGTGCTGCTTCTCGGCGAACACCGCCACCACGATCAGGGTGTGCAGGTAGATTCCCTCGCAGAGCATCCAGAAGTAGTTGCAGCTCATGGTGTACATCTGGATGAAGGCGAGCAGCTTGCAGCTGGCCTGGAACGAGAACAGGAAGTGAGGCGCCGGGACTCGGCGTGGCGTCTACCGACGGCCCCATCGACTCACGGTGTCCTCCTTCTGAACCAAGAACCACGTCACGGTCACCACGGAGTTCAGCACGAAGGAGAAGAAGAGGTTCTTGTGGAGCGTTATCCTCTGGCAGCTCAGACTTCTGTGGGGAAACGTTTAAATGATCATTTCATCGTAACTGGAACCACAGGTTCACCGTTAATTTAACTTACTTAAAGTAGAAGAAGATTCCCAAAGATATGAGCAGAGACACCAGTGAGAGTCCGTGACCAATCATGATCAAGTAGAAGTGAGTCATTGCTGCCTGTTGAAAATAAAACATGAATCAACAACATAACAGCTTGAAAATGATTAATTTTTATTTTCTTACGGTTCCGTGATGTGTGACGTTAGATTTGCAATTCGTGAAGTCCGTCCACGTTCGATTGCCTTTCGGGTGGCGCCACCACTCTCCGCTTTCTGTGCAGATTTTGGTGGCCATTACTGTTCAAGGAGGTTAAAAATGTGGTTAGAAAATCGATAAAACACAGTTTTTTTCTTTCTCTTTTTTAAATTGGAAAGAAATGGGAACAGCAACAAGAAGAACTTTATTTTTTGAGCAACTACTAAATTGGACGTTCATCTCAATTTTTAGTTTCATGCATTAAAATGTGAAGTTTTCCCCTATAATCTTTAAAATTGTATTTTGAGAATAGCTTTTCAATTTTGACCAGTTTATTACACAAAAAAGACACAAACCTAGAAGCTAGCATATGATTTTGTGCTTAGAATACTAATCAAAAATAATTCAAACATATTTCTTATTAATGTTTGCCCTTAGTTTTGTTTGATTTGTTTTGGTACTTCAGTTTTGACAAATTGTTAGCTTAGCCTAGCATTAAAACCCTTTACTGTTAGCTTGTTTGAGCCTAAAAGTTTTTAGCCAAATCACTTTTTAAATGCAAAATGTATCATAAAAATAGCATAAAAACCCATAATCGCTAGCCTGCTCTGCTTTTTAAGATTGTTTTTCCTCGCAACAGATATTTTGTAAATCTGAAACTGTGAATGTTTTTAAGCTAATTCATTCTTTTCACGAACACACTTTTGTTTTTTAAATGTACTTTTATATTCTAAAAAAATGTAATCATAAATTAGCTAAGAAGATTACCGCAAAAAAACGTACAAACCGAAAGTTTCTTGTGATTATTTTTACGGAAGTTATTAGCCAAACCTAGCTTAAAAACTCTTTGCTAGCCTGCTCTGTTTTTTGATCTTCTTTTTTCCGCCATTGTCACAGTTTTTAATGAGAAAGTTTAAATTTTTTTCAGCTACTTCCTTCATTTATGTACATTCTAGGAATGTAATGCTAAGCTAGCTAGGAACAATTTTTAGTTCTCAGGTTTTAATGAAGGAGTTAGCCTACTCTAGCATAAAAGTTATTAGCTGCTAGCATAGTTGTTTTTAAGACAATTCTCCCTGCTATGGATGGTTGAACCTGAAAGTGTTAATATTTTTCAGTCATTTAATCTCAATACTATTTAAATGCTCTTTTCTGTTGCAAGTAATTTAATGTTAAGCTAGCTAAGAAACTTTAGCCAAAGACGTTTGAAAGGATTCCCAACCAAACACTCTTGTGACATTTTAAGAAAAGTTTTAAGGAAAAAGTTAGCCAAGCCGAGCATAAAAACCATTACCTGCTAGCTAAGTTGTTTTGTTTAAGCTTCTTATGCCTTCCAAAGACAGCTTTTTGAATCACAATGTTTTTCTTCTTGTACTTCATTCATTTAGCGTAAGTAATTTAATGCTAAGCTCACTAAGAACTATTTTTATGTTTTCAAGTAGAAGTTAGCCAGGAGTTATGCTAGCCGAGTCTAGCATAAAAGCTGTTAGCTGCTAGCTTAGTTGTTTTTATAATCTTCTTTTCTGAAAATGAACCTGAAAATGTTAATGTTTTTCAGCCTCTTAATTAATAAAATGTACATACTTTTTAAATGTACTTTTCTGTGGCTAAGCTAGCTAAGAAACTTTAGCCAAAAAAAGGTTGTTCACCATGTAATTTGGCTAAACTAAAAATTCTTGTGACATTTCAGAGCTCAGGTTTTAAGGTAGAAGTTAGCCTAGCCTAGCATAAAAACAATTAAATGCTAACTAGCAAAACCAGAATTTCTATCAATATTTTGGCATTCAGACTTGATGTAGTCCACTAATGAATGTACATAGGAACTAACCATCCACATACACAGTAGAAATGTCAGCAAAACCTTACATTTTGCAATGATGTCATCATGTTGACAAACCAGAAGTATATCATGCTTTGACCTTGAAAAAAAATATCTTATTTTGGAATTTATACTGTTTAGCAGCATCTCTATAAGAGCAGCACCAGCAGAAACTCACCTTGAGTGTCAAAGTCCTTGAAGTAGCCCGGACAGTTTTGTTCTATTTCTCCAGGTTCAGACTCGTCCCAACACAACCATCCGTCCCACGTTATGTTACACATCGGTCCCACTTCCAGAAGCAGAGCAGAGGGATCAGTGAGACCTACTGATATTGTTTTGATTTCTATTCAAAACTTAACAATATCATAAAAAAAATTCATCAAAAATATTTCCGTACTGTAGGGCGCACCAGATTATAAGTCAATGAATGGTCCAATTTCTATTTTCACAAAAGCAAAAAAAAATAAATAAATAAGAGTCAGAGAAAAGCCCCTTAGTCAGAGTTTTCTAACTGCGTTCTCAGTAATTTTAGAACTTCTTTGTTACACGTTATCCATGTTAGCATATTCACAATACCTATAACTCCTAAACTCGTTTGCAACACGTAAAGAGAAACAGACGGATAAAGCTAAAACAAATGTTACTGTGACTATGCTAACTTCCAACCAGTTTATTAATGTAAAAAGGACCACAGCCCAACAAAGCTACACATTAGCACGGTTACCGTTTTCACAGTACCTGTAACTCCCAACCTAGTTATTAACATGTGAAAACAGCGATACCAAAAAAAATAAAAAATTCTGCAACTACGCTAACACCCAACTTGTTAGCAATACGTAAAAATACAGACTATTATCGCTTAAACAAACGTTATGGAAACTCCGCTAACAACAAACTTGTTAGCAACACATAAAGATACAGACTAATACCGCTTAAATAAATGTTACTGCAACTACGCTAACACCCAGACAGGATGGTACCACTAAAACAAACTGTGAGTACGCTAACATCCAATGTTGTTAGCAACAAGTAAAAAAAACAGTTTGACAAAGCTACATGTTAGCCGTGTTAGCATATTCACAATTTCTTAAACTAGTAATCTTGTTTACAACACATAAAAAACCCGATACCGCTAAAACAAACATTACTGTGACTACGCTCATTACCATTTGATGCTAACTGTTTGTTAGCATCACCTAAAAACACAATCCGACAAAGCTACACGTTAGCTTCATTAGCATATTCAAAATACTTGCAGTTTCCAGCCTTGTTTGTAGCATTTTAAAAAAATCTGACTAATATCGCTAAAACAAATGTTACTGTGAGTACGCTAACTCCAAACCTGGCTAGTGACACGTAAGAAAAACACAGTCCGACAAAGCTACACGTTAGCCGTGTTAGCATATTCACAATACCTGTAACTCACTGTTGATTTCTTAAAAAATACCTAAGATGCAGTATTTATCAGAGTTGCTGCCGGCCCCACATACCATTACTCTTTCTTTTGGTGTTTGACTCCTTCAGAATCCTCTGGAAGCACTGGAACTGGGCCATGGAGATTTGTTTCTTCTCCCACTGCGGCTCATTAAAATGTGAGAGGGTCTCCTGAGACGTCGCCTCCACCAACTAATGGGTTAAAAAGTTGACAAAAAATAAAAAATAAAAAAAAGAAAAAGTCAATATGCAAAAAAGGCAGTGGGTTAGAAATAGAAATTTAAACAAAACAAAACATATTTCACAGATTTTTGTTATTCAATTTGACATAGTTGAAATTACGATAGATTAAAATTTACATTTAAAACTCATTTAAATTTCTTGAGATCTGACAGTTACTGTTAAATAGATTAAAGGATATATTTATTTATTTTTTATTTATCTCTTACAAAACAAAAACTGATTCTGTCCTTTCCAGTCCTGTTACTTGAGGTCTTTCTTTAAACCACTGATACATGTACTGTAATCATCTGTTTGAACAAGTAATCCATATAAATACACTTTTCCAAACCCTTAAATAGTCAGAAAAATATCTCTCTACTCTAACCAAGACCAAAGAGCTATCAAAAGACACCCGGAACAAGACCATGTATCTATCAAAGGGCACCAGAAACCAGGCCAAGGAGTTGTCAAAGGAGACCACGGACAAGATCTCAAATCTGTTGAAGGAAACCAGAAACCGGGCCAAAGAGCTGTCAAAGGAGACCACGGACAAGATCTCAAATCTGTTGGAGGAAACCATAAATCAGACCTTAGATCTGTCGAAGGACACCAGAATCCAGACCAAAAGGCTGCTGAATGAGACCAAAACAAGACCTTAGATCTGTTGAAAGACACCAGAAACCAGAAAAAGAGCTATCATAGGACACCAGAGGCTAAACCATAGATCTGTCAAAGGACACCGGAATCTAGACCAAAGAGCTGTCAAATGAAAGCAGGTACAAGACCTTAGATCTGTCTAAGGACATCAGAAATCAAAACAAAAAGCTGTCATAGGACATCATGAACAAAACCTTAGATCTGCTTAAGGACACCTGGAACCAGACCAAAGAGAGGTCGAAGGAGACCAGGAACAAGATCTGTCAAAGAACACCAGAATCCAGCGCTAAGAGCTGTTGAAGGACAGCAGGGACAAGCTTATAGACCTAAACGAGACGGGGATGAACCAATCTTCAATAAGTGATCGACTTGATGAGAAAAGGTCAACTGTTGAAGCAGTTATTAGAAATTTGAAGAAATGAAAGAGAAGTGACAATCTCCCTCCACCTAGAGCTCCATTCAAGATCTCATCTGGTGCAATTACTGATGTAGAGAGGAAGCGGCTCAGAACTACAAGGGGAACCGATCAATGACCTGAAGAGAGCTGAGAACACAGGAACACAGTTACAAACATCGTTGTGGGTTCAAGTCTCTCTGTCCAAAACAACACACACAGGTCCGTCTCAAGTTCTAGAAAGAGTCCAAGAGGAGGATTAAGGAAGGTTGTGTGACTGGATGAGATTCAAATGGATCTTCCAGCAGAACAGTGATACCAAACACATTACCATGGAAACCAAAGAGCGAGTATGTAAAAAGCATTTTAGGGTTCTTGAGTGGTCTAGCCAGCCTCTGGACCTCAGTCCAAAAGAGAAATTGTGAGGGAGTCGGGGAAATCTCCAAAACATTGTAGCTCTCGAGAAGATCTGCATGGAAGAATGGACCAAAATATCAGCTATACTGTGTCCAAACCCTACAAGAAACCTTTGACCTCCATTGAGACTAGAGTTCCATTATGAAGTATTGAGATGAACTTTGATTATTGGCCAAATACTCTTGTATTTTCTGTACTGGTATACAAATACATTTAACAAAAATCAAACAAAGTGATTTCCTGGTGATAAACTATCATGGACAGAACCATTAGATGACCAAATCGTTCTTACAAATGAATCCAATTGACTCTAGCAGGTATCCTAAACTCTTTATTGATAGAAATTTAGGGATTCCAGTTTAAATCTTTAGCTTTTGAAAGACAAAACTGAAAACTTTAAAAAGTCAGTTTATAGACTAAATTTGTGATTTTTTTTAAATCTACGATGGGAAGAAACTACTGACCTTATCAAGGGTGCAGAGGACCAGGAGGTAGACGATGGAGCTCAGATCCATCTGTGCGCTGAA
>NC_050513.1:19176395-19181216 GCF_002922805.2 Oryzias melastigma | reverse complement strand
AAAATATATTTAGATATCCAATATGAAACATTGTATTTCTATTCTGTTTTTTTAAATAGCTTTTTATTGTGGAACAGTGAAAAACTAGTGCTTTAATGGCCTTTTTCCTTTTCTTTTTGGAGTATGACTTTGCAAAAACTGAGCTAACGATTAGCAAACAATAGCCTAGCTTAGAAAAATCTCTCAAAGTGTTTTTAAGAAAATTCATTTTACTTTTTTTCCATCAGTTTATTATTTTCTTAACTCTAAACTACTTATGTTGTTACTTATGCTATCAGATAACTTTTGACAAACCTTTCAAAATAAGAGCATCTGAAAATGTTATGCTAATGCTAACAGTTTCTTATTTATGCTAACCTGGCAAAATTAATTTTTTTGAATTAACCTAATTTGAAGTCATCTGTTTTTAAATAAATGGTAAAACTTTATAATAGATAATTTTGGTGAATTTCAGGTTATCTGAGATATAAGTTATCTTTTTATATAATTTTGTATTATTTTTTATTTTTACAAAAACTTCTCTGATCTGTTTTATCACAATATATTGAAAAAAACATTTTTAAACAGCTTTTTATGATATTACTGCTGTTTTCAGGCATAAATTACATTAACTGTAAAAAAAAACATACATTTTAGTAACTTCCTTTCGTAATTAAATTAAGTTTTAGTTTTTTTTGTGTTGTGTATTTATCTCAAACCAAAATTCACCCCAATTTAATAAAGATAAATGATTGTTCTTAACTCTAATATAGTTCTGTTGCACATGAAAGTTTTTGCCACAACTATATCAATAAAAGAAAAAATAGTACATTTGTATTTTTCTAGGGTCCTGAGACCTCAGAAAAGCCACAATTACTTAAGGTGTACCACAAGGCATCTGGTTGGGGCTTTGTTTTTTAATATATTTTATTCAAATGAACAAAAACTGAAGGTTTTAAAACTTTTTAATTGTATTTCTCACATCTTAAAAGTATGAGGATTAAAAGAAAACAATTTACCACCATTTCCATTCTATTTTTTTATTTTTATTTTTTCCAATGAATCTGCATTTGACTTTTTATAAATAATAAGGCAAAGTCTATTCTTGAGAAATCAATTTTTGTGAAATATGTATTTTTTTAAATTAAAAAAATATAGTATTCCGAGAAAGTTTGTGAATAGAAACAACAAAAAAAATATTTTTAAAATAAAGATTTAACATATTATGTATATTTGCAGAATACATATTCAAGTACATGGCTCCTCTGAGCCTTTTATTGACAAACGTTTTTGCTTCAGTGCCTGCAGGTGAGAATCTTTTTGAATTAGTCTCATGTAAAAAAAAGATTTAAAGCTTTCATATGTTGAGTATTCTTAAATCTCATCCTGAATCTGTTGAAGCAATTTTAAGATCTCGAGATTAAAGAAAATACATTTTATAATTAGCTAATGTAGCACTAAGATCCTTCTAGAAATGCTTTTGACTTTAAAAAATATGTTTTAAAAAAAAAAAAAAATTATGAATATCTCAAAAATGCCATTAAAAATCTTGACATTAAAAAATATGAATAAGCTTAATAAATTGATCATTTTATTGATTGAAATCTTATAAAATCTGAATGTTTAAAACTTGTTTTAAAGTCCAATTAAAATTTGTTGTGATGGTTTATTTTTTTATTTTTTTAATTAATTCTAAAATTATCTTTCTTTTATTAATATTTCACTTTTATGTTCTTCCAAATGTTTTTCAATATATGAATTTACGTATTTTTTTTTTTCCCAGCTAAAGCGTCCAGATGATTGACCTTAAAAATAGGATTATTTATGCATAAACAGAGTCAGCGTTTCTTCAATTCTCTGAGGCCGGTTTTTTGGGATGTCAGGGTCACCGCTTTGACCTTTAGCTTCCTCTGTTCCCCGCAGCTTCCTTCCTGCACCCTGAATGCTGAGCACTAAGGTTTGGTCGAAACGCATCAACATGGCAGAAAGGGAACCCCGCCCCCAACCCCCATCGCCCCACGACACTTATCCTGTCAGCAAGTTTAGACCCTGTGAGGTTAAACAAAAAGAAAGCTATAAATAAAGCTCATTTTTCAAACCAAAACGACAACAAAACCCTAAAATATATAGATTTAATCTGAAGTTCTGAGGGATTTTGGGCTTAGTGAAAGACCGCCCCCAAAAAGTGATGACATCATAGTGGGAGAAACGGTCCTAAATATTATTGGGCTCAAAATATCTAAAAGGCTCCAAAAGTATATTTCAAAATCCACAAATGAAACCAAAAAACCCACATATAGGGGATATCCAATGGAAGTTTTGACATTATTATGGGATGGTCTACGGCTTGGCGCCCATTTTGAGGCAAAGTGTGAAATAAATTTGTTGATTTTCACATTTTCGCACAATATGGAAAAGGAAACAGTTAGTTTGGGCAATTTTTTTTTTTTTACAAAATTTCACACACATGTTGCTAGCTTAAGTCTGTAACCACAACTGAAGTTTCGTTGACATTTGACCTTAGGAAAAGGTAGACATCTTGAATCATAAAAAATAAAAACTCAGCCCCCTCTTAACTCATCGAGCGTAATTGGGAAGCTACTTGGGAATAAATGTTGGCCTTGAAGTTTGTAAATTTTGATCACGGTTAGCATGGAAAGCTAGCAAAAGCTGGCATTTCCCAGCAGCAAAATATTTTTGCCTAAATGTTGTGTGAATTGAAATCCCTGGCTTAAGCTGAACGAAACGATATGACACATGATATGAAAATATCCTAAATCTGGACGTGGCTAACAAAAAGCCTCCGTTGCTAAGGAAATCCAAAAATTTACTTTAGCCGATGAATCTAAAAACTACATAAACTTGTTCGGCACCCCAAGGGAAGCAAAAAATAAAATGGTTGCTATGGGAAAAAAACAACAGAAAAGCTGCCATTTTTAACTTTTTATTCATTTATGTAATGAATTTGCCGTATGCAGCTTTGATCAGGCTGGCAGAGGTAGAACCGGGTTGTGAAGGGCCTGAAGTGAGTAATGGGGGGTGTTGAGGGCAAATTGCTCCTTCTGTGCCATACACGCTCACAGCTTTAAATATAGAATTGATTCTAAGATGATCTGTATGCTTTATTTACACTACAAACAGCTATTTTACTGGTATTATTGTGCATAAAAAGTGCATTCACGCTAAATAAATGCTTTTAAATAAGCTAACTTTGTGTGGAAAGATGTTGTTTTGGTGCAACTTCTATTTAAACCCTTTCTAAAGCTAATTCAGGAAGTTTTTGGCACTTTTCTTGCTGATTAAATCTCTCCGAACACACCCAAACGCACGCCGCTGGACTTCCCAGAGGCTCTCACTGAAATGAATGCGACCTCGTTGAGTGAGGCGTCCGAAATGAGAGGATTTCCACTGTTTCAAAAGACGTGGCCCCTTAATAGAAACACATTGTTGCTGGAGGACTCTCTGCAATGATTTCTGTCATCTTTATTTAGCTTTTTCAGCTTAGAGATTTGCATTTAAGCAAAGAAAACACAAGTTTTGCAATATTGATGTGTTTCTAACACTCTTACCTTTTGCAGAAGTGGTGAAAACTGTTGATATCAGCAGACTTGAGTATTCCTTCAGTGTTTGAGTCGATGTTTGCTGGGAAATCAGGCCGATTTCCTCAGGAGGAGCTCCTCGCTGTGTTTGGCACAGGAGGTGAGAGGCGACACTGAGCCTGAGGAGAGCTGATTAAAAGCCAAACGAGGTGGCGCGTGACATCACTGGACCAATGATGAGCCTCAGCCACCATCCCAGCATCAACAGAAGGAAATGATAAACACAGGGATGAAAATGTATCTCCTGTAAACCACAAAATTGCTTCAGAATTGAAAGTTTAGCTAAAAAAAAGGGAAATATAAACATAAAAACAAAAATAAAATGTATTTAAATGCTTTTTTTAACATATATGTTTCCATTCAGACATAATAATGTCAATACGTTTATTTTCTTTAATTAAAAGTCGCATTTATTTCACTTTCAAAGTTTTTAATTGTCACTGTCTGCTCCAGCCTCAAACTCGAAGCAACAGTGCCCTCTGCTGGCCAAAAGTCTACATACACTGTTGCTGTTGCTATGGCTACGGCCGCCTGAGACCAGTTTACGTCGGGAGGCAAAGCAGCCCGCGGGTGTACGGCCACCGGCACCAGAAGATTAAGTTTGTAACACAAAAGTAAAGGTACCGTTTCCTTTTTTATTCACATTTATAAAGTTTAATATCAGCTTTCAGGGTTTAGTTTTGACCGGATGTGAGCAGGTGCTAGCTTGTTTATATCAAAGCTGACAGGAAGTTGGCTCCTAAAGCGCAAATAAAAGCTTACTAAATCAAGTAACAGTAATAATATAAAAATAAAAGTATTTAAATGTTTAAAGTATTTCTATTTTTGATTAATATGAGGAGAACTATACCTATATTTTTTATTTGCAACCACTTTTTTTCACAAAGAGAAAGTTATTTTTCCGCCATTAACATTGGCCTTAATTTGAAAGTTTTAAATTTGACCGGAAGTGAGCAGATACTAGCTTGTTTGCATTTAAGCTAATTGGAAATTTGTTTTAACATTTCAGTTATGTCTTTTTAGCTATTTAAATGCAAACACAAGAATGCTAAATTATTT
The DNA here is from genome assembly GCF_002922805.2 of Oryzias melastigma. NCBI lineage: Eukaryota > Metazoa > Chordata > Actinopteri > Beloniformes > Adrianichthyidae > Oryzias > Oryzias melastigma. The sequence goes on along the minus strand of NC_050513.1, from coordinate 19,176,579 downwards.
AAAAGTAATTTGAGATGAAAAAAATGTAAATGTTAACTGTACCATTATTTTTAAATGAACATATGTTTTAAAATATTTGTATTTTTTTTTATGTAATCGTTTTTTTTTTGTTTGTTTGGTTTTTTGTATGAACACGAAATTTTATCCATTAATCTAAACTTTAGTTCGAAAGTTTTAGATTTGA
>NC_050513.1:19133651-19176242 GCF_002922805.2 Oryzias melastigma | reverse complement strand
TTTTAGCAACTAAAGCCCAAATAAAAGCATGTTAAGTCATTCAAAATTAATTTAGAATTATAAAAAGAAATTTAAATGATGAAGTAGTTTTAATAAATATGTAGGAAAAAATGCTTGTCTTTTTAAATGTAATTATTTTTGTGTAAACAGGAAGTTTTTTCCTTTCACGTTTGCCTTACTTTGAAAGTTTTGGATTTGACCGGAAGTGAGAAAATATTTGCTTGTTTGAAATTAAGCTAATCAAAAGTCTGTTTATTTTATTTTTGACATTCAAAAATCAACACAACAGTACACATTAAGGCATATTAATTCAATTAAAATTAACAAGATTTATATATATATATATATTTATATATATATATATATATATATATATATATGTGTGTGTGTTTAAAGTAGCTATTTTTAAAAAAAAAATTGTAAAATAGATGTAATCTAGCAGTTTTGTAACAGGAATCTGGTCTTTTTGTTTTCGATTTTATTTTGAAAAGATAGCAAATTAAAAAAGTGGAAGTAAAAGTTTGTAATTTGTTTAGGTGGTGCTTACTTTACTCAATCACTCAGTAGTACCACAGGATTTTGGATTATTTAACATTTTTAAATATATTTTTTCCTTGACAGGATGTTCAGGAAAACCCCCTGGAGGGAGACCATCCCCGATTCAGTCACTTCCTGTCAGGACGAGGCTCTGGCCTCGACCATACGGGTTCTCGTGCCCTACAGCCTGGCGGCCTTCCTGGTCGAAGAAGAAGGGGCGACCCAGACCTTCAAGGTGACCTCACGCTGACCTTTCGGAAGCCGCTGGTTCAGCAGACGGCGGGTTACGCCCAGTTTCTGTCTCCACAGGTGTGTCTGGGGGACCCGCATACCTGTACATGTCCCGTCTTCGCTAAGGAGGCGGAGCTTTGCAAACACATCTGCTGGTACGAGTCACGCCTGTCATGTTGGATGTCTATGCACATCTGGAGCGTTTTATTTTGAAATGTAATATATATATTTTTTATTTATCATTTCAGGATTTTACTTCGGAGATTCAAATTACCCAGAGGTCATGAGTGTAAGTTTATAAACTATTCTCCCGCCACAGAGTTTCGTCGACCTTTGACCTTAGGAAGAGGTCGCCATCTTTTTAAATCATCTACAAATTGAAACTCCTTCTACTGATTTTGATGCATCACCTCCTAACTCGTTGGGAGCTTTCTTTGAAAAATAGCGGAAATTAGAAGCTGTAGATCATGAATGGCGCTAGCGTTGCTTGCTAGCAAAAGTGGGGTTCCCCAGTTGCTCCCACATTTATTACAGTATTATTTTGAAAATGTAATACATGAATCCCAGTCTCAAGCTGATCAAAATGATGTGACATAACATATGACCAAATTAGTAATGTGGGCGTGGTTGAGAAAAACCCTCCGTTGCCAAGGAGATCCAAAAGTTTACTTTTGCCGATTCTTCTAAAAACTACATAAATGTGTTCGCCGCCCCCAGGTGACCAAAACATAAAATGGTTGCTATGGAGAATAACCAAAAGAGAAGCCGCCATTTTGAAAATAGTGAGTTTTATTTCTGAGTTTGCCACATGCAGTGCTGATTAGGGTGGCAAAGGGGGAGGGGCGTGTAACAGCGAATGAGGGTGGGGGAGGGTAGCACCTGTACAGATTTCTGTACGTTTTTAATGCTTTTGTGTATGATTTCTAAGGTTGCTTTAGTGCTTATACTCTACACACACCTTCAAACGTGTGATGTGTTTGAGGACCTGGAAAAAATCTGTCTTTATGAGCTTATTTTGATATAAATGTGTGATAACCTGCTAATTTGTTAATGATTTAACCTCTGATGAACTAATTTAAAAATCTGTCCTAATAAGCTAAATTAGTATGAAGTGCTCATCTGGAGGTGTTTTTGACTGAAAATATTATTTAAAAAATCAAACTATTATATATATTTTCAATGTTACCAAAAATCTTCAAAGTGTGAAATATTTTAACAAGCTATTATTCATTTTACTGGTAGAAATACATTTAAAAATTAGATTTTTTGATGGTTTTACACAGTACATATATATATATATATATATATATATATATATAAATCTTAGTTACATTTATGACGATTTAATGTTCTCTCTCTCTCCTTTTTTTTATTAAGATTTGTGACTAAAAGCATAAAAAAAACAGAGAAAAGTGATTTCCTGTAAGATTTCAAAATAAGTTGATGACAAAATGTGTATTAATATTAACAGTTTCAAAAGTGAACCAAAGGGGTGAAAGAGATAAAGCTCCCAGGTTTGTTGGAGTACCTGCGGGACGGGGCTGGAGGTTTAACAATCACAGCCTAAACGTAAAAATATATGGTTTTTCAGGAAGCCACACACAGCCAAATTTTAAATATAGTATTAACAGAAAAAATGTATACTTAAACATTTTACAAACTGGATATATAGCATTACCTGCAAAAGATATATCTGAAGATGCTTAAATTAATAGCTAAAAACACTGAAGCTCATAGATGAAAACGCTGAACCTGACAACTGAAAACAATAAAGCTGATAGCTAGCTTAAATATTAGCCAAGTGCTAAATTAGCTGAAAAAAAATTTAAAAAATCAAAATTAGACAGAAAGAGCTAGCATAGAGCTTAAATATTAGCCAAACTTCACATTAGTCTAAAAAACAGAAAAAGCATAATTTAGCCAAAACAGCTAGCATGTTACTGAAATATTAGCTAAAATGCCAAATTAGCCTAAAAAACTAAGCAGCCAAAACAGCTAGCATGTAGCTGAAATATTAACCAAAGGCCAAATTAGCATAAAAGCTGGAAAAATATCTAATTTAGCCAAAAGAGCTAGCATAATGCTAAAATATGAGCTAAACTCTAAATTAGCCTAAAAAACTGAGAAAGTCTAACTTAGACAAACAGCTAGCATGTAGCTGAAATATTAGCTAATAGCAAACATAAGATAAAAGCTGGAAAATATTTATCCATCCATCCATCTTCTTGACCGCTTCTTCCCTTTCGGGGTCGCGGGGGTGCCGGAGCCTATCCCGGCTGCTGACGGGCGAAGGCGGGGTACACCCTGGACAGGTCGCCAGTCTGTCTCAGGGCCTCAATCACACACCCATTCACTCTCACATTCACACCTAGGGGCAATTTAGAGTCACCAATTAACCTATGAAGCATGTTCTTGGACGGTGGGAGGAAGCCGGAGTCCCCGGTGAAAACCCACGCATGCACGGGGAGAACATGCAAACTCCACACAGAAAGGTCCCAGCCGGGATTTGAACAGGGGCCTTCTCGCTGTGAGGCAAGAGCGCTAACCACTGCGCCACCGCGCAGCCCGGAAAATAAAAAAATATTTAATTTAGCCAAAACAGCTAGCATAAGGCTAAAATATTAGCTAAACACTAATTTAGCCAAAAAACTGAGAAAGTCTAAATTAGACGAACAGCTAGCATCAAGATAAAAAATTAGATAAACTCCACATTAGTCAAAAAAACGGAAAAAGCATAATTTAGCCAAAACAGCTAGCATGTTACTGAAATATTAGCTAAAATGCCAAATAAGCCTAAAAAGAATTCTAATTCAGCCAAAACAGCTAGCATAAAGCTAAACGATTAGCAAAACTCCAAATTAGCCTAAAAAACTGAAAAAAACTAAGCAGCCAAAAGAGCTAGCATGTAGCTGAAATATTACCCACAGGCCAAATTAGCATAAAAGCTAGAAAAATATTTAATTCAGCCAAAACATGCATTAGGCTAAAATATTAGCTAAACTCTAAATTAGCCTAAAAAACGGAGAAAGTCTAAATTAGACAAACAGCTAGCATGTAGCTGAAATATTAGCCAAAGCCCAAAATAGACAAACAGCTAGCATGTAGCTGAAATATTAGCTAAATGCCAAATTAGCCTAAAAAACTGGTAAACCTGTCTAATTTAGCCAGAACAATTGGGAGGGCCACAGGGGCACCACTAGGGATTTTGGGCCCCATGAATATAATTTCTTTGGGGATCCCTGGTCTAGGTAAAAGTCCAAGACGTTTGTGTCCTACTTTTCAATTCCAGACTCCTTCCAGCGTGGACTGGAGGTGAAGCAGCTGTTGGAGCTGCTGGAAAGGCTGCGCCTGGGCCGGCCCGGGGCCGAGAGCGTCCGCCAGAAGAGAATCGAACCCCGGGATGTGTGTCCCGTCTGCCTGGAGGAGCTGCTGCTGATGAGGCTGCCGGTGTCTCACTGCAGGTGTACAGCCCCGCACAAGCCCCGCCCCTACACCTTTTAAACTCCCATGGACCGGAACCGGTCTGAGGGTCACTTGGTACCGGGTTATTCCCATTTGTTTTTTTAGCTGATTCTGAGGGAAGTTTTATTTTGAAAAGCTACCGGATTGCTTTTATAACTCTTATTATTGTGGTTTTTCTCTGTCCCATCTCCTCTTAGAGGGGGATAAAGGCTCTCTGCAAGAAAAACATGCTCAAACGTGTATAGATGCATGGGATCCGCATGAAATATTAAGGACGAGCCAAAATATAAGGGATATGTTAAGGGAAAACTTAAGGGAAAACTTAAGGGAATACTTAAGGTTAACGGAAAACTTAAGGCAAAGCTTAAGGGAAAACTTATGGAAAACTTAAGGGAAAACTTAAGGGAAAACTTAAGGGAAAACTTATGGAAAACTTAAGGGAAAACTTAGGGGAAAACTTAAGGTTAACGGATACTTATGGAAAACTTAAGGGAAAACTTAAGGGAAAACTTATGGAAAACTTAAGGGAAAACTTAAGGGAAAACTTAAGGTTAACGGATACTTATGGAAAACTTAAGGGAAAACTTAAGGTTAAGGGAAAACCTAAGGGAAAACTTATGGAAAACTTAAGGTTAAGGGAAAACTTAAGGGAAAACCTAAGGGAAAACTTATGGAAAACTTAAGGTTTAGGGAAAACTTAAGGGAAAACTTATGGAAAACTTAAGGTTTAGGGAAAACTTAAGGGAAAACTTAAGGTTAAGGGAAAACTTAAGGGAACACTTAAGGGAAAACTTAAGGGAAAACTTAGGGGAAAACTTATGGAAAACTTAAGGTTTAGGGAAAACTTAAGGGAAAACTTAGGGGAAAACTTATGGAAAACTTAAGGGAAAAATTAAGGTTAAGGGAAAACGTAAGGGAACACTTAAGGGAAAACTTAAGGGAAAACTTAAGGGAAAACTTAAGGTTAAGGGAAAACTTAAGGGAACACTTAAGGGAAAACTTAAGGGAAAACTTAGGGGAAAACCTAAGGGAAAACTTAGGGGAAAACCTAAGGGAAAACTTATGGAAAACTTAAGGTTTAGGGAAAACTTAAGGGAAAACTTATGGAAAACTTAAGGTTAAGGGAAAACTTAAGGGAAAACCTAAGGGAAAACTTATGGAAAACTTATGGAAAACTTAAGGTTTAGGGAAAACTTAAGGGAAAACTTAAGGTTAAGGGAAAACTTAAGGGAACACTTAAGGGAAAACTTAGGGGAAAACCTAAGGGAAAACTTATGGAAAACTTAAGGTTAAGGGAAAACTTATGAAAAACTTAAGGGAAAACTTAATGGAAAACTTATGGAAAACTTAAGGGAAAACTTAAGGGAAAATTTAGTGGAAAAATTAAGGTTAAGGGAAAACCTAAGGGAAAACTTATGAAAAACTTAAGGGAAAACTTATGGAAAACTTATGGAAAACTTAAGGGAAAACTTAAGGGAAAACCTAAGGGAAAACGTATGGAAAATTTAATGGAAAACTTAAGGGAAAACTTATGGAAATCTTAAGGTTAAGGGAAAACCTAAGGGAAAACTTAAGGGAAAACCTAAGGGGAAATTTAAGGGAAAACTTAAGGGAAAACTTAAGGGAAAACTTATGGGAGAACTTATGGAAAACTAATGGAAAACTTAAGGTTAAGGGAAAACTTAAGGGAAAACTTATGGAAAACTTAGAGTTAAGGGAAAACTTAAGGGAAAACCTAAGGGAAAATTTAAGGGAAAACTTAAGGGAAAACTTAAGGTTGAGGGAAAACTTACGAGAAAACTTAAGGGAAAACTTATGGAAAACTTAAGGTTGAGGGAAAACCTACGGGAAAACTTAAGGGAAAACTTATGGAAAACTTATGGAAAACTTAGGGAAAACTTAAGGGAAAACTTAAGGGAAAACTTATGGGAAAACTTAAGGGAAAACTTAAGGGAAAACTTAAGGGATGAACATCTAATAGGATTCAACACACAAGGGGAAATGTTAGGAGAACGTTAGAGGATAAGGGATACATTAAGGGGAAATTTAAGGGAAGTTTTAAGTGAAAAATAAAGGGAAAAGTTAAGGGAAAAGTTAAGGGGAAATAGAGGAAAATTCAGAAATTGAGGGAAAGAGAAAAAAGGGAAATGTTCAGGGAAATTTTACACATTTCTCATGGGTTCAACCCAGACAAATACAAATACAAAGTTCAGAGGAAATTAAGGGGAAACGTGAATGTAAGAAAAAAGTTAGAAGGAAAAATAAACTTTAAGGTAGTGGTCCCCAAACTCCGGCCCGCGGGCCGGATCAGGCCCACCTCCAAATTTGGTCCAACCCCTCAAACATCAGAAACGCTGATCAAGACCCACTTAGAACGTGACATTTTATTCCACCTTTCTGCAGTCTGAACTATGACAGGAGAGGAGAGAATATTTGTTCGTTTGACTCTGATTCACTTTTCTTTATTATTTTTTTTCATACGTTTTTTTTTTATATCTATAGTTCTTCAGTTATTAAAATATTCCGCTTTTTTGTGCCATTTTTGTCAACTGTTTTGGCAGTTACTAAGGATTTAGCCACAGGTTAGCTGTTTTGGCTAATTTTTTCAGTTATTAAGGCTAATTTGGAGTTTAGCTAATATTTTAGCCTTATGCTAGTTGTTTTGGCTAAATTAGACATTTTACTGGTTTTTTAGGCTAACTTGGCATTTAGCTAATATTTTAGCCACATTTTAGCTAGCTTTACCATTTAAATGCTAATTTATCATTTTGCTTATATTTCAGCTAAATGCTAGCTGGTTTGGCTAATTTAGGCTTTTTTTCAGTTGTTTAGGCTAATATGGAGTTTATTCAATATGTTTGCCTTGTGCTAGTTGTTCTGGATAAATTAGACATTTTATGGCTTCTTAGGCTAATTAGGCATTTAGTTCATATTTTAGCTACATGCTAGCTGTTTTTGGCTAGTTTGGGATTGTTTCAGTTTTTTATGCTAATTTGGAGCTTGGCTAATATTTTAGCCTTATGCTAGCTGTTTTGGCCAAATTACACATTTTACCATTTTTAGGCTAATTTGGCATTTAGCTTTCATTTCAGCTACTTGCTAGCTGGTTTGGCTAATTTAGATTTTTTTTTATTTGCTTTTTAGACTAATTTGGCATTTCGCTAATATTTTAGCTAGCTAGCAGCTTCAACCATTTCAGCTACCAACACCATATTTTTCAGGTATTAGCTTCAGCGTTTTTAACTATCAATTTTAGCATCTTCAGCGGTCACATTCAGTTTACAGCATTCACTCTAGCATATCTAGTTTTACAAATATTTTGCTAATATTTTCTTCTGTGAAGATTACAGAAATGAAGAATTTTAAATGTAGTTATGTGCGGCTTTCTGGAAAACTGTAAATGTTTACGTTAGGCTGTGATTGTAACACTTTTTCTGTTAGCTTACAAACCGACCCCGGCCCCAAACCAAAGGGGTCCCAACACCCCCTGCTTTAAGGGAGTGAAGGAAGGAATCATCCGTCCAAAAATATCACGGACTCTCCCCAGGTTCAGCTGCGGCAACAGCGTCCACATCTCCTGCATGACAATCTGGGCGGAGACGCAGAAGGTGACCGACAGGGAGAAGTCGGTGACGTGTCCTCTGTGCCGGGGCGCCTTCAGCTCGCTGGCGCTGCTGCAGGAGCAGGCCGAGAACGTCAAGAAGCTCTTCACCGCGGCGGAGCGGGAGGAGCCGGACAGACACGTGGGAGTGTCCTGCTGCGGCTGCAGGCTCCGCCCCGTCACTGGAAGATGCTTCAAGTGAGTCTGAACCCTCATGGCTGACTCTGTCTTTTAGTTTATTTTAAAACTTTAATGGTTCTGCAGATCTTTATTGACATTATTCGATATTTTATCTGGCTATTAGCTTTAGTAATTTCAGGTAAAAATTTCAGCATCTGCAGCTATCAGCACTATCATCTTCATCAGCCAAATTCAGCTTATAGCATTCATGCTAGCATTTTCGCAGGTAATGCTATATATTGCTAGGGAATAATTATGTTAAAAATTTACAGGTTTAAAATTTTTAAATATAGTTTTAGTGTTCAATAAATGTTTATCTTGTTCGGCCCGCGACCTGAGGTGTGTTTTGGATTTTGGCCCTTTGTGTGAATTGAACTGAATTGAACTGAATTGAACTGAATTGTGTTATTGCGTTTGACTCCTGTGCACTAGAGGATATGTTAAAGGGAATGTTACATGAAAATTTATAGGGAAATATTTGAAAAAAATTCTTAGAAAAAGTTAAGAGAAAAATGAAGGGGAAATGTAATGTAAAAGTTAACGCTAACAAATATTAAACTAAAATGAAATACATGTTGGATAAAACTCATTTAGTTAAGAGAAAAGTGAGACAAAATGTGAGGAAATAATTAACATTTAGAGGGAGAGTTAAGGGAAATAGAAAAGTTAAGGGAATTTTAAGGGAAATCTTAAGGGATTGTATGTCCCCCCCCGTCGTCAGACTGAAGTTTCTCCGTAAACGTCTCTTGTCGTTTCGTCCAGATGCACCGTCTGCAGCCACACGTTTCTGTGCGAGGACTGCAGGGGGAGCCATTCACATCATCCGCTGGCTTTTAAAACCGTAAGTAAGCAGTTTCTGGAAGAGATTTTTTTTAGTCGATTGATCTAGAATATTCTTCCAGAGGAGGATGGAGGACTGGCGTCCGTGGTCGGAGGGAGCATCCTGTCAAGACGGGTAAGTCTTCATGACGCCCGGATCCTCCGTCTCCAACACCAGTGAACTCTGTCTCCCCTTCAGCCCGGTTCCACTGGACCCTCTGCCGGACCACGTGATGGGCGACCTGCCTGTAGAGTTCGTGGGGGCGCGGCCTTTCCCCCCGACTGAGGGCGCGCAGTGTCGCCTCTGCCTGATAAGCTTCAGGCGGGGTCACCGTGTCCGGAATCTACCCTGCGGCCACAAGGTAACCGAGTAATCGTTCGCAAGATTTGACACTACATGAGACCTGGACTCAGTAACCCCGCCTTCCTAGCATTCTAAACAGGAAGTACCCACTGGTTCCAAGAAACTAAAACCTACTTGTTTTCCATGATATATTCAAGTTATAAACCAACCAATCACATACCTCGAATAAAAAAGTAGGCGGAGCCAGCTAGTCCTCACATCCTACGTTTGAGACATGATTGACAGATCTCCACTGGTAGGGGTGTGGCCTTCCAACAAGCTCATTTCTGAGTGGCTGCAATTAAAACGATGACATGGGAACTAAATGGCCTCAAAGAGAAAAGTTAAGGGAAAGTTAAGGAAACATAAAGTTAGGGGACATTTTAGGGAGAAGGGTAAAGATAAGAAAAAGAGCAAACAAAAAAGTTAAGGAGATAGTTAAGGGAAATATTAAAATTAAATGGAAAGTTAAGGGAATAGTGACATTCACTTCCAGATCCAACGAAAGTAAACCAGTTCAGCCGCCATATTTTTGCTTTGTCAGTTTGAGTTATCGTTTCTATGGCAACCACTCTCACCAATCAGGGACGAGCCTTTTGGAAAGCCACACCCCTACCTCTTGAAAGCGGGCTACACAAAGTCTGTCGATCAAATGTTTCAAACGCTGGATATGTGGGCTAGTAGGCTCCACCTACTTTTTTTCAAGGAATCTTATTGGTCAGTTTACAACTGTGTACCAGTGGGTACTTCCTGTTTGAAATGGGACAATATGTGGGGGTTACTCAGTCCAGTTCATGTATACAGTCAATGGTTGCTCGCTAAAAACAACAACAAACATCCACAGTTCCACATAGAGTGTATAGATCCGATCCTGCGCGAGTCCAGCGCCTGTCCTCTGGACGGGTACGTCCTCTACTCCACCCCGATGACATCACCACGCCCCCTAAAGCAAGTCGACACATCACAGGAGAAGCCAACGAACGACGGGTCTTTGAACCTCTGCGATGTCAAAACAGCGCCATCGTGTGGCGGGTGTGGAGCGCAGACGAACGATGGAGGGGCCAGAGGTCATGCTAGTCCGGACCACCCCACCACTGATACCCTTCACGTCCAAAGGGTGGAGCTGCAAGGGAAGAAGTGACAGGGTTCACGAAACTTTGATCCTCTTACAACGCTCACCAAATAAAGAAATACTTAGACAAATCATCTATTCGGGCTACGTTTTTATTAATTAAGTGCACAGAAAAGCAACAACAACAGCGCTACGTTTACTACAGCCGGGCGACACGAGAGGCAAAAGGGAAAGAAAAGTCCACATGGGGGGGCACGCTACACCAAAGCCACGACAGATACATTCATCTGAAAACCAGAGTGGCGTCCTTTGGAATTCTTAACTACCACAAAATCGTTCTCCAGCTGCTACATTTCAAAGAACCTTTTATTCCCCTCCCCCGACCAAAGAATCTTTAATTCCCCTCCCCCAACCAAATAATCTCTAATTCCCCTCTCCCGACCAAAGAACCCTTTATTCCCCTCCTTCGACCAAATAACCTTTAATCCCATACCCGAACCAAAGAGTTTTTATTCCCCTCCCTGATTTAAGAACTTGTATTCCCTTACCCCGAGTGAAGAACCTTTAATCCTTGACCAAAGAAACTTCATTCCCCTCCCCCGACCTAGAAATCTACCTAGCAACACTAACTTTCTTTTCTTTTTTTTGAACCGCTCAGGCTTTCTAGACAAAATCAAACGGCACAAAGTTTCACCATCAAAAGTTGTCGCATCTGTATGTACACAAAAGACAATCATGGAAACTCGATTGTGGATCAGTGGAACTGCGGAAGACTCTACGTAAAATTCTTTTAAGGGTTTGAGTTAAAGAAGATATTGCTATCTTATTCGTCGGTATTCATACGTGTATTGCTGCTTAATTTTACGTTTCTAGCTAAGCTAAAAACTAGAAATGTGGGATTATTTTGTGAGAAATATCAGCAGCTTTCGTAAACAAACAACTGTAACGTGACTATAAAGCTACCTTCACACCAAATGCGATTTCCATGACAGAGGGCAATTGCTTTAAGTCAATGTACTAGCGGCGGACTAGCGGTGACGCGTTTTGTGATATTTCCAGAGTTCAAATATCTGAACTTTGGTAAAAAAAAATGGGTGTACTGTCAATCAATTGGTAACTCCACTTTGGCCTATGTTCCATTGATGACATCATCAGTGGGCGGAGTAGAAGAATTTGATAGTCCCTTTATGACTTTATGATATTTTTTATTCGTATTAGGCAATAATAAACTGGTCCTAAAGCTTTGATTGCTAGCTCAAAATCATGGACTTTGTAAACTCTTCCAACAGCGAATTTGTCAAAACAGAGGCATGATTCATGAATTACATTTCGGTGTGAACGTAGCATTACAAAACTGTCCATTTTGATGATTACAGGGTGCTGAATTGGAAAACATTTGCCTTTGTCCGTTTGAATCAAATCTTACCAACATTAGTATGCTAATCATCGTACCTAGCTATTGTATTGCACTGCGGGCAAAGCTAGCGAAAAAAAATGTTTACAGGTTCAAAACTAACCACGGCAGTAAAGTTTGGACCAAAAAAATCTTGTTTTTGTCTCCAACTAGTCCCCATATAGTTGCAATTTGTTTGAGAAACTATAATGAGACTATTTTGAGACACCTACAACATCTTAACCTTTTAACACCTGAAATGACAAAATAATGCAAGATTTTAAGTTGTAAATTTACGACTTTTTTCTCAAGAAATTATGTTTATTTTTAAGTCACATATTTACTACTTTATTCTTGTAACTTAACAGTTTTGACTTTTTTTCCTCATAAATTTATGACTTTAAAGTCTTAATTAAAAAAAAAATGTAGCTTGTAATATGGACCTAATGCTAGCGGCGCGCCTTTTCTCCGAGACAGAATTAGCCGATTAAACACGTGAATCCTTTAGTACTGTTACTCATCAGCGTAAGGCTACTTTTCTCTGCTATCCATTAACTGCGTAAACGGTTGAAGAGTTACGCTAGCTAACACTGTAGCTAACACTGTACCTAACGCTCTGGCATTAAAGAGAAAAAATGTTTTAGATGCTGCTTGTTTTGAGTTAACTTTTAAGGTAAGAAAGTTGTTTTAAATACTTGTAACTACATAAACTTGATATGTTTATGAGGAAACCTGCGTTTCCTTTCAAAATCAAATCAAAACCCTCAACGGAACGGCCGTTCTTTTTGGCTACAGTGTGAGTGAAGCTACAAGTAGAGTAAAGATACCAAAAAGTTGACGAGAAATGAAATTCTGCAAGAAGCTAAAATGTTTCTCTGCTGCTGTGCCACTAACTTACTTTATAATATTGTTATTAATACATTAAAGTATGTGATTCTATTACGGTTTATCTCCTGAACTGAAGTATTAAGTGTCCAGGGAACCGAATGTGATTTACTTTTCATTAGAATGAGAATTGTCTCATTGAGAATAAGTGTAGCGCCGAAATCCGGCGAGGAAAAGGATGGTTGTGTAGAAACGGTAAAACATTCATTTTCATGCATACAAAAGTGATTGTGGACCATAAAATCTTGACTGTGAGGCTGGAGCCTCCAACGGCAGCATATCTGTACAACAGGTTTCTCTCCGAAATACTCCCAGCGCGGCGACCCTTCACGCGAGCCAGGACGGAGAACTTGGAAAAACTCTCGGCAGGCATTTCTGGTGAGGATAAGTGCACTGTGTCCGTCCTGCAGGCCTCCCAGATTTAACGTCCAAACGGCGGTTCATCGAAACTGTAAGGCTACGGTCACAAACGCAACTGCCACCGCGCAATGGGGAGGCGTCGGCAACGTCTTCAAGAATGTTTGGAAAATCGTTGGCGTGGTCATGTATGTAGACTGTGGCCGCCAAGAGGCATTTACACATCGTCCAATCAGAGCTGTTGCCAGCCAGCGATCAGCCATGTCACCTGATTTGGTTATGGCGTCATCCCTGCCTGTCACTGGACTGCCACCGCCGGACCTTGAAACTCTCCCGGACAGCTACTGACTCATGTCTATTTTTAGAGAAAAGTTGTCCAGCTGCAAAAAAAAAAATGTCAACAACTGCCACCTCCCGTTTACAAATGCCCCCTTGTGGCCACTTTTTTAATTTGTTGAAAATGTACATTTAGGTCACCACCGCACAGTGGCATTTTGGGAAATCTGACTAAAGTCAGTTTAAATTTCCAAACCTTATCTAATAATTTGTGACGGTAACTCAGCTTAGCCCTATGATGTGTTGATGACATAATCAGTGGGTGGAGCTACAAATGTTGACGCGTGGCCACCTGCCGAATTTACAGAAAAATTTGCGTTTAGGTTACTGTCACGCTGTGGCATTTTGGGAAATCTGACTGTAGTCAAAGGTTACATTTCCAAAATTTGTGTTGCACCGACAAGCTTTGACTCTGCCCACATCATCATTGGGCGGGGTCAAAAAAACAACATGGAGGACAGAGTGATCGTTCTTTTCTGAAATTTAAACAATTTTTCTTAATCTGGAGACAATGACAAAAATGCTGCCGCCTCGCCACCTGCCGAATTTCCTGAAGAATTAGCATTTAGCTTGCCGCGCGGTGGCATTCCGAGATCTGTGACCGTAGACTTAAGAAGGCACCCTGTTTTTTAAAATTCCTTTCCTCTGTGGGGGAGGGGTGTGCTGTGAAGAATCTCGCTGGTGATCTGACCGATTGAAGGAATGAAAGAACAAGGTGTAGAAACCGGATATGCTGCTTGTTTTAAGCTAGCTTATAGACTCTTTGGCAAAGTCGACGATGCCCGACAAAAAGGGGGCAAATCCATTGAGGGCAGGAGTGTCGGACTCTCGCAACGAGAAGCTAGAAGGGCGGGGTTAGTTCCCAGTCCCTGAGGACTTCGGCGGTTTAGGGACTGGTCTCCTAGCTTCTCTTGGTCAGCGGTCTACCTTCCCGGACATGTTTGGTACTCCTCTTGTCCGTCTTCACCTTCTCCCTCACCTTCCTCAGGCGCCTCGGAGGCGGGGTACCTCTCGACTCGCTGTCCTCCTGAGCGCTAGACGTGTCCATCCCGTCCCGCTCCTCGGGAATGTTGGGGATGGCGCCGCTGCTGCCGTCAAAAATGTTCCTCAGGGAGGGGTCCTCCGGCGTGCATGTGGCAGTGGTTCCGCTCTCGCTGCTGCTGAGGTCCTGCTCCTCGCCGTGCCGGCCCCCTCGCCCGTGGAGGTGCAGGGAGGTGCCCCTGATGGAGGGCCGGTCCCGCTCCGTCTCCCGGAGGCTCTGCTGCGGCTCGTTCATGTCCACGCCCGAGTCCAGGCTGGTGTCGTTGCTGCTCGGCGGGCGGTGCCGACTCTGGAGCTCGATGATAGAGTGGCGGACCTGGGCGGCCGGCTTGCCGTCCAGGGAGACGAACCAGGCCCGCGGGTGGGACGACGATGTCTTCCCGCGCCCCAGCTCCAGCAGGGTCCGCTCAGAAATTCCTTGCAGCTCGGCGGACATGCCGTGGCCACTGCTGAAGGGCCCCATTCCGGCCGCCTCGTTCAGGGTACCCGGCACCGAGACAGAGGATTCCAGGAGGTTGTTGTAGCGCCCCCACATGTTGGCGCTGGGGCCTTGCCCTGGCGGGGGAGTCTCCAGAGGCTGGGGGTCGTCCGGGTTGCTCTGGTGTGGACCGGTGCCGCCTTGGCTGTGGTGGTGAGGCGCTTTCGGCAGCGTCTGGGTGTAGCCGTCCTTGTTCACCGGCTCCGAGTGGCCGTCGTAGTCAACTCCGTTCCTGGGAAACGTGGCCGACTTGCAACCCGACAGTTGCTGCTCCTGAGCGCCGAACAGCTCCGGAGCCTGGATGATGGCCACGGGCTGGTTGTACAGGTGAACCAGCTTGTCTTGAAAGAAGTTGTCCGAGGAGTTCAGGTTGGCCCGGTTCTGCTCCGCCTTCTCCTGAATGCGAGCCACCTCGTCGCTGTTGATGTACAGAGACGCCTGCTGTACGATGTTATCGTACAGAGAGCCGGCGGGGAGACTTCCCGGATCCTCCACATAGATGTTGTAGCTGGCCTTGTGCCGAGGCGTGGACAGCGTCTCGCACTGGACGCTGCAGGAGGCCAGGCTGTTGTCTCCGGACCGGAAGAGCAGGCCCTCCTCCATGTGCGTGGAGGTGGTCTGGTCCTTCTTCAGCACGGTGAGCTTGGAGAACCGCGCTGTCCTCCTCCTCCGCCTCCTTTTCGGTTCTCTGTAGGTCCCTCTGGGTACGAGAGAAGCAAAACAAGGGTCGCATCTGAAAGGCAAAGTCCCAGGAAATGTGCAAGGACTTACCCGCAGTGACACAGAAGCAGAGACAGGAATCCAATGACGACAGCCAGAGTTCCTCCCAGAATTCCCACCAACAAGTAGGTGTGGTAGGAGAGGAAGTCCATCGAGTTTCCTTGTCCAAGATAGTCTAAAACAGAGGTGTCAAACTCAATCCGACAAGGGGCCAAAATCCAAAACACACCTTAGGTCGAACAGGATAAACATTTATTGAACACTCTAAAACTAAATTTTGAAAAGTTAAAAACGTTTTAACTTAATTATGAACTAGATATATAGCATTACCTGCGATAATACTGGTGGTATAGTTGTAAGCTGAATTTTTCCGCTGAAGATGCTAGTGCTCAATGCTGAAATTGACAGCTAAAAACGCTGAAGTTAATAGCTTAAAACGCTGAAGCTGATATGAAAATATGCCAAATGCCAAATTAACCTAAAACTAAAAATCCGTTTGGCAAAAACAGCTAGCATGTAGCTGAAAAAATAGCCAAACTTAAAAATAGCCTAAAAAACGGAAATAATGCCTAAATTAGCCAAAACAGTAAGCATGCAGTTGAAAAATTAGCTGAACACCAAAACAGTCTAACTTGCAATATTTTACTCTCCATGAAATTTGGTCAAAATTATACAAGTTAAAAATAAGCGCAAGATAACGTCGGACCATTAATAACAATAAAATAAATGATCTGGAGGGGCCGGATCCGGCCCCCGGGCCTTGGCTTTGACACGTGGTCTAAAAAGTTTCACATCTATCAGTGAAGAAGTGATAGCGTTAGCGGCGTTGGTGAACCTTCCGGTACCTTTCGATGACGGGTGAGGGGCTGCAATCCAGTATCCCAAATGGGAGGCGGTATAAACCCACACCAGCTCATCGCCAACCGCCTTGACCACGCCCAGACCGTGGTTCTCCCACGCACCTTCAGAAAACATCAGGGTGTTAGCGCCCTGCTGGTATGCTAGCGGCACAAACGGCGTGTCTCGTCATACACGTCTTCAGGTTGAAGGCCCAGGCCGGGATGGTGTCCGCGGCCCGTATGGCGGTGTGGCCCCCCAGCGGCAGGCTGATCTGGATGGGCCCTCGAACGTGGAGCTCCACGCCTTCGGAGAACAGCAGGACACTGACCGCCGCCACCGCCTTCAGCTCGACGCTTCTGGACACTGCAAAGATTAAACACGTATCAAGGATTTGTCTTAGCTCCTTGATTAAATAAGTATTTTTGCATGTAAATTCGTTCTCCTTGCCTGATTTGCTGCTGGCGATTCCCAGGGTGCAGTTGGCGCAGTTCTTCCCCAGGTGGTGCTGCGGTACGGTGAGGAAAGCCGCCACCGAGGAGAGGTTGCCCCCGTCTGGAAGTGTGACGAGGCTCTTGGGGAAGCGGACCTTTGGTTCCGAGGAACTGTCTGTTAAAGCGAGACGGACTTGTTTAGGTAAAACTTCCGAAAGTCCAGCGTGCGGTTTGTTTTGAGGAGTACCTGGTAGCTTTCTGGTAATCAGCACCGAGTCTTCAAACAGCCAGATGTTTCCTTGGCTGTGAGGGAGCAGCGACATCGTCACCGCAGAGAAAACTGCCGGGTGACAGAGAGGCAATTAGAAGCCACGTACAAATGTCCAATATAGTAACTTGTACCGTAGTTTTCGGATATACGTTTTGTACAATTTGGGATTTGAAAAAAATAATAGTAACAACCACCAGAGGGCACTGTAGGTGTGTATCAGTATTTACCACTAGCAGTAACACTGAAGAAGCTCTGCTTAGTCACAGTTTAGCACGAAATTGTTAATTGTTTACATATGTGTCAGAAATGTGAGAATTCTGAACCCGGAAGTACAAAATGTGCGTTCACATCGAAGTTTTGGAAGAAGTGGTTGATTGAATGAGAACATAGGATAACGCCGGGGTAGGTGGAATTTTTCTAAAGCGACACAGAGGAGGGAAAATGTATCAAATGTAGTAAATTGATCTAAAGAGTGTTTGTTAGCATGTTGTATATGCTATGTTTAGCCTGACAGTTGTTCGTGTGTTGCGTTATTATGCTAGTCACTTATTTAATACCTCCTATTTTACGTAAGACTAATTACAGTATATATTCAGTTTATTATTGTTATCTATTCACAGTAAAATGCCACTTCTTGATTACGTAATTTTTTTAATAGATTTCTCGCAGAAGTGTGACTCACATTGATTGTTTTTTCTTCTTTATTATGTTGTTTTGGGGATCTGCGACGTATGTGTGATGTTTTCTTTGTTATTACGTATTTACTCTAGAGAGACGGTTACGCCCGGCTGCTGCTGCTCCGCCCTTTTTACATCACCTGTCCTACTACTCACCTGGCGATTACGATTTCCAGAAGCGATTCGACTCACAAGAGCCTAAATCAATTTGATTCTGATGTTTTTAGATTCTTTTGATTCTTGAATTCAATTTTGAGTTTACACATTTATGCTAGTGCTGCCACAAACGACTATTTTAATAGTCGACTAATCGGGTCATAAAACACACATCTTATCCATCATTAGCTTTTAGCTAACCGAAAACAAGATATATAACGTTACCTGTGATAAAGCAAGTTTGAATGCTGTAAGCTGAATTTGGCCACTGAAGATGCTAATGCAGATAGCCAAAGACGCTAAAATTGTTAGCTAAAAACACTCAAGTTGATAGCTGAAATCGCTGAAGCTGAAAGACAGCAAATATATTACTTAAATGAGAAATTAGCCTAAGAAAATTAAAACAAACCTAAGTTAGCCACAATAGCTAGCATGCGGCTAAAATATAAGCTAAACTCCAAATTAGCATAAAAAACCTAAACTAGCAAAAATAGTCAGTAAGCATGTAGCTGAAATATTAGCTCAACTCCAAAGTAGCATTTAAAAAAGCTTAAATTAGCCAAAACAGCTAGCATGTAGCTGAAATATTGGCTAAACTACAAATTAGCATGAAAAAAAAGCCAAAATTAGCCAAAATAGCTAGCATTCAGCTGTAGTATTAGCTAAACTCCAAATTAGCATAAAAACGTTTTTAAAAAAGCCAAAATTAGCCAAAATAGACTTTAGCTTTATGTGCTATATTGATTAATATTTTTATGAATCCATTATTGATCTATTAAGCTTAAATCAAATTAAATCGATTAATGGATTTCATTGTCCCAGCCCCAGCTATGACGTCCATATTTGGTGTCTGGATTTTAAACTCCAGAACATCCAGTCTCTATTCTCCAGATGTCCCCACCAATACCAGGAGGAGGTGATGCTCAGCACCTGCTCCAACCTCCTTCTGTTATGTTTACCCCCTCAGGGACAATAGTGACCCCCCCTCTTACATGAGGACAAAGACACCCCACTGTACCCCCCCTCATAAAGGGGTACCTCTCCTCACTCACTGGGTCTCTTCGCGGTGCTCCAGGGCAGGGGGGCGGGGACGTAGCCCTCCTTGGTTGCCAGCAGCGTCAGGCCCGACCCGGGGTCATACTCGACCCAGAGCAGGACCGCCCCCGCCGCGTCGGTCTGAGCCGAACTCTTCATGGTGTGGTTGACGTAAAGGCCCACCGAGGCCCCCGGCAGCAGCTGGCGGGTCACCTGGTCCCGCACCAGGACCTTGAGGGCGAACCCTGGGAGGGGGCAGAGGAGACCCGGATTGAAGAAGCACAACAGTGATGAATTATGCACTGAGACCAGCTCTGTGGGGGGGTCCAGACCCCCACTCTGACATACTGTGGACCCACCAGCTCCTGACGTCACCACAGTAAACAAAGGTTAAAGTTCATCTAATACACTCCCCATAAACGGCCTGATGACCTTCCCCTCCCCCTCCCAACGTGTTTGTGTACCTGCTGTCTGGCTCGTGGGTGTGGGCACGCGCCGCGGGTCATCCGTGTCTCCGAGCGCGGCGGTGAGGCCATTGTCCCCGCTGGAGGAGGTGGAGGAGGTGGAGGAGGAGGAGGAGGGCGCCGCCCTCACCGCTCCATCCAGGCAGGAGATGAAAAGCAGCCAGAGGAGTGGCGCGCGGCGGTCAGCGGCGGCGGCGGCCATGGCTGGAGGACATAACGGAGCGCGTGGCACGCGCTCGACGAGGAGGTCCGGCCGCGGTCGCGTGCGTCACGTTAAAGGGCCTCGTGCCGCTCGGTCTCTGTGATCTTCGGTGCGGACGGAGAAAAGGATGCTGAGGCTGGGAAAGATCGTGTGGTGAAAAGTGAGGTGCCACTCCGTAACGAAAAAAAAATAAAAAAAAACTGTGTAAGTGTGGGCAGAACCACCATCAGATGTCTAATTATTTAGAAGTGATAAAAATAAAACACTAACAATCACGAGAAGAAGATTATAATATGTTTTATCGTTGTTTCTACTGACAAACAAAACATTCGTCAGAGTGAGATGTCTCTCTGTGTAAAGCGTCTTTGCAGTGTCTGGAGATGTTACGTCACACTGGGATCTTGATAGCACCTTTTCTTGTGATGACGGATTCAGATAGAATAAATATCGGTACAGTATAATGTTAATCAAAATTACTCAAAAATATTTTAGTAGTTAATTTAGCCAGTTATTGAAGGCAATGTTAAAATGTATATAATAAAAAGTGTGGATGTTATTTTTTGCGATTATTTTTGCTGTTTTTTTAATATTTATTTTAATTAAAAACTTATTTTTAAAACATTTTTATTTTTTATGCTATCAATGTCAAAGTTTTTTCCAAAAATGAGCTAAAAAACATATTTGCTGGACTCCAGATTGTAAGAATGCACACTAATATCTTACAGAATAAAAGTTTTGTCAACGTATAATAATTAATTTAAAAATATTCATGAATTTAACAAAACATTGTGTTTAAATGTAGGGTGACGTACATATTTGTAAGATTTTGCTTTAGCATTTTGCTTTGGGAGTCCTGATTTTCACACTTCCTGTACGATTTAAAGATCCACTCCTATGAAAGTTGTGTTTTTAGTGTTGTTAACAGTCACATTGTAGCATTTTTCTCATGATTGTTGACGTATATAAAGAAAATTAAGATTAAAATTGTATTTCTGAGTATTTCTTCATACAAATCGTTGTGAATCAGGAGCAGAAGAAAAGATGCTGTTTGAAGAAGCTTGTAGTTGTGATGTAGAGGACTTTAAAATCCTCCTCCATCAGTTTATCATTTAAAACGGACTCAGTTTTCACAATTCGAACTCCAGGGTAATTAAAGATGTTCAGCTTGTCAGTATACGTTAAACTGCTTCATCGTTAAAACTAACATTTTTATAGTCCTTACGTGTATCAAATTTGATCATAATTTCCGTAAATAAACTTAATTAAATTAAATTAAACTTAAATTCTATCTGTGAGGAACGATGCGATTTTCACTTAAGTACAAAAAAAAAAATATTAAGGTAAAATTTTTTTTTTTTTAATTTAAAACAAGTCTAAAAAAAAGAAATAAAAACCTAAACTTAAATTTTTTAAATATTTGTTTTAGTTACTATCTGGTGTGCACCAGTTAGAAACTAGAGAAAAAAAGTAACTTCATTTTTAGAAAGAAACACAATTTTTACTTCAATTTTTGGAAAAGAAATTACCTTAATTTTTAGAATTTTAGAATTTTTTACAGATACTGTCTGGTGCGCACCAGTTATCTGGAGCACACCAGACAGTATCTGGTGTGCTCCAGTTAGAAACCACAATACAAGTAATTAAAGTTTTAGAATTTTTTTTAACCTGAATTATTAGAATTTTTTCGGTTACTATTTGGTGTGCACCAGAAAGCACAAAAAATTAATTCAATTTAAATATATATATGTATATATATATATAAAAAAACTTTTTTTTTACATTTTTTCAGCACCTATCTGGTGCACACCAGGTAGAAACCACAAAAAGTATTTATATTTTTAGAAAAAAACAATTTTTCTCAGTTTTTAGATTTTTTTTTTCATTTACTATCTGGTGAGCCCCCATAATTATATAGTGTAGACCAGTTAGTAACCAGAAAAAGCAAAAAAGTCATTCAAATTTTAGAAAAAATATGTATACTTTAATGTTAGTATCTGGTGCTCACCAGATAATAAAGGAACATTAAAGTTAAAAAATTTATATTAAGGTAAAAAAGTTTTTTTTTTTTTTCTAAAAATTGAAGCTAAAAGAGTATTTATTACTGGTGCTCACCAGGTAGTAACCAGAAAAAAATAATTACATTTTTAGAAAAAAAAGTTTTTTTACTTAAATTAAAAAAAAATCTTCTTAATCTTAATTTTTGAAATGTTTTTCCAGTTACTATATCAAGCGCACTCGTTGCTATCTGGTGGGGTCCAGATAGTAACTGGTGCTAATTATTTACTTTTTACATTTAATATTGTTCATTTATGCATTATTGCTGCATTTAATATTGTTTTAGTAAATATTGTTTTTCACTTAAGTGATGAGTTTGTATTCATCTTTAGAAAACAAAGATTTAAGCATGTTAGCTAAAATCGAGAGCAAAACCAATTCTATCAAAGGTGAATTCTTGTCTGCCAGAATTCTAGATTTATGCTTTACATCTTTTTAGTATTTATTTATTCAATTATTTATTTATTCTTTCGTGGTGTGGCAATATGTCGTTGTGTGTTTGTGTTTGTGCGTGGAGGGATGGGGCTTGTGGGTATTATCTTTTGTTTTTAAAATGTTATTATTTAATGTAAAGCACTTTGAGTGAAATTCATTGTTTTAAAAGTGCTATACAAATAAAGTTTGATTTGATTTGATTTGTTGGATCCCAGTTTGAGACGATTCAACAGAATCCTTCAGTGATTCCTGTTAAGTTGCTGTTTGCTGCCATCTTGTGGAATTTCTGAGTATTACATTTCAAGACACTGACTGTTGCTGTAAAATACAGACTTTTAACTCCCTCCACAGATTCTCTATAATATTGAGGTCCAGAGACTGACCAGACCACTTCAGAACCTTGACATTACCTGTGGCCTTTGTTGCCATGGAGACGTGTTTGAAATCGTCATACTGGGAGATCCAGACAGGTTTCTTTCTCAATGTACACACTGATGAAAGGAGGTTTTTCACAAAAAAATCCCCCATACACGATCCCATTCATCCTTTCCTTCATTCAAACAGTCATCCTGTCCCATTTGCAGAAAAACAGCACCGAACCATGATGTTTCCACCTCCATGCTTCACTGTGATGTATTTCAGGATTCTTACCTCAAAACATCCATCCATCCATTTTCCTGACCGCTGTGTCCCTTTCGGGGTCGCGGGGTGCCGGAGCCTATCCCGGCTGCTGAAGGGCGAAGGCGGGGTACACCCTGGACAGGTCGCCAGTCTGTCTCAGGGCCTCAATCACACACACATACACTCTCACATCCATACCTAGGGGCAATTTAGAGTCACCAATGAACCTATGAAGCATGTTTTTGGACGGTGGGAGGAAGCCGGAGTCCCCGGTGAAAACCCACGCATGCACGGGGAGAACATGCAAACTCCACACAGAAAGGTCCCAGCCGGGAGTCGAACCGGGGCCTTCTCGCTGTGAGGCAAGAGCGCTAACCACTGCTCCATCGTGCAGCCCTACCTCAAAACATTTATTCCTAAAACAGTGTTCCATTTTGATCATCTGACCACATGATCTTCTCTCAGTTCTCCTCTGGATCATGCAGATGAACTTTAGACAGATCTGGAAATCTGCTGGTTCAAGCAGAGGGACCATTGGAGCACGACAACATTATGTTACCATAGTAACCATTGGAAGTCTGGTGTCTGGTCTCTTCAGGCCGTTGACCAGTCTTCTCATGTAGTTCTGTAGTGTCCCTCGATAGCTCAATGGTCTTCTCCCTGGTGTCCCTCGATAGCTCAATGGTCTTCTCCCTGGTGTCCCTCGATAGCTCAATGGTCTTGTCCGTGGTGTCCCCCTTCGCCAGTTTAACGCAAGGCACCTCAGTCGCACTCAGTTACCCCTCTGTACTATTTAGAGACAACAATCAACCTCAGATAAATAATTTTGGACTTTGGGAGGTAAAACTACCGGTCCAATCCTGGCCAGTGTAGAATGGTCCAGGCTATATAAGTGAGTGTTTGACCCTGAGGGTGCATGCGGGGTATCGACCGATGACTGAGCTTTGAGTCATAAGGGTACGACTACAACCAAAGGTAATGTCAACAATAGAGGAAGGAACAAATTTCAAATATTTCTCCTCGTCGCAGCAACTTGTTTGACTGGAACCGACTGAAAGCCGATTCCACCACAACTGAACGTTTGGAAACGTTGGCGCCAGTCTGACGCTTTCTGTTGTCGTAATACTTCTCCACCAATCAATGGGTTTCATCGTGTGATGACAGTAGCTCCGCCCTAATGAGTCCGTTCTAGTTTGAACCTACAACCAACAAGGGCCTAGAAATGGGACGAACTGGTCCATCTTGATGTGTATATTTTACAATGGAACTACTCAAAATATGGTTCCAGTCCAGTCCGGTCCACTCCGTGGAAATGAGGCTTTAGAACTTTGGGGATAAAACATAAGCTTAAAAGAGAAGTAAAACAACATTTTATGCAATATGCTAAATTTAAATGTAAAAAACCGTACATGTGATGATACCAGGACACACAAACCCCATACGGTATGGTCCTTTCATCAGGCTCACGGCATGGGCCTCACAAACCAGTCGGAGGCGGGGCCAAAACCCCTACTGTACATTCCACACAGCAGTTAGCCGACGGTTCTCCCCTCACCAATTAACACCTACTTTATTACAGCGCTGACTGCTCCCTAATGTTCCCGCGCATGTTTATGCACTATTACCTTGACGGATGCCTTTTCCGCCATCAGACATAATTGGCATATCAAAATGCAAAACCTAAATGGATTAACCCTTCTTTAAAACTAATGAGCGCTCGGACGCCCAGATGGGGAATGGACTCAAATTAGCATTTGTCATCTTTTTGGGCTGATGTGAGAATAAATAATTGAAGAAAGGCTGGTTTTGTCTTTCCTGAGGCGACTCCTGCTTGGAGTGTCTGTACTGTAAAATCAAAAAAATGAAAATGCAGATTTACGGTCTTAATAATGTCTGTGGGCTGGCTGGTTTTTACACATGCTGTGTCTGAAGACACAATTACAAAAGGAAGCTAAAGAAGGCCCACTGAGGTTTGACAAAGAACACAAATGGTGCTATTTTAAGCAGAATACTTCAAGTCACGGCTTCAAAAGATCCGAAACAACAGGATTTTATCAGCGACCTCTATGTAGTCGATGCTTATCAGAAGCTGAGTTCTAATAAACAAGTTTTTGTTCCAAAAATACACATAAAGCCATAAATTAGCAAAATAAAGAACTTTTTTCGCTTGCTATTTTTTTTTTAGGGATAAAATTTTATTTTTAAATTTTTTTCTAACACCTACAGAGTCAATGTTTTGTGATATTTGGTTTATTTATATTACTTTGTCAATAGAAATGCTAAAAAAATTCAACAAATCACTAGCATTAAGAGATTAACATGCTAACTGATTAAAAGTCACATTTTTAATATATGTTTAAAAAAAAAGACTATGCTAGCATACCCAAAATGACATGCTAGCTTAGCATGCTAGTTCTGCGGAACCAATTTATTTTGTATTTCCTATACTTAGCTAAAAAAGTAACGAGAATATTTTCTTAGAACAAAGAGGTCTTCAAACTCATTAAGCTGAAATATTATTTTTACTCTTTAAAATAAAAACAGCTTATAAAACTTCTGATAAATCTAATTCAATTCTTGTAGTTTTATCGATTAGATTATTTAGAAAATGGCAACATAATTGCTAGACTTAACACATTAGCGTGCTAGCGGTTTACAAGTTGGGACAAGTGTGTGCAAACTGTTGACTTGTATAAAAGGAGAACTTTAACCATACAAGTAAAAGATGTGTGGTATGTGCCCTATGCTTGAATATATGATATTACATGCTAGCTCAGCATGCTAGTTCTGCTAAACGGAATTTTACGTTTTTCTTTAGGTTTAGCTGTTAAAAAACATAAGAAAAGTAACATGAGAATATTTTCTTAGAAGTCAAGGTTTAAAATTTTTCCTCTGTAAAACAAATATCTGAAAAATGTAAACATTTTTTGTCTAATTCAAGTTATTTTGTAGGTCAAGTGAGTTTAAGATATATTATGAAAATGAATCGCTAGCCTTAGCAGAATAGTGTGCTAGCAGATCAACACGTTAGACGAGTCTTTAAATGTTCAAAAACATGTGTAGCATGTGTGCAATGCTAGCATACTCGTAGCTTAGCATAGTAGTAGCCGAATTGTTTTTTTTTTAATTTATAGACTTAGCTAAAAAATGAATATTTGTTAAATAATAATTTTAATTTTTTAAACCTAAAAAAGTCTAACCTAAACATTAAAACCTATTTTAAATTTAACCGTAAAAAGAAAAGATTTTTGGCATATGCGCTATGCTAGCATGCCCAAAAATACACACTAGCTTAGCATGTTAGTTGCACAAAACCTAATTTATATATATTTTTAAGTTTCTTAGACTTAGCTAAAAAAATTCTCTATGCTAGCATACTTGAAAGATATGTTAGTTTAGCATCCTAGTTACACGAATTCTAATTGATCAATTTTTAAAAGTTTTTAGGTTCAGCTAAGAACAAATTTGTCTCGTGTCCTATGCTAGCATACCTGAAATGACATGCTATCTTAGGCTGCTTGTTTCCGAAACCTAATTTATTTACTTTTAGAAGTTTTTTAGATTTAGCTGAAAAAAGTTCTCTATGCTAGCATATTTGAACGACATGTTATCTTAGCATGCTAGTTGCGTGAAACCTAATTTATTTACTTTTAGAAGTTTCTTAGGTTTATCTGAAAAAAATAAACATTTTTTATGCTAGCACACTTGGAGCGACATGCTAGCTTAGTATGCTAGTTGTGTGAACCCTAATTAATACATTTTCAAATTTTTTGGGTTTAGCTGAACAAATGTTCTCTATGCTAGCATGTTTGAAAGTCATTTTAGCTTAGCATGCTAGTTGCAAGAAACCTAAATCGTTTATTTTTAAAAGTTTTTTAGATTTATCTAAAAAAGAAATGTTTTTTATGCTAGCATACTTGAAATGACATGCTAGCTTAGTATGCTAGTTCTGTGAACCCTAATTAATACATTTTCACGTTTTTAGGTTTAGCTGAGAAAAACTTGTCATGTGCCCCTTGCAAACATACCTAATATTACATGCTAGCTTAGCATGCTAGTTACGTGAAACCTAATTTATTTATTTTTAGATGTTTCTTTAGCGGAAAAAGGTTATCTATGCTAGCATCTGTGAAACAGCATGTTAGCTTTGCATCCTAGTGGTGTGAACCCTAACTGATCCATTTTCTAAAGTTTTTTAGGTTTAGGTAAAAACATAAATTTTGTGCTCTATGCTAGCATACCTGAACTGATGACCTAGCTTAGCCTACAAGTTGTGCGAAACCCAATTTTTTTAGTTTAGTCGGTAAAAAAACACGAGTAAAGTAACATGAGACTAATTTTCTAAGAAAAAAGAGGGGCTTTAATGTTATTCATCTTTTATTGATTAAAGATTGACTGGTCTGGGCTAATAGAAACAGAGAAATTAGCTTTAATTTGCATTTGAAAACAGAAACCAGCATGAAACCCTCTCAGCCAGATGATGTTTGACATGATCTCCCGCTTCAGACTTCCATCTGACAGACTGTTAGGTTTTCTGACATGCTTCACCTGGAGAAAAACAAGCGAGCTTTTTAAATGTGGATCCGTAAAGCCGGACGGCGCCGCAGGCAGTCCGCGGTGGCACCAGTTAACAGGTAATAGGAATTGAGAGCTGCATGAATCAGAACTAATTACCTCAAATAGCCACCGCCTCGGGCTGATTTTTCCAGTCCACGTCTCTCCGACTTGACAGCTGCTGAAGGTAGCTGCAGAGGAGAAGCCGCTGTGTGGGATTTTTCATCCCGTTAATTAATTGTAGGGGAAGTAATCCGTAAAAAAAGCTACAGACGGGAACTTTAGTGACCGCTCCGTTGGCAGGTCCGCTGTGACAGCCACACATGAATAAAGCCAAAGCAGCAGTACTTTAAATGGACTCAGATATCAAATCGTTTCATCAAATTGAGTTTTTCCCTCATTCAGAGAGAAGAAGTGGTTAAAAAAAGCAAATAAACAGTGAGGCTCCTTTGTAGTTTGATCATTTCGGATCAAAAACTACAACCTTGTTAGCATCTGCAGCTAATTTCCATACTAACGACCCTCTCAGAACCTTCAAAGCCATGAATAATTGACAAGAAATGAAATATTTTGATTGTCGCGGACGACCGGCGTGTTTAATGTTTCATATGTTGCTTTTCGGCTAATTACGAAGACGATATCCCAAATCAGCCTCCTACCGTCCTCCTCGGATGATCCCGAGATGTGAGGTTTGGGGGGGGCATGGAGACAAAGAGACGCCTGGAAGAAGTGAAGAGGACACAAACATGAACCAACAAAAGGAATGACACCATTATGATTCACATGCTTAAAATTGACTAAATGTGATTTTTGGTAATAGAAAATCAAAAATTAGAAACATTTTCATTTTAAAAATGAGTCATTCCGGTTTATTTAAAGCGCTGTTTCACTATTTTTGTTTTATTAACTTGACTCACTTTAATACATCCTCAAAAACTCTTATTTTAATGAAGACAAAGCTGCACGATGACATCATCTAACCAAAACAAAAACAAAAACTTAGTTTTATTTGCTTATAATTGTCCAAATTTACAATTTTTTTGGGAAGTTTTGTAAAATTTAGTAGATTCCAAAAAAATTACTTAAAAATACCGACCTATTTGACGAGTCCCCTTCTCCGTTTTTGTGTTTAATCACCTGCTTTGATTCTCCTTTGATGAAGTCACATGACTCCTTTGATCTCACTTTGATCAGAAAACTGCGCGATGATTTCTTCTAAAGGAAAACAGAAATTTGGGTTGAAATGATTAAAATTGTCAACATTTACATCATGTTTAGGGTTTGTCAAAAATAGAAAGTCCAAGAGAAATCTATAAAAAATTTAATTAAAATAAAGTTTCATACCAACTAGTTAGAAGTGTCCCCTTCTCTAGTGTTTTGTTTTGATCACCTGCTTTGATCCTCCTTTGATCTAGTCACATGACTCCTTTGATCTATACACATGACTCCTTTAATCTCACTTTATTACGTGCTCAAAAAGAGTTTGATTTTAGTGAAGTGAAAGCTGCACGATGACATCATCGAACCAAAAGAAAAGCAAAAATTTAGTTTTACTTGCTTATAATTGTCAGATTTTACAAATGTTATAAAATGTTGTAGATGTTGAAAAATTGGTTTAAAATATCAAACTAGTTTTGTCCTGTTCTCTAGTTTTGTTATATTCATCTGCTTTCCTTTTGATGACGTCACGTTTCCTATGATCTCACTTTTCACATACATGTGCTAAAAAATTGTCTAAATAATCAAAAATATTCAAAGCAAAATTAGAGACAGTCTCATATAAAAATGACTCAAACAAATTCATTTGAAATGTCGCTTTGTCTAATTTTTTAATCTTACTTTGATGTAATCTATCCAAAAAAAGTTTAAAAAGTGTCTCATTGTAATGATGTGAAAGCTGCATGATGACATCATATAACCAAAAGAAAACTGAAATTTTGGTTTAAATGCTTAAAATGTTCCAAATTAGCAACATTTTAACAATGTAAGAATTTTCTTAAATAGAAAATCCTTGGAAAATTAGAAATAAATTAATCTAAAGAAAAATGAGACTTTCCAGTTAATTTAAAATATTATCTTTTTTTCTTGTTTTTTTTTTTTGTTTTTATTACCTGCTTTGAGTTTCCTTCGATGACATCATCAAACCAAAACAAAGATACATTTTGGTTTTAACCCTTAAAATAGTCCAAATA
Source organism: Oryzias melastigma (assembly GCF_002922805.2). NCBI lineage: Eukaryota > Metazoa > Chordata > Actinopteri > Beloniformes > Adrianichthyidae > Oryzias > Oryzias melastigma. The sequence continues at coordinate 19,146,854 of NC_050513.1, read as the reverse complement.
AGAATTATTTTTAAATATTATTTTTATTTTATGTTAAATCTTATCATTATTTTAAATGTTATTGCTATATATTTCATTATAATTGTAATTTATTTTTATAAAAAAAGCAAAATTTTAACAATTTCAGAAATCATAAAAATCAGAAGTTAGTAGGAAAATTAGAAATAATTTTATTTAAGAAAATGCCATTATGATTTATTTGAAGTGCTAACAAAAGAACAAACAAACATTTAGTTTAAAATTGGTAAAAATGTAAAAATTAGCAAAATTTTAACAAAAATTGTTCAAATTTAGAAAATTGGAAATCGTCAAAAATAGAAAAGTGAATTAATACAAATTCTTTAGTTATTGTTTTATTCACCTGCTTTGATTCTCCTTTGATGAAGTCACATGACTCCTTTGATCTCACCTTGATCAGGTCTGTGCCCAAAACACGTTTGGTTGTAGTGAGGTGACTCATGATACTTTCCAAGAACTCGACTCTTTTGTAACGACGGATTCATTTACGTGTTTTTCCATGTTTTTCTGTTCATGTTCCCTGAAAGCGTTTCCACACGCGGTTAGTCGGACGTCATCTTTCTCTCTGCAGACACCTCGTCTCCCTGATGCACCTTGACAAGACGGCGGACAAAAAGAAGCCGACAGAGGTCATCCGTGTCAGGATGACGGGCAGCTGCAGCGCGTGTGCTATATTTAAACCAAGTGTTTGTTTGTGTACGATTGTGCGAACACAAGTGTTTATCCGAGGCGGTCCGCTCAGGTCAGAGTATCCCGAAGACACTGTCAGGCGAGATTGATTTCCTTTTTCCCGATCTGAGGAAACGTTCCTGTTACACAGCTGACCCCCGAGACGCTTTACCTTGTCATTTCACGACACGGATCACGGCCGAGACGAGCTGGAAATAGCAGCCAGTCGACCTTGAAGAGGGAGAGGAGCCGACGTGAGAGACGGACTCGAACCTGCACAGGTCTGGACCTGGTTAAAAGGCTGCTTTACAGCGTCGCTTTGATGGTTAAATCACAGAATTTAACTCAAAACATAAAAAATGACAAGAAAACGTAATAAAAAGCAACAGTTTGGAAATATTCTCGGCTATTTCTGGTTTGTTTTGTAGTATCCTATTGCAAAAAATTATGTCAATTTAGAAAATCCTGAATAAGTGAATTAAAAAAAAAAGTAAAATAACTATTTTTTTTGGGTAAAAATACTGTTTTGTGTGCATGGTGCTTTGTTGTTTAAATAGAAATAACAAAACTAACAAACAAAAAACCCAGAAATGTTATTTTAAAATTGTTTGGTTTCCTCTAGAAAAGAAATAAAAAGTACGGAATGCAAAAGTTGCCTAAACTAAGAAAAGGGTTTTTTTTATTGTTTTAATGCATATTTCTCCTCTAAAAAGGAAATTTATACAGTGGAATATAAAATATTCTGTAACACACAAAAAAGTTTTTTCCTTTTTTTTCGTCGTCTTTTTCCTTTCAATATCATAAGTACGGAACACAAAACAGGCTGAAAATATGAAACCGCCAATTCCTGAAGGATTCTGAAAAGTTCATTCATTTATCAATTCAGTTTGTTGATCTGTCTTTTTTTCTCCCAAAATATATATACTATACCCTAAACAAAAGATGCCAAAACTGTTGTGTATAAACAATATATATATATATATATATATATATATATATACATACATTTTAAATGGTCTTGACGTTTCCTTTTACTGTAAATTAGAAAAGTATGGTATGGAATACAAAAATGTTAGAACTAAAATAAAAAATCAGCTTAATTCCAAAATGAAGTAGAAGTCTACATTAATTAATTAGTTTGCTAATATTTAAAAAAAAACATAGAGCCCAACTTTAAACTCCTTCCATGCATCTTTTTTCTGATGAGAATAAATGTCAAATACACAAAAATAACAAAAAACAAATGTATTGTACGAAATACAAAGGATGCCGAAACTAAATGATGCAGAAAAACAAGAAAAGTTTATGTTAAATTGTCTTGATGCATCAATTTCTTTTCAAAATCAAAAGTAAAATATGGAGCTCAAAAGGAGACTTACTCATAGATTTATCAATTCACTAAATGTATTAGTTAATCTTCTTTTTCCTCAAAAACAAATGTGTTGTATGGAATGCCAAAGATGCCTAAAAAAACTAATACGTAGCTAGAGAATGTTTGTATGTTTATATTTAATTGTTCTTTTTTTTCCCTTATATTAAACTATTCTGATGCAACTTTGTAAGTATGGAATGCAAACAATGCCAAAACTAACTGATATGGAATCTCCGTTTTTTTTAATAAATCTGCATAGATTTTTATTTGACCACAACAAAGCCTAAATGATTCCATTTCCTTCTTAACGCAGATCTAAATTTCTAAAGTTTTATTCTAAATGAATTGAAAACTTTAATCTATTTTCTTTTTTTTTGTCTTTGCAAAAATTTTGTAATATTTTTGAAAATGTTTTTTTTTTATTACAAAATTATTACGTTTTAAATGTGTCAGGAGCCTTAACCTGCCTCCAGGTAGGCAGGAGAAGAGTAATGGAAATATAAAGTATTAAAAAATGTTCTTCTATTATTTCATTCTGATTTTAAAAAATGTGAAACATTTTATTTACTCTTCCAGATACATTCTGCACTATTACTGAAATCATCTGTGTGTCTCAAGTTTCATTTATTGCATTTATCTCACTTAGATTTTTGATCTGATCAATTAAATTCCACTTTATTTAACTGAAGAATTTTGCTTATAAAATGTCGGGTTAGTCAATATGCTGATGACACACCGAGTTATACACTAAGAAAGATGCTGACATCAGCTCTGAATAATGTTGCTTTTAGCCTTTATTCCTCACAAGGAACTTTTTTTGTTTTTGTTTACCAGACATGGTAATTAAAAAAAGAAAGAAAAACAAATTGGACAAACACAAGTTTCAACTTTAGCCGAATTGATCGTGCTTTTAATTTGAAACTGATGATAGAGTGTTGTCTAGAAAAGTTACGGGCCAAAACTGAAGGACTTTTTTTACTTAAAAAAAGGTTAAACCAAGAAGTGTTTTTTTTTCATAGATGTAGATCACCAACAAATAAATATTTTTATTTTTAATCAATAATCATATTGGATTTGTTTTAATCGAATTTCCATCGTATTTTTTTGGAATCACTGGATAGTTGGTGTTCGACTCAGAATGGACACATTTGGAGAAACAAAAAACAGTTATAAATACAACTTTATTAAAATGTCCAAAGTTTGCTAAATACAAAGTTCTGTTAGCTTCGACAAAGAAACTCAATTAAAAAAAATTTTAAGGGTACGTTTATTTTAAAAAAACAGTTTTTAAAATGTTTTCTTTTATCTAATTTAGCCATTTTAGCTAATTTAGTCAACCAAGTTTTGTTTTTTTAACTCATAAAAAATAGCCACATTTTTAAAATGTTTTTGAATAAAAGAATACTTTCAGTACGGCTATGTTGAATTTTATTTTGAAAAAAAAATGTATAAAGACCCCAAAATAAAGTCAACTTCTCATATTTTTATTAAATTATCATCATAGATTAATAAGGATGTTTTTTAATGATAAAAAAAACGAACCTAAAAGTCGGTTTTTAACTGCTTAACAATAAAAGTTTATATCTGATTTTGGTGCATTTATTTTGAAAATATACCTTACATTTGACCATTGTGTCACAGCAGAGTCTGTAAAAGTGGAACCAGAGTCAGGATCAGGCTGACTGTTTGAGATTAAATCTGTTTCTGGACCAAAACCGGATCAGAAATCACATGGGTTCTAAGACATTACACATTTTCTTGTCTTTGAACTCAGGGGAAAAAAATGTATTTTAACAAAATAAAAGTTGATTCGTTTCTTTATTCACAGGGTTTTTCAAAAATAATTCTGTTTTTTTCTGTAATTTTAGATTTTTCAACCCAAAAATGTGAAAGAAAGTTGATTTTTTTAAAACCAACATTTCCGCCAAGCCGACACTAGAGGGCGGAACAACCCCAGGAAACAAGAGCGGAGCGTCTCGCACAGCGGAGTGGTGACCTTTGACCTCTGGAAACCGCATTAACATGAGACTCTTTGAGCCAAAATGTTGTTTAATCTGAAAAAATGTAATAAATACAAGAAAATGTCCAGAAATTTTATAAAAAAAATAAAAATCTGTAAAACCAGATTTTTTTCCTCTGGATTATCAGAGATCAGCTGGTCTGAGGATTTGCACAACAATATCAGCTGATCCACTCGGATTCATGGGAGTGTGTCATGTCATCTGCACCCTCCTCCTCCTCCGACAGATGAAGCTCAGCTGGTCGAGCGAGGAGCTCCCACACCGACTGAGCTCCCTTTTTTTCGGTTCTGGACCCTGAGGGACACCAGGGATCCGTGCCAGGGCCTCCTCCGAAGCTCGACTGCACTAAAGAACACCACAGAACGTGTTGTATGTGTGTGGCGGGGGAGGGGCGGCCTTCTCCCAAACTTTGAACGTTTGAAAGAAAAGACGCGAAGCTTCAAGCGAGCTCATGAAACGTTTATCTTCAAAGCGCAGGGCCCGTTTTAACGAGTCGCTGAGGAAAGTTTCTCAACGCGAGAAAGATTTCACGGAAGTTACTAAACAAAAAGGTTTCTTAATCGAAGGAACGCAGAACAGACGACGACCTTAGCGTCTGATCAAACCAAAAAACGGGTTTGAAATCATCTGCAACATTTGAATTCAAAATAAAATGACGTTCAAGAGGAATTTCTTTGCCAACTAAAATCATAGAAACTTGTTCAAAAATCCTTGAGATGCATTCAGACTCTACCAGCCTCAGGAGGGTCACTGGAAATGGGGGAAAAACTCAAACAATTTCCACTTGAGGGAAACTGTTGATTTTGTTCAAAAAACACAACCTGAACTCCTGTTGAGTCCGAGTTCATGAGCAAATATTTCTTAAAACATTTAAAAGTAGCACCAAATCTCTTTATAGGAGCCTAAGTCTTTGGATAGTCTGGACTTGTTGATGGTCATAGAGAAGAGTCTCACAGTTCCCTTGGAGTTCGTACTATTGTCGTGATGTGGTTACGTGTATTGTCAAATATTCATGAGTCCAATGTAAGTTGAGCGCACTTATGTAGTAAGTGTTTAATACTCTACTTGTTCGTAAGGTGCCTGACATGCAAGTGATACACAAGTGCCCGTAGGACGCCCAAAACGACTGGGGTCCTTCCTAAATTTTAACAATCTATCAAAGCACAAGATCGTAGACTCATCACGTGAACAGGATTGACAGCTCCTTGGACAGTCCACAAGATACACGGTTTAAAAAATTAAAAAATAAATCAGTACAAAAAACTTGTGTCTCACCTGTTTCCGTCATACTTACCCTTACGTGTTGTTCAAGTGTTCACTATGAGCTGTCACTAGCAGCACGCCCGTAGGAAAAATCTTGCATTAACATCTTTGCTCTACCGGATATTTCCATCTACTTGCCTTGTACAGGTTTGTCCAAATTTCACCTATGTCCACCCAGAAGGAGAGTTGTGACTAAAATATATTGAACTTTCTTCTTTTAAACAGAGAAGAGGAGCCAATCGTAGTCATCTTCTGAAGTCCTTGGTGGAATGACATCATAAAGGTGGACTAATGTTCTTTCCCTATTTGTTTCACAGGGGATAGAGGGTGGAGTGAGGCTTTACAGTATTTGAAAGTAGACAGTGGAATTCAGTTTTAATTGCATCCTAAAATGAGAGAAGTCGATAGATTTGGAACGGGAGGTTTGGAGAAGGTGTTGGCCCATAGCAACCATTCAGTTTTCTGTTAATCTTGGACTGACAATAATGTGTTGAGACTTTCACACCTCTGACCTAAACTGTTTTTTAAATTTCCTTAGCAACCCAATGTTCACATTGTTAGCTAATTCAAACTGTATCATAGATTTTCGGAAGTCAATCTGAAGAATAAAACAAAAGATGTTTGCGTCTAGTGGGAATGTTGACCCTAAGACTTGGAGGTTCAAAGTCTATACTGCTTTCTAAAATGAGAGAAATTGCATTTAACTTGAAGTGGAGGCTTTGTAGAAGGTGTAAGTCCATAGCAACCATTGAGTTTTCTGTTAATCTTGAACTAATAATAATGTGTTCCAACTTTCACATCTCTGACCTAAACTAAGTTTTTCACTTACCTTAGCAACCCAGTGGCCACAATATTGGCAAGTCAAAACCAAATCAAAAATCTTAGGCAGTCAATCTGAGGAAATATAATGAAGTTTTAGGCCTGGTGGAGGAGTGTTCACCCTGAGACTGGGAGGTCATGCGTTCAAATCCACTCTAAAGACTGTAAAGGTGGGACCCATCTTGACACAAAGGTTTCTTCTCTCTGTGGTTTAAACGGATGATGGTAATGGGGCTATGTTTGAACCTTAGCAGCGACATAAGCCAAGTCTGTGAAAACAGACTGAAATGTCTATTAAATTCAGTTCTAAGTGCCTCTTAGAATGAGGAAAGTTGTATTAGATTTGGAATAGGGGTCTTGCAGAAGGTTTAGGTCCATAGCAACCACTGAGTTTTCTGTTCAACTAGGACTGATATTCATGTCTACCAACATTCACATCTCCAACCCAAACAATTTTTTTCCTTTTCCTTAGCAACCAAGTATCGACAATGTTAGCAAGTTAAAAAAGCTAACATCTTAGGCAGTCAATCTGAAGAATAAAAAAAACATATTCAAGGTCTAGTGGGAGAGTGTTCACCTTGAGATTGGGAGGCCAAGGGTTCAAGGTCCGTATTGTCTCCTAAAATGAGAAGTTGCGTTTGATTTGGAGTTGGGTTTTTGTAGAAGGTATAAGTCCATAGCAACCATTGAATTTTTGGTTTATTTTGGACTGATAATAATCTGTAGGAATTTGCACATCTCTAACCAAAACCATTTTTTAAACTTTTCTTAGCAACCAAGTGTTTAAAGTGTTAGCTACTTGAAACTGTATCATACATCTCAGGCAGTCACTTTGAAGAATATTAAAGAACATTTTTGAGGTCTAGCGGGGGAGTGTTCTCCCTGAGACGGGGGGGTCACGGGTTCAAAGTCTGTAGTGCCGGGTTAAATGAGAGAAGTTACATTTGATTTAAAATGGGGGGTTTGCAGAAGGAGTAGGTCCATAGCAACCATTGAGTTTTCTGTTCATCTAGGACTGATAATAATATGTACCAACTTTCAAACATCTAACCTAAACTAATATTTTTACTTTCCTTAGCAACCAAGCGTTTACAATGTTAGCTAGTTGAAACTGCATCAAAAATTGAAGGCAGTCAATCTGAAGAACTATAAATCATTGATGAGGAAATCAAAATGGATGTTTCTACTTACAAAAGGTCAAAGGTCATGTGACAAATTTAGTAAAAAATCAAAAGAAAATTGCCTTTTTTTTGGACTTTTAGGACATTTTTGTTAACTTTTCCAATTGGGAAAAGAAAAAACAAGTTCTATTTATTAAAAAAACGATCACGTCTTTTCTTAAAATTCTCTAATTTTCATTCTTCCTAAAAAGTTGGTGAGACTTTAACCTCTTCCCGCCTCGCTCCATATCGTGGAAATAAACCCCTCCCCCGACATGGAAGCCATGCAAATGCTGTTGTTGATCCCGCTCTTAATTGCGTGTGGAGCTTTTTGTCTTCCTGCGTGTGGCATAAAACTTTCCCGTTTCCAGCTCTTAGTTTCAGCCTTTTCTGGCTCCAACAACTTTGTTTCTCATTCGGCGGCATAATTACAGCTTTATAGCGTTCCTCACTTCTCGGGCACGCTGTGGATATCCCTGCTTCCTGTTTTTTTTTTTTTTTTAATTTGGTCGGGCTCTCATTAATAATTCACAGAAAGAGACTGGGAAATTTGAGTGCAATTTGCAGCTGCTGAATCCCAGTTATTGTTTTTTTTATTTTTTTGCAGAGAAACCCTCGGACGGAGGGCTTTGTAGTCTTGAATGTAATTTGGCGGCGGCTCTCTGACAGCCTACGGATCATTATGGTGGCGGTGGTGATGGTGGCGGCGGTGGGGGCCCCCCGTCCACCCAGTCAGAAACGCTGTCCTCAAGTGTCGCTCCGGAGCGCTGTGCTCTCCGGTTCCTTTAACGCTTGTGGATGCTGTTTGTTCATATTTATGCCTGATAACTATCGATGTTTTATTCCGTTTGTTTGCGTTCCAGCAGACGGACGCTGAATTATTCAGAGCGGGCCGAGTGCAAAAGATGACAAAGGAGACAACAGGAAACTTTTTTTTTCTTTTTCTGTTTTAAGTTCGTCTTCATCGCCAAGACTTTGTCTAAATTATTTGACGGACCTCGACAAGTTTGAGGGAGAAAAGGAGGTCAGATTAAAAGAAGTCAGGCTAAAGACAAAACTATAAGACTGTTTTGTGTGTTTGATTAAATTAATTTAAACTGATAAAAATGCTTCTTTTGTCAATTTATACTTTAAAATGCATTTTATAAGTCAGTTTAAACCTATTAAAATACAAAACATTCTTAAATTGTTGTATTTACCCTCTTAGTTCGATTCTTTAGCAACATTTTCCCTATAAACTAATCAAAGCTAACTAATCAAATGTCAACTTTACATTTTTCTTTTTGAAAATTTTTGCCATAACACATTTACAAAACCAGAATCAACACTTCAAAACATATATCAATACAAAAAAATATTGTATTTACCTTTCTAGCATGATTTTACTTTAAAAAAGGTGATAATGCGACACTCTAAAAACTGATCAAATTAGATCACAAAAGAAAAATGTCAACTTTTGATTTTTTTTAAATGTTTGCCTCAAATCACACTTAAAAAAGCAGAATAAACACAATAAAACATATATTAACACCATTAACTTATTGAATTTACCTTGTTAGCTTGATTTTACTGAAGAAATGATCATCCGACACTGTAAAAACTGATCAAATGATGCCACAGGCAACAGAAAAAAGAAGTGTATTTTTTTTGCAATTTTCTTTTTGAATTACATTCATTAGGCTCCTACAAACAGATCAAAACATATATTAAACACTAACAATTATTATTATTTTTTTAACTTCTTTAGTTAGATTTTACTTAAGAAATGATCATCCGATACTGTAAAAACTGATCAAACATATTTCTTTTTTGGCTTTTTTTTCTTTTGCAATTTTTTTAATTGCATTTTTTAGACTTGAATAAACATACCAAAACACATATTAACTAATATAAATCACAACATTTACCGTCTTAGTTTGAGTTTAGTAAAACAATGAGAATTCTTCACTGTAAAAATGATCAAATGATGCCACAGCTTGAACAAAAATATTAAAAAATATACTAATACTAATAAATTATTGTATTTACCTTGTTAGCTTGGCAAACATTTTTTTTCTTTTTTACAATTTTTATTTTAAATTACATTTTTAAAAATCTGAATAAAAATATTAAAGAAAAGCAAACAAACACATTTTGTTAAAATATTTCATCTACTTTGATTAATTGTTTTTTCTCTGATTACGTCTATTAAAACCACACTAAACATTCATCAATTATTATGTTTACTGTCTTAGCCTGATTTTACTGATATTCCATAGCAAAAAGTACTCCAGGTATCCTACACGGATATGAAGACAAATAAACACTTAACATGTTAACTCTAAAAAGAAAAGTTTAAATTGTATGGCACCAAACTAGTTTTCGAACAATTACATTTCTTAAAACCTGAAGAAAGTTAGTTAATCTGAAACTTGAACCCTTATATTGTGTTTGGGTCAAAATTGCCCCGTTTTGACCAGAACATAAATATAAGGACTATTAGTTTTCATGTATCTGAGTCAAAATGACCTGTTTTTTGAGTGTGAAAATTGGTCAATTTTGACCCAAACATAACATAAGGGTTAAAAATTGATCCATTTTAAAGTGGTAAAATAGGGTCTATTTTGACCCACCCATAATACAAGGGTTCAAAATGAATCACTTTTCAAGTGTTTAAAGAGGGTCAGTTTATTACCTGAACATAATGCAAAGATTAATCCTTAATTTGTGTTCAGGTCAAGATGATCTGTTTTCAAGTGTAAAACAAGGGTCAGTTTTGACCCGAACACGATACAGGAGTTCAAAATGTATCCGATTTCAAGTGTTAAAAAGGGTCACTTTTGACCCAAACATAATATCAAGATTAATCCTAATATTGTGTTTGGGTCAATATTGATCTGTATTCAAGTGTAATTAAAAAGGGTCAATTTTGACCTGAACACAATATAAGAGTTCAAAATTTATTTTTCCCTTCAAGTTATTGAAAAGGGTCAATTTCGACCCGAACATAGTAAAAGGATTGATCTTTAAACTGTGTTTGGGTCAAGATTGGTCCGCTTTCAAGTGTTTAGAAATGGGTCAATAATACAAGGGTTCAAAATTGGTTCTCTTTCAAGTATTGAAAGAGGGTCAGTTTTGACCCGAACATAACGTGAGGAGTAATCTTTATTTTGTGCTGGGTTCAAGATTGATCCATTTTCAAGTGTAAAAAAAGGGTCAATTTTGACCCGAAAATAGTATAAGGGTTCAAAATTAATTTTAAGCCTTCAAATTATTAAAAAAGGGTCAATTTTGACCCGAACATTGTATAAGGATTAATCCTTAAATTCTGTTTGAGTCAAGATTGATCCGATTTCAAATATCTAAAAAAGGGTCAATTTTGACCCAAGCACAATACAAGGATTCAAAATTGGTCCTTTTTTAAGTATTGAAAGAGGGGCAGTTTTGACCCAATCATAATTTATGGGTTCAAAATTGATCCTCTTTCAAGTGTTAAAAAAAGGGTCAATTTTGACCCGAACATTATATGAAGGAACAAAATTGATTCATTCTCAAGTGTTGAAAAAGGGTCAATTTTGACCCGAACATAATATTAGGACAAATATAGGATCTGCTTTCAAGTGTTAAAAAAGGATCATTTTGACCTGAACATAATATTAGGATTAATCCTCATGTTGAGTTCGAGTCAAGGTTGATCCATATTCAAGTGTAAAAATAAGGGTCCATTTTGACCCGAACATGATTCATAATTAACACGTTTTCAAAAGTGAAAATAGGTAACTTTTGACCAAAACACAATACAAGGATTATTAAACACGTGTCCTGTTAGTTTGATTAAAACATTTGTATATTGTGATGTGTTTTTATCTATTTTGTCTTTACCTACTTCCCAGGTTGTTATTGTAAAAAAAAGAACATGTTCTTAATAGCTCAGCTGGTTAAATAAAGGTTTAATAATAACAAAAGACTTAAAATTATTATTTTCCTTAGAAAAGCTATTTTTCATCCACAAGGCATTAGAGTCAGCGGATGGAAGAATGGATGAAAACGGGTAGATCTCCGTTTTTTTTCGTGTTCTGACCCATTTCTGGAGCGAGTATCTCATAACCGGAGAGTTTAGTGGTGTTTAATGCTAGGTGACACGGCGGTGTCCTGCAGTCTCCTCTTCCTTTAATCCCTGGCATCTTCTGGGAAGAATCTCAGGGAGGAAGCGGCGCTCCTTTCTGGCGTCCAGCTGCCGCGGGGAAGAGGAGATTGTCAGGGCGCATTTCTTCCTTCTCGCCGGCCATTTCTCAGGAGGCCTGTTTGTGTGTCTGAAACTCCACCCCCACAATCTTCTTTTTTTTTGGCATTGTTAGGTAAAACCAGAAAAAAAGAGGTGGCACCCCCCCAACAAACTCTTTTCCCTTAAGCTCTGTTTTTGGAAATTACCGGAATGTTTCTCGTGTATTGCTCTTGTCACCTTGCCTCCAACATGACTGCAAACAAGCTGCAGAGGAACTCACTGATGCGTTTGCTCCAGAGGAGGAGGAGGAGGAGGAAGAGGAGGATGCCCGGCAGCGTGGTGTTTCATGTCATCCTCTGATAGCGGGCTTTGCTTGGCCGGAGGAGGTTGGTGTAGAGGGATGGGGGGGGGGTCAGCCAGGACACTCCGGGGTCGTTTCCTCCAAACTTTACTCGGTGGATCTGTCTTGTAGAGAAAGTAGAAACTTGTGCTTAGGATGGACACTTGTTTAGAGAAGTGAGCTGATTTCAAAATGATTCCCCATTGAAAGGAGATCCCACTTCTGACACCACATGTGAGCTTTAATGGAGCTAAGGTCAAAAACCAGATTTTTTATTCCCCATGGTTCACTGTGCAGGTGCCGGGCTACGATTGGTGCCCCAGCACCAGGAGTGGATTGGCTGGAGGAAGTCAAACCTGGAACATACAGAGGCTCATTTGACATCTCCCACCTCTCCCAAAGCCTTGATTTGTAGGAGTGGACAGTCATTTATTTGTAATCCTGTTTTCTCTTGTTTTTGCTAGTTAAGATAGGCCTGTTTTGGTTATTTTGGCAATTATCCACTCTGAAGTCAATGCTGGGGCGTAGAAGTTGTCACACTAACTCTTGTTTCAGCCTTATAGTCTGTTATTCTTACGTGTTAGCAACAGGGTGTGGAGTTTGCGTAGCCATAGTAACGATTAATATGACACCAATGAGGTTGTGAGTTGCTTAGTCACATGACAGTTTCTTTCAGCTGCATCTTAGCTGTACTTTTGCTAACAAGGCTGTGACTTAACAGTGTTGTAAATACGCCAACACGGCTAACGTGTAGCGTTTCAAACTTTATTTTACGTCTTGCTAACAATGTCGGGAGTTACTGGTATTGAAAATATGCTAACGTGGCTAACATGTAGCAATATCAAACTGCGTTTATAGTACGTATTGCTAACAAGCTTGTGAGTTAGCGTAGTCACAGTGCCGTTTGTCTCAGAGGTATCGTCTGTTTTTTTAGCATGTTAATTAACAATGTTGGGAGTTACAGGTATTGTAAATATGCCAACATGGCTAATGTGTAGCAGTTAGCATAGTCATCTTACCGTTTGTCTCAGAGGTACCGTCTGTTTTTTAGCATGTTATTTAACAATGTTGGGAGATACAGAGATTGTTAACAGGCTAACATGGCTAACGTATAGCAGTCTCAAACTGTGCTTATTTTACTTGTTGCTAACAAGCTTGGGAGTTAGCGTGGTCACAGTACCGTTTGTTTGATTAGCTTTGAGTCAGACTATGAACACTGCTGTTTAACCGGTGAGGACTAGAGATACTACAACACTTGGTTCAAAACCGAACCATATGTGACACTGTTGAACCTAATCATGGGGAAAGTGAGTCGTTTCATCTCTACAGTTTATTTA
>NC_050513.1:19129493-19133626 GCF_002922805.2 Oryzias melastigma | reverse complement strand
GAAAGGGGTGGGACCACACAAGAATTTTCTTCTACCCACTCGTCTTCAAGCACATTGTTTGCTTTACTTGTATATTTGTATTTTCTTTCTGTATTTTTCAATTCTTATATTTTTATTTTTAAACTCTTATGTTTATTTTGTATTTTTGTACTTTTTTTTAAAATTCTTATATTTTATTTTTAAATTCTTATGTTTACTTTCATAAAAAAACCTGTTTATTTTAAGTGGTATCTTTCAGGTTTTTTGGGGTTTTTTTCATTTCTTTTTTACGTGTTACTAAGTTTTGTTGTTAGCGTAGCAACTGTAACTTTTTACGTGTTACTAAAACCGTTAAGATCTAGTGTAGGACTTTTATGGCTAGGGTTCAGTAGAGAAGAGTTATTAGTATAATTTTACTTTTGCATTACATTTCTGAGTTTAAAGCAATTAAGTAAAGTACCAAATTCTGTGTGTGAACCTGTATTTTAAGCTACAGTCCACATGTGGTGTCAGAAGTGGGATCTCATTTCAATGAGGAATCAAATCATGTCTTATGAAGAAAAAAAAGCAGATTGACTTGCATATGACTGATCTTTCTTTGGCTAAATCTTTACAACAGACGTGAACAAACTCCACAAAGCTACCATGTCCTACTTCAAAGTTTGGGATATCGTCCATGTTCGTCCAAATTAGAGACGTTTCTCATCTTTTGTTCACAGAATTGAGCGACTGTTGGGTTCCACCGTCATCTTTTCTCAACATCTCTGTCCTTGCAACATCCTCTTAATAAATAGACCTAATCCAGGTAATCAAGATGAGGCAGAAGAAAAAGTAGCTGTTTGAAACGTCCAATCTAGGGACGTGTTTCCAGACTGGACGCTCCTATTCCCGATTTGTTTCGGCAAAACTTTGAAGTGTTGATTTACGGAACTGAACAGCTTCATGAGGTGTTTGAAGATTATAACCACACCAGGACTCATGAAATCGTGACCCTTCAAGAGATGCCACTTTAACCACCAACTAACCATTGAAAAGTTGAGTTGTATCAACATTTCCCCGACTAAAAAGACTCCACGAAAGCGAAGGGATTTGGAGTAAATGTAGGTGGTCTTGTGTTGTGAAAGCCCACAGAAGAGCAACAGAGCGACTCTTCTTCTTGCAGTGGCAGATAAGAACGGGGGGTCGACCGCCCGGTATCCACGAGAGAACCGCCGCGTCCAGGAACCCGGAGTTTCCCCCCAATCAAAAGTTCCATTAACCTGGAGCGCTGGGAGCTAATTGAGAGCGGGAGACGTATCACCGTGTTGTTTCGCCACACGCCGCGTGGCAACACCTCTGACACATTTGCAATTATCAGGGATAATAAGAAACAAAATACGGCAACAAAACGCCCGACCATGATTTTTTTACAGCCTTTGATAGCCGATCACGTCTGAGCGGTCGTCCTGAAATGCTTCTTGGTGGAAGCAGTTCATTATAGTCAACATTTTTTTGATGGTCCCGTCTCTCTTATCTCCCAGAGACGGTAAAAGATACTCTAATCTGTCATCCAATAGCCTTAAGCCGTAGTACGGCGAGCAGTGGGCCAACTTTTGTTCCACATAATCCCTCCACCCCGGCAAGGGGAGGTCATGTTTGTCAAAAATCGTGGAAGTGAACATGGAATATTCTCCCTCCTCCTCTTCCATCCCCTTCCCTGGCTTAATTTGGAATTAAAAATGCATGCGATTTTGAACTTTAGATCTCTGGAGAGAGCTGTAAACAAGTATGAAATTAAGTGTCTTTTGAAATGCTGTGGCAGGGACGTGGATCGAATCGAGACG
This sequence comes from Oryzias melastigma, assembly GCF_002922805.2. Taxonomy (NCBI): domain Eukaryota; kingdom Metazoa; phylum Chordata; class Actinopteri; order Beloniformes; family Adrianichthyidae; genus Oryzias; species Oryzias melastigma. Next base: position 19,131,824 of record NC_050513.1, on the reverse strand, counting down.
AGCGCATTATACAGACTTCAGAGGCGGGGGGGCGGGTGACCGGAGTGGCCTCTCGAGTCGGATCACTCAGGAGTCGGTCCACATCGGCTGCAACAAAGAGGCATATGCCTCGGCGGAAACAGCAATTACCCGGCCTTGACAGACAAGGAATAGGTCAGCTTTATCTACCTTTAAACTGGAACACAGACGCAGAGTGACAAAGTACTCCTCACATCATCAAGAACGGTGTACTCGGATTACTAATGTTAGGTCACATGTCCTGTTTCTCCATCATTTTACCGGCTTGAAGCCTCGGTTAAAGTTGTTTTTAAAAAGTAACTTGTGCTCTAAAACGACAATTTCATGTCATATATACAGCACACCAAAATATACGACACGTGAAGTGAGTCAAAGATAAGTCCATCAGTCAGTCTTTATTACAGTAACTCTAGAACTTGTTTGTTACATGCTAAACGTTAGCCACGTTAGCACCGTTCGCACATTTACATACCCTATAACTGCCAACCTTCATTGAAAGACACTGATAGCACAAAGAAAAACATTACTGTGACTATGTTAACTCCCAAGCTTGGTAATAACACGTAAAAGTTAAAGTGTTGCTGCTTTTCTTAGCATCTGAGTTCATTGGAATTACGTTGATTGCGAAAACGGTCCAAGAGTTACAGTATGGAAAAGACGGTGTGTATTTATGCATCATGCATCTCGAAACAGAATAGATCAGGGCTGTCAAACTCAATCGCACAAGGGGCCAAAACACACCTTAGGTCGCAGGTCGAACAGGATAAACATTTATTGAACTCTCTAGAAATACATTTTTTAAAACTTTAAAACTGTAACTTTTTAAGTTAATTATAAACAATATAGTATTACCTGTGATAAAGCAAGTGTGAATGCTGTAAGCTGGATTTTGCCGCTAAAGATGCTAGTATGAATGCTGAAGATGCTAATATTTATATCTTAAAATATTGAAGTTGATAGCTGAAAACACTGAAGCTAAAAGCTGAAAACACTGAAGCTAAAAGCTGAAAACACTGAAACTAATAGCTGAAAACATAGAAGCTGCTAGCTGAAAATGCTGAAGCTAAAAGCTGAATACGCTGAAGCTAATAGCTGAAAAAGTTGAAGCTGAATATTAAAATATTAAATGCCAAATTAGTCAGGCCTTAACTTTGACACATGCTCAATAGATATTTAGGTGATTTGTAGAAACCCTTTGAAGGTGTGGATAATAACTCCGGTTTTATCTGTACCTGATAAAACCAACAAAGTTACATTCTTAAAATACTCCAGATACTACATGTTACCTTCAAGGACACAAAACAATGAGATCTACTTGAAAAACCTGTTTGACATTCCTCTTTTTCCAGCATTACTCCACAGTTGTCGTCGTTTCATCGTCTCTCCTGAAAGCGCTCCAATATTTACACCTCTTTATGAGCTCTACTGCTCTCTCCCCATTAACTGCCCCAACATTTGTGCCCTCTTTAATGGCGGGTCTTCCGGAGGTCACACGGCACCTTAAGTAAAGACGACACATCCTGGCCCCGCCCCCCCTTTAAGGCCACACGAAGAGAGACTTGTTAGGCAGATTTGCATCGTAATAGGCAATTAGAATTCATTTCAGCCGCTGTTTATACACTCCTAAGTGCTTGTGGTTCTTCTTTGACCAATTCAGAGAAAAAAATGTTGGTGTGGCCCATCTGGGGCAAAACGACCACGATTTCACATATTGCTAATAATATGTGTGATGACTCAGCAATTTAGTTTATTCAATGAATTCATATGTTTTATAAATACCAAATATTATATAAAACAAAAGTTGAATGTATCATAAATGTGTTTTATTTATGATTTTTTTCTAAGACATGTGTTGATGGTAAATTGTCAGGTATATTCATGTACTTATGTGTAATATGTGTAACCTGTTATTAAAACTTAGTTAACATGTAACCATAGATCATTTTTCTAAGATCATCCCAACTTTTCATATCAGTGGAGAACACTTTCACGTCCTGTACTCCGAGTGCTGTGACATCACTTGGAGATGTTTTCACTTCATAACGTTCTGTGTACTCTTAGTTGAGGTTTTTGCGTAGGCGATGAAATACGTTTGTTGGGCTTCAGAAAAGGTAGCAGACTATTTTTGCACCATAAGGCGTACCGGATTATAGGGTACAATAAGTAAGAAAATATGATACAACTACGCTACAAGCAGGTATTCAAATCAATTAATAATAAGCTTTTCTAGTAAACTCTGGAGTTACCCATGTATGCTTATATATATATATATATATATATATATATATATATATATATATATATATATATATA
>NC_050513.1:19129409-19129484 GCF_002922805.2 Oryzias melastigma | reverse complement strand
TATGTATAACATTGATCTCATGTGTGGTAGGACATTTACATTAAATGGTATGACATTTGGAGGGGATTGTTTATT
>NC_050513.1:19124989-19129160 GCF_002922805.2 Oryzias melastigma | reverse complement strand
ATGGGTTTGTTTGCTGAATGTATGGTAAGATATACTATTTGTATAGCATGGCATTTGTATAGTATGGTATTTGAATGGCATAGTATGATATTTGTGTAGTGTAGTACTTGCATGGTATGTTATCCAATTGTATGGTGTGAAATTTGCATGGTATAGTCTGATATTTTCATAGCATGGAATCTGTATGGTAAATTTACATAGCATAGTATGATATTTGTATAGTATGTTATTTGTGTATTATGTAATATGGTGTTTGTATAGCATTATATTTGTGTAGTATGGTATTTGTATAGTATTTTATTTGTATAGTATTATACAGTGTATGTACAGTATGATATATGTATAGTGCAGTTTTTGTATAGTATGCTATTTGTATAGTACGATACATGCATAGTATAGTGCAATATGATATTTGTAAAATATGGTATTTGTGTGGTATAGTAAATTTGTATACCATAGTATAGTACAGTATAGTATGGTATTCGTATGGTATAGTCTTATATTTGTACAGCATGGTATTCGTATGGTATGGTAGTTGTATGGTACAGTATTATTTTTGTTTAGTGTGGTATTTGTATAGTACAGTATGATATTTGCATAGTACAGCATGATATTTGTATAGTACGGTATGATATTTGTATAGTATGGTATGATATCTGTATAGTATGGTATGATATCTGTATAGTATGGTATTTTTTTAGTAAGGTGTTGTATAGTATAGAATAGTATAGTATAGTATAGTATAGTATAGTATAGTATAGTATAGTATAGTATTTGTATAGTATAGTATTCTTAAAGTATGGTATTTTTTGGTATAATATAATTGTTGTATAGTATAGTATTGGTATGGTAGTAGTAGTTGCTTTTTGTTAACCTACAGTCTTACTTCTTTTTTTAAGATACATTCTTTTTGGATGAAACCATGACGGCTCTAAAATTACACCCAATCGTTAACCCTTTAACCAACCTTGGATTACAGGAACTGTTTTAGACGGAACCGAGGAAACTTTGCCGCTAAAGTCACGGAGAGTATCTCAACGGTTCGCACTACTTCAAAAAAAAAGAAAAAAAACATCCGTAAACTTTCTACCCTCAGTAGAGAGGTTGCACTCATCTATTGGCGCGGCTGACAGCTTGACCAGCCAAGCAACCCCCGCGCATGACGGATAGCGAGCGGCCGGAAACGAGCGCCTTTATCAGGCTGCATTATCCTCCAGCAGCCGATCCAGACAGGCCAGATTTTTATCCAACTGTATTGGATTTAGTAATTTCCTTTTCCAAGACGAATGGACGGAGATAGCGTTGGGAGGGGGATCTTATTGTCTGCAACCTCGTGTGATTATTACTTATGATCCATTCGGTGTTTCAGGCTTGTCCCGGCTTGTTGGTGGCATTACTCTCCGTACGGAGGGGTTACCTTTGGGGGAAACTCTGGAGACAAATGACTGATGCTCCGCCGCCGGCCACAAAAGTCCTGCAAGGTCGGCAGAACTGGCGGTGGTAGCTTCCAGCATTGCAGAGTTGGAGATCGGTTTAACGCCTGAACTTTATCTGTTAAAAATGTTAGTTTTTATTTTCTTTTTGAACACTTTTAAGCTACGTTCACATCAGTCGTATGATACACACGGTGAGCCAAACTGGACTGTTGCTAGACGCTACTAGCGCATGTCTGCAAATTAGAGTTGGAATAGGCTGAGTGTGAAATGGCAAAGAGGTCCAAATATCATGAATCTTGGTCTGGGTTACTCAATCTATATATGACAAAAGTGGTGAGATATAATTCTTGCCGGGCACAAAATATTGCCTAAAATTGCTAGCTAGTTAGCTTTAGCTAACGCAACTTGTGGTTTTTTTTTTGTTTTCTTTTTTTGGCTGGTAGATTTTTGTACAGTTAAATCTTCAAACGGTTCGTACTTCCGTGAATTAAAAGATAGCTAGAAATATGTTGTTAGAATTGAAAAAATGTAGTTTTATGTTCTTTATTTAACACATACACACATTTAACAAACTCTTCTACAATCGTAACCTTGACGTTTGTGTAATTAACGAAATTCCAATGGATTTTATAAAGAAGCGGTCAGAATTAGCTCGCTTACAAAAATTGCTTCCCACTATTTGCAAATTGACTGTTCACTCAGTTAGCATACTAAGCTACAATCATAAGGTGATGTATATTGACACAATTTTGATTTAATTGTGGCAAAATTAGCTTGATTACGTCATGTATGTAAACGCTTCATTAAAGTAAAGTGTAGCATATTAACGTAAATCTGCTCTTCTCTGCGTTCAAATACGCTGGTTTACGTTAATAGCGAAAACACTTCTACGCGCATTGAGTTACCATAACCTGTCCACCATTTCTGCAATTAACGTACTACTTTACAATCGTAAAATGTAGCACATAAGCGTAAAACTGCTTTTCTTCATGCTAGCATTAGCTGGTTAACATTGATTCTGTAAATACTTCATCCGCTCTTTGGGTTATCGCAACACTTTGATCGTCCATGCAACAGAATTAGCTAGCTGATTGTGTAAATTACTGTAACCCTTTGACAATTTTTGTAACTAACATACTTCTTTACAATCATAAAGTGTTCCATTTCACCGAAAAATTGCTTTATTTGTGTCGAATTTAGCTAGTTTATGTCGATTGTGTTAACACTTCACATACCCTTTGAAATATCGTAATCCTCTGACGATTTACGCAGTTAACATACAACTCGAAGAGTTAAATCTCAGCGCAAGGCTAATTTTGTCTGCATCAGAATTAGCTCGTTTACGATGATTGCGTAAATTATCGTAACACTTTGACAATTTTCGCGAATAACATACTTCTTTACAATCGTAGAGTGTTGCATATCTTCGAAAAGCTGCTTATTTCAGCTTTCAGAATCCGTTGGACTTCCGTTGATTAAGTGAACAGTAAAAGAGTAATGGTAATTCAAGTAACTTAAACACTAAAGATAAAGTCGTCATAAATTGTTGAAATAAAGTTATTAGATAAATTGTTGTTTATTAAAGTGTAAAGAATGATAAAACATTAAAGTAGCGCTGGTAAAAACAAAACATTAATATTTACTGCTAAGGATGTAAATGATGCTAACTCGTGAGGATGTTTTCCTCCTTGTAAGCTGCTGTTAGGCTGTTTGAGCTAAAGTGTTCACCGCGCGACATATGCTGAGTTTCCCCCCCCCCGTGTAAAAACCCACAGACGGGGGAAGCACCTTGTGCCGCGTCAGGTAATTTCACACTCTCGCACGCGTGCAGTCATGTCGGCCGCCCCCCCCCCAGGCTAACTCATTACCTGTCTGAGCCGCCGGGCGCGCAGCACCACGCACCTTCTGGAGGGTCTGGTGTTGCGGGCTCTGGCAGTTGGGGGGGCGTTTGGGTGTCGTTTGAACGTGGTGTCTCAAAGCAGCACAAATGCTATATGTAGCTCCTGGGGGGGGTAGTGGTTTTAGGCCGAACCCCCCCGACTGACCTGAGCGATGCTTAGATTGAGGCTAACTCGCCCAGGCAGCTGCACTCACCTTGTAGCGACGACTACAGCAAAACAGCAGGGGGGTTGGAAAGGAGGGGGGTGGAGGTTCACCTCCTGCTGCCCCCCCTCCCTACATGAGTACTCCAACACCCCTGCCAGCCCTCCAACCTCCCCACCTCGCAGGAGCTGTCAAACATGCTACTGTGGGTGAGGGGGGGCAAATCTGCCAGCATGCATCTGGCTGACAGGCGACTGGGAAGGTGCACTGCAAGCGCACGTCACTATCAATAACCCCCGCTAAGAGCGATTGAGCGGGGGGTACAGACACACCACACCTCCTCTCCATGTGCTTTTATTTTTAAACAACGGGGGAGGGGGTGCTGGTGTAGGTGGTGGCGGGGGGAGTGTTGTCACCCAACAACATGCGCTCGCTCCAAGGTGCTCGCAAGTTTGTTTTGAGAAAACACATATGCAGCACGTGTGCGCCTGTGTGCACGCATGATTTGGGAGGCGGGGCTTAATGCGGGTCAGAGTTTGGGTTGAAAAGGAGAATTAAATGGATAAAAAAAAAATTGGAGGAAAAAGTATGAAGGAAATATGGTGTCAACAAAGTGCAAAACTGTGCACAATTGTGTCCATATATATATATATATATATATACATATATATATATATATATATATATATATA
>NC_050513.1:19117020-19124948 GCF_002922805.2 Oryzias melastigma | reverse complement strand
ATATATATATATATATATATATATATATATATATATATATATAAATACATAAGTGTATACACATATATACTTGTATTTACAGAAATAAATGAATACATATCCATATTTGTGTACATTCATATATATCCATCCATCTTCTTGACCGCTTCTTCCCTTTCGGGGTCGCGGGGGTGCCGGAGCCCGGCTACTGGAGGGCGAAGGCGGGGTACACCCTGGACAGGTCGCCAGTCCGTCGCAGGGCATTCATATATATATATATATATATATATATATATATATATATATATATATATATATATATATATATATGCTGTATAAATATATACCCTTTATATTTAGGGACTGGAGTTGTCCGCGTATTGGCGAAATCCGCGAAAACGGAAGCCGCCACACCCCAGAGTCCAAAGAATGTCTGTTACCTGTCCATAACTTCTGATCATTACTTGTGAAACCTTTATTTAAGAACATAGGGGTATTGCTTAACATAGATGTTTTTTTTCTTTTTTATTCAGAATAAAGGACTGTACAGCGGATGGCGGAGTTGAGAAAAGTCATTCTGTCTAACTGAAATTTTGTGTCATGCGAATCTGCAAATAAGTAAAACCGTGAATAAAGAAACGCAAATATACAGGAGTTTACTATATATATATATATATATATATATATAATTTTTTTTAAGACACTTGTAAAAAGGTTAATGTACAAAGCTGAAAATTATTATTTTATATCAAGTTTTAAATAAAAACAATATGAAAAAAATGAATCAGAATGAGAAAAAGATTTTTTTTAATTTAAAAATAACATTTTTGTCTCAACTGTAATTCACTGAAATGTTTTGTTTTTTGGATTTAAAATACTAGATCCTGAAAGATCTAAAGACTATAGCAAACATATTTCTTAGTCCCTGACGTAAAAAACAAAGAATATTGTTACATTTCTACATCAAAGTACTATTTTATTTAAATATCTTAAACTTGATGTTCAACATCATTAGAACATTACTGTTACAGTGTGAATCAATTTAAATATTTTTTCATTCAAAACTTTTGTAATTGCTTTTTCTTTGATAACTTTTAGATGTTTTTAATTTAAAAAAAAATGTTTGCTTTAATTAGTAATGTTTTTTTCTATTATAAAACACCTGCTCTAAAAACTTGTGTTGTTACTCCAATTAAAAAAATGTTGACTTTAATTCATGATTTACATTTTTTTAGGGCACTTCAGGAGTTCCATATAAAGGATTTTACAATAAACTAAATGAAGAATCGACTCAAATATCTCAAGCTTGAAAGCTTGTAAACGTCAAGTTGACAGTGGATGTGTGTTTGTATTAATGTGCGTCACTGAAGGGAAGGTGATCAATTGCTTTGGCACTTACAGTCAACAGCCCGCGCCGCGGCTAACGCGCGTCGAGATCCGTTACGGTTCCTTCCCAGAAAGAGGGGTGAGGAAGAGGAACGAGCCGCCGCTGAGACGAGGAGTTCCCGGCACACCCGGGCAGCCGTAAACAGATATAACAAGTTACCTCCACCGTAAGACGAGAGAATGTCAATGGGGCCCGATACGGAGACACCCGACCGCCAATCAATCGATAGCTGACATTACACCTCGGCACGTCAAGCCTCCTCAGTCAGGAGTATTTAAAGGTTTGCATTACAAATGAGCTCCCCCTGCTCACCGCCGACCCATAATTCATGTTCACGGGCAGATGTTGAAGGGCGATTATCCAGTCACATCAAACCGTAATGAGCATCGTTTCTACACGCAGCAACTTCAAATTTACAGCTTTCTACAAGGAAAAATTGTCATAATTTTTTTCAGTTTTATCCTAAGATTTTGGCAGATTTTGAAAGCTCTAAATTAGTTAACACTGAAAGCTTACTGATCTTCTGAAACAGACTCATTTGTCTCAGATAAAGACTCCCTTTTCGTCATAGAAATTTGGTGTTAGACACGATATTGCTTAAGAAAAGACGCACTTTTAAGCATTAAGCTCCGTTTGCACCGCCCTCGACAACATGCGCTCATAAAAAACACGTCCAATAAAAAGTCTATGTAAACGCGTATGGGCCTTTGTAGTTGAGACTCGCGTTCACACGTCGCTGTTCAAGTTTTTGAGTCCATTTCTGGCCTCTACATACCAAAAGTGAGTCAATTCAAAGTGTCAAACCAGTTCAACTTTGACCAATCAGAATGGCCAAAAAGAAACATTATTCCCTAAGCATTTGGAGGAGCCTTATCAAGCCTTTGGTCATTTTAAATGGACATGGGCCCCTTGTTCTCGGACTCCAACTTGGTGAAGGATCTAAAGACTATCTTGCAAACAAGTCCTGGTAGGACAAGGTTGCAGGTCCACAACAATTCTGATCGGCTGTGTGACTCCATGGCCTTTGTTTACTGACCCGAGGCAACCTGAGTGTAGTCCATCGTCCTGTTGGCTCTTTGGGCAAGGGTCTATGTCCCATGAAAACCTGGCAGAATGTTGTTTGTCCTTCTCACCATTCCTCCTTATAATGATCCTCACTAGTTCTGTGAGTTGCTGTTTAAGATTCTCGGAATTGCCGCTCACAGCATCACAGTAAGGTACGTAGGGTCAAAGTTTATATCCAACCAATATTAACCTTGCCACATTCAATCCTACATTCAAAACTCCTATGTTCTCGCATAGTTACGGAAGTTTTAAAAACATTTTCAGACTCTAGGTATAAAACGATGATTGAAGAGGCGTCTGAAGTTGAACCTGTTGAACTTTGACCAATCAGTTACTCAAATTTGGTAGTGGGGAATGGGTAGCGTCTTTTTCAAAACACAAACGTGCCAACCAACCATTTGAAAATTGTTAATGGAGGACCAATTATTAACTGTGGTTTGTGTCTAGCCGGAATTATATGACACCAAGTCAGTAGCAAGATTTGCAACATTTGACATTTCTTCCAAAAGTAGGTACACGCGGTAGTATCGGGTAACAACATCCGGTGTGAACACCGTATGCTAAGGGTAGGACGCACTAAATGGGTATTCGTAAATTCGTGTCTAGTGTGTAGCTTCAAGGGGGCAAAGGTTACCATGTTTGGTCTGTACCACATTTCAGGTGCGGTTCATCAGGACCAATGAACTCTACCTGGTCTATGGGCTTCAGAACGATTCTGCTCTTTTCACACGTTCAACCAAACCCAACAAAGATTCATATTTTTAACGTTTTGAGCCACATAAAGAAAGAGGAGACGTTATGTGTACATTGTTAAGGATCTCTCACACACACTTTGGCCCTCTGTAAATGTTTAAATCTGCACAGGCAGACATGCTGAAAGTGAAATCCAGCCGAGGCAATAAAACTCCGCTAGGGTGACGTAAAATCGGCGGCTGTGGTCGGCCGCTCGGCTTCCAAACGCATCTCTCCCGGATTGTTAAAGCGCTGTGTTTACCCTCAGGCCCCCATGCTCTTCATTTTTGCATCGCCACCTGTCACCGAGCTCGCATTTATAACTGCGGCGGGTGCCTTGCCCTTCCAAACAATGCCAGAACTGTGAAACTTTCTGTTATATTTATACCAAAGAGAAATATAAATATTTGAAGTAGCGTTTAATAAGAGGCGAGGGGGATTTTTGCATTCCATCATATCGTACACAAGCTCAATTGTTACCTTGGAAGAAGTTGTATTTACTTTGGAGTCCTGAGACTGGGATCTGCACCGGCGCTCTTTGCCACATTAGTGAGCTCAGACCTCAGGCCCTCCAGCTGAACCACCGCGACTGTGTACACAGTTTAGATTAAAATCCTGTTTATACTGCACAAGAGGTGCGTTTTGTAAGCCTCTCAACCATCCTGCTGTGTTTTCTTCTCATTGTGAAATAGTCACTGTGGAGGTCTGCTCGTCCTGACGGCCTCATGCATCCCAGCATGCACCTTCCGCATGACGGCGGGAAGCGCTTTTGATAAAGGATTTCTGTTTGCAGATCAAAAATTCATCTTAAAGCTGCTAAAAAATAAATAACATGTCTTTTTTTTGTACTACCGCTGCCCTTAATTATATGTATTTTAGTAAATCTAATAAATTTTGACATTTTCTCAGACATGTCAGTTACTAATAAAGTGTTAAAAGTTCAAAGTGTTATTTACATAAAGTGATGTGTTTCAGCTTCACGACAAAACTGGTCTCCAACCACAACCAAAGTTTTGCTGACCTTTAACCTCATGAGGACCCCATGTGTGTTTGCCCACACTGGCAAGCCAATGTAGGCAAACGCAGGTGGGGCCACCATGGAACTCGCGGACAAACCCACTTGGGGCCCACTTTAAGGTTTTTTTTACCAAAATGTTGCTAAAATGAAATAGATAAGTCGTTGGCTCAAACTCTGTGAAACAATATCACAAATGACATTAACATGCTAGGAATGTGGGTGTGGTTAACAAAAAAAACCTCTGTTGCCAAGGAAATTCAAAAATTTACTTTGGCCGATTCTTCAAAAAATTAAATAAACTTGTTCGTCACCCCCAGACGAACAAAAAATAAAATTGTTGCTATGGAGATAAAACCAAGATTCTTTTTTAAAGGTCACGTACATCTCTTACCAGGAATCAAATCAGCAAATGGGGAGAGTGAGGGGCATGTAGCAGTGAAAGTGAGTGATTGCAGGTTGCGTCTATGGGTCAAACATTTGCTGCTTTCATGTTTTATTCTATTTTATGCTTTTTTTTTTCTTTACAAAAAAACACCATTACACTAAAGAAAAATGGAAAAAAAATCAAGCATTGACATCCATAGCAAGCATTGACATCTCATAGTTAGTGCCAATTTATAAAACAAATCTCAGTCCAGAACCAAAATACATCCACTTTAACTGAGAGACACCAGAAAAATAATCCCTGCAGCATCGAATTAGAACGTTGAGATTCCGATTGCAGAAGTGACATGTAGATTTGTGTTTGGAACGGCGACAAACTTGTGTCTCTAAACCCCGTTTTGGAGATCCCGTACCGTATTCCTAATCTGCGGAGCATCAATTAGCCTTTATAACTCGAACTTCTTATTAAACTGATCCTTCAGATTAACTTGGAGGCTGTCAGCCTTCCAGCCGCGCTGACCGCCGTGACGCCGATGCGGCTCTCCGCTGTCACCCCGTCCGGATTTAGAGATGTTTGAAAAGAGGCAATTTCAGATTATCTGGGTCTGATCGGGACGCTTGGCGTTAATCTCCCCCGAGAGACTCGGCGACAGAGGCGTGGAACTTTCATTTTTTTAAACCGACAGCTTTTGGGGATGGCTTTTCATCAGCGTTGCTGTAGATTTGAATGTTTTTTTTTTTTTTTTGGGGCTGCAATTGGATCTGAAATGAAGAGAAGGAAATAAAAAGACGAGCTGAGACGGTTTGAAGCGTCCACCACCTTTAAGAGACACATCCTGCCATTGTTTCAGATCAACCCCAGCAGAAGGGATGCATTTCAGTGTCAGGAGTTGAGGAAAACTCCCCCTAATCCCTAACAGGACGCGGACCTGTCAGATGGCACCAGATTGCCGGATTGTATAACCAACGTCCTTTTTTTTCCAGGGATTTACCGTTTATTCCTTCTGCCGGAGCTACGATAAATCCTGCTTTTGGTGAATTATGAGCACAGCCTTTCGCTCAAGTGCCGGCGGGCTTCCTGTTTACTCGCAGGTCGACGGCGAGGTGGGGTCCGGCGGCGCAGCTGAGCATGTGTAAACACTCGTGCCGCGGAGCTTTACTGGCCATTGTTGTTAACACAGAACCGACCTCCTAGAAACATCGGACACTTGCGCGGCTCTCCTGTGGCCCTGGGAGCGCCTTGTATACGCCTATTGACGGAATATTTCTGTGTTATGGCATGTGTGCACGAAACACGAGTGTGCTGGCGGGAACATCTCGTCCGCTCTCTCGAAGTGCTCCCTCGGAAATTACAGAGGACTCTGGAGGAGCTGCTTGACTTTCACCAAAATATCTACCAAAAACACAAGTTACTGAGGTGGCACAGCTGGTGACACGCAAGGAACTTCACTAATGAATACATTTGAGCCCTTTTCGTGGTCCAGTTCCTTTCCATCTTTGAGGAGTCTTTTTGGAGTTGGTGCACTTAGGTTTTGACGTAAAATCTGAGCGACAAAAATACTACGACCAAGTCCTCTTACAAGATGATTAGGAAGTGTCATCGATCCTATGACCCTCCACACAGACCAGTCATATGGACACACATGTTTAGGTTTGGTTGGTGCTAAGAACTGAAGGATACGGACGCATATTGGAAATCTGTCTTGCACATATAGTTATATCACTATTAGTCAAAAACCAATAAAATACTGATAAAAACATGTTGGTAAAAAGGGATGAAATGGATTGGGTAGTCAATAATCAGTTTTTGGCAAAAATTTTGTTTTTGTTGGTTAAATTTAAAAAGGGACAGTTATTTAAAAAAAAAAAAAGTTTCTATGTCAAAGGGAATTTTAATTTAAATTTTCAAATATCCAGATTATTTTCGTTTCCTGCATCGTATCGCCACATTGAGGTATAAGAATTAGACTGTATTGTATCGCTACATTAAAAAATTTAATGTATTGTATTGCCACATTGAAGTACAACAATTAGACCGTATTGTATCGCTACTTTAAAAATGGACTGTATTGTATTGCCACATTAAGGTATAAAAATTGGACTATATCATATTGTTAGATTGAGGTATAAGAATTAGACTGTCGATTGCCACATTAAAAATTGACCGTATTGTTTCGCCACATAGAGATATAAGAATTGGCCTGTATCGTGTCATCAGATAGAAGTATACGAATTGGACTGGATCCTATCTTCATGTAAAAGAGGAATGTATCACATCTTCACATTGAGGTATTAGAATTTAACTGTATTGCATATTTTTTTATTATAATTTGATCTTTTTTGTTTTTTTAAGGTATTAATTATAGTTTAACTGGATCGTATTATTTTACTGAGTTACAGTAATTGGGCTGTATCGTATCACCTCAAAATGTATTGAACTATGTATTGAGGCGTGTATGGAACCAAGTGAGAAGTAAATAAACACAACCTTAGAGGGTGGAAACATTCAAACTAACACAACATTAATACTATAGATACAAGAGCAGAACCATAGTTGTTTGAATAGTTTCTCCATTAAAGTGGATGTTTGGGTATTGTTAACTACTTTGTTTTTTTTATGTCCCCCTTTCAGTTGTTCCTTGTTTTTAAGGACCCAGTCTCAGGTCTCTAAAGACCCGACTTTTTAGTACTCAAAAAGTCAAATTGACAACCAGCAAAATAGAAGTGGCCGGGACTAAGGAGGAAAGGAGAAATTACGCTTTGTAGTATTATTACTGGTTCCTCATTTCATATCTTATCTCTGAGTCAGAATCCACTGGAGTTACGTTGATGGTGTTAGTGGTTGTAGAGTCATGACAATTCAAAGAACGTTAAGGGTAACAATCTGACTGACGTGTCAAACATAAACCAAACGTCCCTCTTTAGACTGAAGGTGTAGAAACATGACGAATCATCAAAGGGTTGGCATTACAAACAGAGTAAACAGACTTCATCCTGGAGGCTGCATGAACAAACAAACTCGTCACTCGGAGCCCCGAGTCTCCGCGGGGGGACAGTTATCTGGGTAACTCGTGTCTCTGAGGTGCAGCCGCCGCTCTCGCTTTTGTCAACATGATCCGGGTCGTCCAAAGGCAAAACGTGGTCCCCGACACGGATCGGCCGCTCATTCGCCGCGATGCGACCAGGATGACAGCGCCGGCGATCGCTCGGTTCGGGGACAAGCGGGAAGGAGAAAACACGGACGTCCGTTTGAGCGCTGCCGCCATGTGAAAGCCTCTCCAGGCTGCCCGTGCACTCTGACACGGCCAGCCGAGTCCTGCGGGCCGTTGGCTGCTGAAGGGGTGCGGGAGCAGGAACCGAGCC
>NC_050513.1:19113364-19117011 GCF_002922805.2 Oryzias melastigma | reverse complement strand
GGGGGGGGGGGGGGGGGGTCGGCTGCGTGTCCCAACAGCAAACTGTAACCTACTTTCACCCCCACACACAGAAAACTCCTCTACTCTCCACGTTCAAACTGTTTTTCAAAGTCAAAAGGCCACGAGGAGACGCAGACCAGCGAACACGGAGGCATCGAGCTGCCAGACGAACGGCGGTAAGGGCGTGGGCGGAACGCTCGTCTACGCCCTGCGGCACCATCAGGACCTCCACCTTTAAACCAACACTTTCCACCTCACAACAGATATATGGACAGAGAGAGGAAAACAAGACGACTAAAGTAAACAAGTCCGGTGTGTTCTTCAATTTAAATTAACAAACCTGAAAAATTTTTGTAACATTTTGACTACTTTCAAATATTTTGAAGATCATAAAATAAAAACATAAAACACTAATGTAATATGTAAAACATTGAGGTGCATTCACACCAAACATGGTCCCCGCGGTAGAAACGACCTGTTTCAATGTGAAGTCAATGGTACATGCGCAAATTGGGGTGATCTAAAACTCCCGCGGCGTGGCGGTCTGGCAGCAGATTGATTTGAGCAGCAAGGAGCGAATTCGCCACGTAGCGAAAGAGAGGCTGGACATACAAATTTGTTGCGTGAATTGCGTTTGGTGTGAATGCAGCTTTGAGAATGAAGTGAGACTTTTGACAAAAATACTTTTACTGGGTTTAAAGAGAAACAAAAATTGGACTTGTTTTTTCTGTTGCAAACAACTGTTGTTTTTAAAGTGTGTATATATATATATATATGTGTGTGTGTAGTATGTATAAAATATGTACACAGTGTATATGTATGCTGTATACGTATATACACTATATATATATATATATATACACATATATAACATAAAATATAATATATAATACGTAAGTGTATATATATATATAGATTTCGCCAATTCGCGGACAACTCCAGTCCCTAACCCCCGCAAATAAAGGTAAATATATATATATATATATAGATATATAAATATTGTTTGTATACAATATATATGTAGACTATATACATATCATATATGCTGTGTGTATACATCATACATATATACGGTATATATACATATATATCAAGTATAATATAATACATAATGCATATATATATATATATATATATATATATATATATACACACCATGTATCTATATATCTAAATATATAATAAACAATACACGCACACATACACATACATATATGTAAATATACATATGTACATAAAAAATTATGTATATATGTGTATACATATTTCACTTTTTGTGTGTTCTTTTGCAAACAGTTCTGGTTCATTTTCTTTGCTGTCATTTTACAAGTCGGTTTTGAAGTTAAGAGTTAAATTTCCTATTTTTTTAAGCAAGTGATTGTTTTTTAAACTAAAGATTCCATTTTTTATAGGAGTTCAACAAGAACTTGCCTTAATTTTGTTCCTTTTTTTTTTCTGTGCTCATTTTTGTCGATGTTGTTTTTTAGCTACCATATTTTTTTTCTCAAACATAGTCTTTGTAGTTGTAAAAAAAAACTTGATTTTGATTATTTTTTTTCTAAATTTTTAAAGTCTAAAAGTTTTAGCGTTAAAGCTTTATTTTTTGTTTTTCCAGCGTTAAAGTTAATAAGCTAAATAACGACTTTATTTTATTTCTATTTTTTTTCTCATTATAGTTTTGACACTCTTGGTAAACTTTTTCCTGTAATATCTTGTTTACCTTCTGGGGTTTTGTAGATTTGTTGTCTAAAATTTTTTTATATTGAGCCTTTTATCTTTGATATGCTTTTTAAAAAAAATGTCTTTCGTGTTTATTGTTTTAACTCTGTTTTTTTTCTTGTGCAGTTGTGTTTCTAAAGTATTTCCATATATGAATCATGTGTGGTTTCTTTTTTGTTGCACGCTTTTGGGAAAATCCTGAGAGGAAGTTCTACCTTATTTCGCTACAAGTCAAACTCTTTTGATCCAAAAAAAACAACCTAAATTTTTAAATACATTTATATTTTTATTTCTTTGTTTTTTAAAAGTATAGAATGTCAATGTCTAATTTTCTCACGTAACTTAAAACATCACAAAGGAGTTTTCGTTCCTGCAGACTGAGGATCTGACCTCTGCTCTTGAGCGCACAGGCGGACCCACTGCTGGCCTGTAGCAGCAACATCATCATCAGCATCATCCCGCTTGTCTCCTCTCAACCGCTCGCTGCCAGTTTGAAGTCGCACTCGGAGGCGAGTCGGACGTCTTGAAGCGGGGAAAACACCCGCTTCTCCGTTTCCCTCCGAGCTGCGCTTTGCTTCAGCAGAGCATCAATGTCTTCCCCCGGACCTCCACGAGGCCAACAGCTTATTTCTGTGGACAAGGAGGAACCGAGGAGCCTCATCGACCACATTAAACATGATGCCATTAGAGATCGCTCTCAGACTCGATCATGTTACGTCCTCTCTGCCTCAGAGGCTCGAGTACACCAGTGAAAACATGTCAGGGCACATAAGAAACCAGAAAAAAACACATCCAGATAAGAAGCTGGAGGACGGCGACCTGAAAAACGGAATCCCGTTAACTCCGGTTAATCATTCTGACTCTCCAAATGAAACGTGACCGTTTCATGTCAAGAGTCGTCCAAAATCTGCTCTAGACTTTTAATTACGGGACTCCATCACACACTAGAAATGTCAACAAAGTCCCTCTGCTGTACTTTCTGTTGTACCGTCATCCAGGTATGGAGTCTGCGGAGTATCAAAGACAAAAACTCTTTATTTCACACCCTTTAGAAGAGTATGGCACTTCTTTTTTTGTTACTATTATTATGATCTTTAAAAAATGTGTTTCTGGCATGAATTAATAGGGCGCGCTGATTTAAAGGTACACCGTCAATGACTGTTTTAGTACTGAAGTCGTGTTGAAACTATGAAGCACAACAAGCGAGACTTAAGAGTCAGAGATAAGTTTATCAGTCACACTTCGTTAAATGCGTTTACAGTCACTCTAGAACATTTTTGTAACATGGTACACGCTAGCCACGTTTCAAGTGTTAGCATATTCTCAATACTACAAAACCTTGTATGGAACTCAGAATTTTTTTTTAAAAAAGTTACAATGAATATGCAAACTTCCAACTTTGTCAGTGATATGTAAAAAAAAACAAAAAAGAAAATAACAGATAGATACTGTTAGACGTTGGCCATGTTAGAAGCGCTAGTCACGTTAGCGTGTTCACAATACCTGTAACTCTACCTAAAACAACAACAAAAAAACAGACTGATACACATAAAAAAACACACTCCATCACCGCTACACATTAGTCACGTTAGAAACCTTAGTTACGTTAGCAACCGTAGCTACGTTAGCATATTTACAATACTTGTAACTCCCATCTTTGTTTAAAACACTTAAAAAAAGTTAATGATACCACTAGAACAGACGTTATTTTGACAACACTAATTCCGGACTTTGTTAGTACTTTGTAAAAATAAAGAGATAGATACTAATGGACGTTAGCTATGCTAGAAGTGTTAGCCGCGTAAGCATACTCACAATCCCAGCCTTAGCATCACATAAAAAACAACGGACTGACACTGAAAAAAAATGTACAGTGACTATGCTAACTCTTGACTTTATCAGTAATATGTAAAAAAAAAAAAAAAAAA
>NC_050513.1:19079550-19113279 GCF_002922805.2 Oryzias melastigma | reverse complement strand
TTGGATTGACAAATATTTAAAAATTAAAACATCTTAAAAATATGTTGATGATACATGAACTTTAGATAAGTTTAGGTGACCTCTGACCTACTCCAGTTCAAAGATCATTGATTTGGTTAATAATATCACAGATTTGGTCATTAGTTCAAAATGTGAGAAGATTTATTTTAAAAAGGTGTAAGTACATTTTTCTTTACATAATTGATAAACATAGTAAGACATGGTAAAAAAAAAATTGGACATTTTACCCATGAAATGTAAGTGATCATCTGAAATCGAAAATTTGTAAATAAATAATAATTTATCTGAAAGAAAAGTTTGTTTGATCCACATTTAATGATCAGAGCTAATGGTGGATATTTGTTGTAATAAATATGACAATTGGTCTTGGTTGTTCTTTTTCTAAAAGAAGACATTTTGAGTAATTTTCTAAAAAGTTTTATATATTTGTTGATGTGAATTTTCGGAAAAACTGTTTAAATAATGTTGCCGTTTCAAAAAAATTGTTTCGGATTTTCAGTTTTTCCACATCCAGCCTTCCATTTCAGTGCAACTTTATGTAAATGTTACTTTAAAATGTCGTTTTTATATATGTTGTGTGTATACATCACACAGATTTTGTTAAATCGCTCACTCCGGATGATAAAAGTTGTGATTTTATTAATCTTATGATGGTTAAAGAATAAGAAAAATAAATCAACAAGACTGAAGCGACTTTAGGTTCTTAAAATGTTTTGTTTTCTCTGAGGTCATGTTGTAAATCAAACCGGGCAGGAAGTGGCATGACACCATTTGTGCATCCCGTGTAAACAAGGCGGCGTCTTCCAGCCGCCCGTCACCGCGTGGATTTGCATCGGCGATGCGGCTTACCCTTTCAGCCGCGTTCAGACACACGAGAACGAGCGGAGAGCCGGACATTGTTTTATTCATACAAGACGCAGACGGGCGCCTGCTGGAAGCTCTCTGCCGTGGCGGGAAGTCAAGCGAGGGGAGATAAGGGGTGTGCAGAGAGCGGCGGTGAGGAGGAGAAACAACTGGACGCACCGCCGGAGACAAACATGTCATCAGAAAAGTTGCAAACTCCTGCGATTGGGCGTTTGGAGGGAGGGATAAATGAAGGGGGGGAAGAAGAACGAAGGGCCAATCACGGCCTGCGCTTAAGAACCTCCGGCTGCTACTTTGGCGTCGCCGTATTTTGACTGAAATCTTAATGCAATGGGGATTAAAGGGATTACAACATAATCTTGAATAATCCAAAGTGCCACGGACGGAAGGGGCGCTGGTAATAAACGACGGCGGAAAAATAAAATAAAATGAAATAAAAAACGCCGTCCGGCGGTCTGACAACATTGTCAGTCACGGCGGGGATTAAATATCTGCAGGAGAAAAAAAACTTTCGACTAATGCCCCCAAACCATCGCCGGAGGAAGAAAGGGGGGGGTGTAGGGGTGGGAGGCAATTTAAGAGACATATAGCGCCTCGGTAAGTGCTGGCCAGCCCGCCGCCGCCACAAAAGCTTCATCTTTAAGCAGATTTACTTCGTCAATTTTTGTTTTTGATCAATGCTGGGCAGGTTCATTACACATGTAAAGCAGTGGGGGTGGGGGAGGGGCGGTTCCCACAACCGCGAATCAATTCTTCTGAGGTTTACTGAAACGCCATCAGCATGTCCGTTAGCCGTCCACGCTCCGGTTCTGTTTTTTTAGGGATTACGGAGAGACATCGGCGCCGATCTCCTGAAGAGTAAACTTCACCGACGGGAACCTGCTTTTAATTGCAAACCTTCACTCAACGACCACAAATCTGTTTGGCCACATTAGGAGGATTTGATGGTTGAAGTCGGAACAAACCGGAGGACCCTAATTTAGACGAATGGAGACAAATCGGGAGTCGGAGAAGCTTTTAGACGCGACGTTAATGCAGGAGTTTGTGTCAGTCGAGAGAGAGGGACGGCCGTGCATCAGGAGCCCAAACGGGGGGGTACTGTCACTGCTGAGGGGCAGTCTGTTACATAAACTAACGACTGGTGTCCTTCAAATGTGACGTTCTTAGGTCTTAAATGCTAAAAATGGACCTTGGGATTGAACGTGGAGGTTTGAGATGTTTCCTCCATTCAGGATTTCTACTAGTAAGTTAAATATGAGCCTAAAGGGAAACATTTCAAGACAATAGAACACGTTTATTCAATTCTCTTGAATTGTCAGTATTTCTGTATTTGTAATCATTTTCTTTGGTTCAGCTCATTCCAATTATTCCTCAGTATTGGCGTCTAGAACTGACCAACACGACCCATTACATCATTCCAATCCCGTCCTGCTACTGACTAGAGACCTGTCCAGGGGCTACCCCGACTTAACCCGACAGTGGGTGGGATAGGCTCCAGCAACCCTGTGACTCTGAAAGGGGTTTTGTAAATGAATGGATGGATTCTAATAACTCCATAGTGAACGAGCTACTGGGATAGAGAAGGAAACTTGCATTTAAACTGATGTTAAATAGAAAAATAAATGACCAACTGTTTTCGTAATTACCATTTTTCTGATTCTGAAGCTGAGAAAAGTAAATTTATGCTGATATACCTACAAAAGTTGCATAAATAAAGCTGTTGAAAAGACATTTGGCTTGGAAAGCGGCTTATCTTCACATTAAAATCCTCTGATTCACGTTGATCACGTAAATGGTCATAGAGTTACAGCAGTCAAAGAGCGGTGTTGTTTAGGTGTCACTGGCAGCATCTTTAGGGTTAAAGGGCCCTGTCCCTGTCCTTAAATGAACCAGCGACCTGTCCAGGGTGTACCTCACCTAAGGCCCAACTGTAGCTGGGATAGGCTCCAGCAACCCCATGATCCCAAAAGGGATTGAAATGGTTGAGAAAATGAGTGGATGAATGGAATAATTAATAGATAAATGCTTGGATGTACACATGGGTGGTTAATAAAATGGATAGGTGAATTGATGGACATACTGATGGTTAAATAAATGGATGGATAATTTTATGGATGGGTGGATGAGTTGATGATTAGGTGAATGGATGGATAGTTTGATAGATGGAGAAAATGAATGAATGGTTGGACAGATATATGGATGGATGCACATAAGGATGGATGGTTGGATGGATAGATGGAAGGACGGATGGATGTAAAAATGGGTGGATGGATGGTTGAATGTATAAATGGATGGATGGTTGAATAGAAGGTCTGATGGATGGATGGTTGAATGTATAAGTGAATGAATGGTTGGATGTATAAATAGATGAATGGTTGGATGTATGAGTGGATGGATGGTTGGATCTATAAATAGATGGATGGTTGGATGGCTGGATGTATAAATGGATGGATGGTTGGATGTATAAGTGAATGAATGGTTGGATGTATAAATAGATGGATGGTTGGATGTATGAGTGGATGGATGGTTGGATGTATAAACGGATGGATGGTTGGATGTATAAGTGAATGGACGGTTGGGCATGAGTGAATGGATGGTTGGATGTATAAATAGATGGATGGTTGGATGTATGAGTGAATGGATGGTTGGATGTATAAGTGAATGGACGGTTGGGCATGAGTGAATGGATGGTTGGATGTATGAGTGAATGGACGGTTGGATGTATAAATGGTTGGATGGATTCTATTCCCATATATTAGGAATCTAATGGACTATTGACATAAACTCCAGTTTAACGTTTCGCAAACAAACCAAAACTAAACAGATTTACTGTGTTTTAAATGTCGGCCCATCAAAAAATACAAAGAAAATCAGCAGCTAAACATATTTTTCTGATTAATTAATAGATCGATGTCATTTTAGAGTCATTGATACTAGATCTACCAGTTGATGAGAGTTTTGGGTCCATTTCCTGGATAAACCTGGAGACTAAACTGGCCTCTGAATGTGATAATTCTGTATATGATGGTAGAACTCAAAGGTTTAAAAAAGTGAAATCCAGGTTGAAAGACCATCATCTGCCCCCCCTCCCCCAGCAGAAGCCCTCGACACCCCGGACATGTGTTTCAGTTAGCAACAAGACGCCTGTTTTAGAAGCAGGCACTTCACACCAGAAAAAAAGAAAAGAGGGGAAAAAAGCTGCCAGGCGGCGCAGACAGTTTATTTTTTCTGCCTATAAGCCATAATGAGGTTGTGCCCCGGGGAATCAGTCGAGCGGAATGTTATTAATGCTTAAAAAAAAGAAGAAAAAAAATCCTCGGCACCTTCTACAGCTGCAGGAAAAGACTGTCAAACAATTAAAGTAAAGTGAATTCCCTGAGATGGAAGGAGAAAAGTTAAAACTTAAAAAAAAAATCGGACAGGAGGCATGAAGGGGATGAGCCGTGTGAAAAGTGTCTCCTGACCTGCATGTTTTTGCCAGATCAAACAGGCCGAGGGATCATTACCGCACATTCAACTGTCTCTAATCAGCCGGCTGTAATATCCGACTCCTGACACGACTCCTACTGGGAGGGAGGTTTCCGCATCTGTTCCCGGCGCTCTGATCAAGGCGGCCTTCAGCCAACAACAGGTGAACGTGTATTTATCCGCTGGAAAAGCTATGATTTTAATGGCTGCTTATATGACTGAACGCGTTAATTGTTGGGTATGTTTCCGTCCAATTTATGCACAAAAATACTTTACTGGGAGTCTTCACTGCTGACGGTCTAATGAGCGAAAAAAGAGGAGAAAAAAACATCCCTCCTTCTGTAGAGGCTATAAAAACTTTTATTTTGGTGATACTTGCCAGCCTTTCCATTAATTATGCTAATGCTAAAGCTTTAGCGTCGTTGACGTATGGCGAAGTGTGGGTGGGTTGTCGTTTTCATGCACTCTAACCCGTTGAACGGCTCAAGAAGACAAAGCGGCGAGTTTTCACAAACCTCTGAAGTCCCAAACTCGTCGCCTCTGAGATCTCATTACAGCCGAATTACCCCAAAAAACAGAAAATGAATCTTCCACCATGAAATATCTGGTAGTAGTGGTCTGTTTGTTACTCTACATAGACATTGGCCATGTGTGGGACGTTCAAGAACACAATTTTATACCGTCATGATTCTCAGCTTAGGTTTTTGGGCATCTGGTATGAGCCCCTTTGGGGAGGGGTACTGTGATTTTGTTTAGAGTGTTTTTTGTGGTCATTTTCTGAGTTTCCTGATGGTCAAACCTGATCCAGGCTAATCGTGATTCACAGCTGTTGTTTCAGTTTCAGCCTATTTAAGTTTCTGGTTCATAGCTGTCACAATTCTTGTTTCTCCATGGGTTCTGGTCATGTTTTAGTTTATTTATTCAAGGTTTCAGTTTCCGCCACCAAGCCCGGTCTCCTGCGTTTGGGTCCTCCACCACCATCTCCTGACACACTTTTAGCATACAGTGTTCAGACTAGACTGTCTCTACCCAACACTATCGTAAGTACCTACGGTTGGAAGAGTCTACAGTTGAAATGTCTATGCGGTGCAATTCTAGTTAAATTCAGTTGAATTTTTTAGAATTGATTCAAATCTTTCACAGCTCTATTCTGATATTTGAAATACTTAGTGTCGTATAATTCCGTCTGGGTACACTGGTGAAAGTAGCAGCGTCTTTGGTACGTAGAGTCAAACAAAGGTCTCAAAAATGTATCTATGTGGACGTGGGGAATTTTGAAGCCCTAACACATACCGTGGGTTTTTGGTTGAAAGCGGTCGCTCAAACACGCATCGTGAACATACTGTAGTATAACTGACAGAAGTTTCCAACTGTATGGTTGGTTGGTTGAATGAATAAATAGATGGATAGTTTTATAAATGGATAAATTGTTGATTGTTTGATGGATGGAAGGATAAATAAATGGTTAAAGGATCAGATGATTTGAGGGTAGGTAAGATGGTAATTTGATAGGATGGATGGATGGATAAATGAATGGATGCTTTGATGGATGGATTGATGGGTGGGTGGATAAATGAATGGATGGATGGATAAATAGTTGGTTGGTTGGATGAATAGATAAATGGTTGATTGGTTGGTTGGTTGGATGAATTGTTGGTTGGTTTGTTGTTCGGTTGGATAGATGGATGAATGGATAAATGGTTGGCTGGATAGATGAAAAATGGTTAGATGCTTTGATGAATGATTGGTTGGATGGTAATTTGGATGAATGGATGAATGGATAAATGGTTGGATTATTGTTGGATGGATTGAGAAATGGATGGACAATTTGATTGATGGATGAGTGGACGGATGTGTTTATACGATGGTTTGACACATAGATGGATGATTTAATGGTTGGATAAATGAATGGATGGTTCATTGGTTGGTTGGATGGTTTGATTGATAGATAAACGGATGGATGGTTGGTTGGATGGATAAATGGATGGTCAGATTGGTTGATGGATGAACATATGGTTGGATGGATGGATGGATGAACGGTTGAATGGGTTCTAATCTGTTAACAGAGCAAAGAATTGGTCTTTGTTAGAAAAATCCCATTAAAAATGCTGATAAAGATAAAATTAGAAGATTTTTTTGAAGATTATCAGTTTATTTATGATGGTTTCTTTCTCTGTGATGTCATACATTTTTTTAAATCTTTTTTTGGGGGGGGTTCTATGCCCAAAATCCCTTCTTACCGGTACTGAACCGTTCATGTTTACCTTCCATTCCGCCCTAATTGGATTAAAAACGGGGTAATTATTCATGTGGAGACGGCTGCAGTCGTGTAGGTACGCCGCTCGGCGGCGGAGGCCCGATGGACACCAAGGACAGATTTAATTTGTCCTTCAGCGAAACACTGGCAGCTGAAATCCAATTTTCTCCGCCGTGTCCCTGCAGGCCGCGCTCGTGCCACCCGGCTACAAACACAGAGGTGAGCGACACATTTCCATCTCCATTCAGGGGAGCCCACATGACTGATTTCATTTGCTAAGTCGCGTCCTCCGGTCCCAGCCGCCATTGTTTGGCGAGAGCCGCCGTTCTCAAAGCCCGCCGCCGCCGCGGCAGGTCGGGACCCCGCCAGCACCGCACCTCATTGTCTGTCCTCACCTCTGCGCCTTTATGTCTTCACTGACTGTCACGCTGTTGGCAGGTCGCTCCGGTTGGAGTTCCCACAGGAAGTGGGGGGAGGTGCAGGCGGGCGCAAATCAAACACGGAGAGGTGAGCGGCTGTGACACTTCCAGCAGCAGCTGGTGGCTTTTTGTGTGTCTGTCTGCAGAAATCCTGCTGAATCACGAAAGTTCAAGAACATTTCGCTCATCTGGAGGCTGATAAAGAGGAAAACACATTTCTGCTGCTTATCGTCTCAAAATATTTTTCTATTTGACGTAAAATCCAAGAAGAGGAGTTCTCGGTTCAAGATAAGGTCACTTTTTGATGAAATGTTTTCACTCAGATGGCTTACGGTCATACTCTCAGACTGTTCAACTGTTAAGCACGGAGGTGGACCGATCATGGTTTGGGGAAGTTTTGTTATCTGTAGCAAACTGATGTTTAAAAAATTATGTTATTATGGAGAGGTGGTGCAGTGGTTAGCACTCTCACCTCACCACAAACCGTCCCTGGTTCAAATCCTGGCCTTGACCTCTCTAGTGTTTCTTTTCCTGGACTCTCCAGTTTTCTCCCAAGACCAAAAACAGGCTTCATAGGTTAACGTATCAATCTAAATAGTCCTTAAATCTGATCGTGTGGGACTACTACAACAAACTGGCGACCTGTCCAGGGTGTACCCTGCCTTGTCCAACAGTATTGAGTATAGGCTCCAGCAACCCCGTGACCCTAAAACAGAGTAAATGAGGTGAATAGCTCTATGGGTAGAAATAACGGTGCATTCTAGAAGCTGACGAGCTCAGTTTTAAGAGATCATTGATAGTTTTTTATCTGATCTTAACAAACATTATGAAAAAGAAAGCAAAACTATTAATACAAACATTTAAAAAAAAGTAAGAGAAAAGAAATATTCAGAAATCTTTAAAAAAATGAATCAAAATAACCAAAACTTAAAAATTTTTCAATATATAAAATAGTTTACAACTTTTGACAAATGTACTTCTTTTTAGAATAAGAGATACTCTGTGCCTCAAAGGATCCTCTCAATGCAATAAACGTAGTAGCTATTTAAAAAAAAACTGCACGCAATTAATTTTAGCGTTGTGTTTCTCAGCCAGAAATTTGTAACATTAAATTAAATCAGAGCTACTTAAGGGACATAACGTATTCTTGTGGCGTCAGCTTACCTTTGTGACTTTAACATATTTTTGTAACTTCAGTGTATTTTTGGGACATTACCGTCTTTTGTGACGATAACATATTTTTGTGATGTTAATGTACTCTTGTGGTATTGATGTATTTTTCGTCAGACGTTAACAGATTTTGTGATGTTAACGTATTTTTGTGACATAGGAGTATTTTTTGGGGGGGCTAACGCATTTTTTTTTCTTTAATGTATTTTTGTGGGGTTAATGACTTCTTTTGTGACGTTAACATATTTTTGAGACGTTGACGTATTTTTGTGATATTAACCATTGACCATATGGGACAGTCGTTATTCTTGAATTTTTTTCAATAATAGACAGTCCATCTTAAAATTTGCCATAAGTACAAACTCCACTGACTGACTTTAAACTGATTTTCTATGGAATACGAGACAGAAATCTGTCACAATGTTAGAGTGTGAAACTACAAACCGGCATCGCTTGATGGTTTATTAGAGCATTATGGGTACTGTAGTCAGACGGAGTTATAAGCACTTGTGAATGAGCTGGATAAAGTTTGACACATAGTCCGGAAATACGTTATTTATTTTTTTTAATTAACGAGGAAGGAGGAGTCAAAGGGCCACCTGTGGCTCCAGAACCTCTGGTTGCAGACGCCTTTCATATCCAGGGGTCAGGAGAAGTCGGAGTACGGAACGGCCTCATTTAAACGGCCAGAGGGTGGAGACATACGGCAAACGGGAGCTCGGAGACTAAAGTTTCCATCCGCGGAGTGGGGGTCAAGGCAGTGAAGTCGGCTTTCCGCTGGAGTGCGGCGGATTGCGTCTCGGGTGTTCTTGTTGTCCGGATCCGTGCGGGGCCTCGCTCGTCACACCCATCAGCTCTGAAATGCTGACAACCTCCTCATTAATGGGAAACGGTGCAGCCGGGTCCGAAGAACGGGAAACCCTTCAGCCTTTTTCCCCGCTGACCCGCCGGCCGGCAACCGGGGGGGGGGGGGGGGGGTACGAGAGGGGAGGGTCCTTTCACCGCCGGCCGAGCAGCCACGATGGCTAACTACCTCACCAGAGGCCCCTTTGTTTCCCCTCCTTCCTCACTCCGGTTCTTCGCAAACAGCCAAGCCTGTCACAGTCCAGCATCAGGGTTCAGTGATCTGTCAACATTTACCGGCAAATAAAGACAGAGACGGGGAAATTCTCAGCCCCGGAGAGCTGGCGCCTCCGACGAGTGTGTGAAGAGACGCAGAGCGAGGACTTACTCTTCTCTTTTTCTGTGGCAGCAGCCAAACATGAAACAGTCATGCGGGGAGGACGGCGGCCGGAGTATATTAGACCCCCCCACTTGGCGCCCGTGAAAGTGAAGATGGAAAGCTCTGACAAATAGGACAGCATCCATCCTCCCCGGGGCTCCCCGCTGCACGCCGCTCTCCGGCCTCATCAGGGCCAGAAAAAGGGCTATCAGGAGCTTCACCGACGAAAAAAAAGGAAAAGAAAGGAGCTGTCAAAGTAGCCCCACCTAACAAACAACGTGGGAATTGTTCAGTGCCAAACCAAAAAAAAGGTTGCTCTTTGAAATGGTGGAGATCTGACAACAATTTGTCACGTTTCTGCCAAAAAAAAAAAAATCTTGCTTCGGCTTTTAGTTTTTAGCTAAAGGATTTGCTTCCTAATTGGGCCACAAATGACAAAAAATGACCAATTTTCTCTGAAGTTTGATGCAGATTTCAAACATCCGCTTTAAATTTATTCCGTCTTCCTGCTGGCAAAGATCAAAGAGAGTCTGGTCATTAAAAGGTGACACAGAGTTAAGGTAGATCCAAGCGTGTTTAAGGAAGTATCTCAGCCGTATCATAGTTGGAGTCACCTTAGACTTCAGGAAGTTGGAGATTTACAGGACAAAGTGAAAACTATTGAAAATGTGTTTTATTGCAGATATTTAGAAGTTCAAATGGGCGCTGATAGGGATGAAAAGTTTTAAACATAAATGTAATCCGTCACCTAAACCCCCTCAAATCATCAGACTTTGAAATTTATATCCCAGAAACATAGTTGAAAAAATACTTATAAAAAAACCCGCAACATTTCAAATTTCTTCCAATTAGGACACTAAGATAGATCTTTGAAACAAGTTCCAGTGAGATCTTCAAAGCTAAATGGGTTAAACTTTGAAATTGATATTAGCTCCACCCCCTTAAACAATGTAGCTAAACCCAGGAGCATAGTTGAAAAAAGATATAAAAAAAAAAAACACCAAAAATTTCAAATTTCTTCCAATTAGGACACTAAGATAGATCTTTGATACCATAAGTATTGGACCCGGTCACCAATGAGGTGAGGATGGTCCAATACTTATGGCATCAAAGGTGGACTGTACCGGTATCCTAACTTTACCTGGTATCAGACATGGATTGGTGCCGGACACGGATCAGTACCAGTTCCAGAAATTAATGGGTTAGGGTGCCGGTACCAGCCGTGTCACGAGGTTTGGTCCGTTTCCAGTACCAGGTTAAGGAGGCAGTACCAAGCGCAGACTGGGCTGGGGTTGGTGTACCGGTACAGTCTGTGTCCACTACCGTCCCATACTACATCCTTAATCCGGTACCAAACTCAGAGTGGGCAGGGGTTGGTGTACCGGTACAGGCCAAGTCCTTAGGTTTGGTCCAAATCCGGTACCGGGTTAAGGATGCAGTACCAGATGCAGACCGGGCTGTGGTTAATGTACTGGTGCCAGCCAGGTCCCGAGGTTTGGTCTGCGTCTGCTACCGTCCGGTACTACAACCTTAACTTGGAACCGGACACAGACTGGGCTGGGGTTGGTGTACCGGTACAGGTTGCGTCCCGAGGTTAGGTCCGCGTCTGCTACCGTCCGGTACTACAACCTTAACTTGGTACCGGACACAGACTTGGCTGGGGTTGGTGTACCAGTACAAGCTGCGTCCCGAGGTTTGGTCCGCGTCCAGTACTTGGTTAAGAATGCAGTACCGGATGCACACCAGGCTGGGGTTAGAGTACCGGTATAGGCCGCGCCCCGAGGTTTAGTCCGTGTTCGGTACCGGGTTAAGGTTAGGGTACCGGCTCAGTCCAACTCCTGGTATGGGACGCAGATCTGTACTGTACTGGGTTAAGGTTAGAGTACCAGGACCGGTGGAGTCCACATCCCACTACTGGGGAGTCAGCACATTGAAAAACGAGTTGTGGACACCCGAGACGTCGGTTTTTGTTGTGTCCTTGACCATCCGTCAGAATGTGACGACTTGGGACTGAGAACGTGTTGATTCATAGAGACAGTGACGGTTTGCAGCTCAACAAAGAATTCTGGGTAAAAAGTTTGGAATCAAGTTAGCAACATCACAAATACATTAATCTTTCTCTAAAGTGAAGCGCTTTTAATCTGAAAAATCAAGTCTTTATTTCTGTTGAAGCCAGAGACACGTCTGGTGATATTTCCCATCATGCATTATTCCTTGAACATAAAACCACTCTGATCCATTTTTCAAAACAAATCAAGAAACTGAACTTTGTTATCAAAGTAAAAGCATCCGTTGATGAAAGAGATCAGTCGCTTGGAAATGTTCAGATTTTATTAATTGATTGACGTTTAAATTTTCCATCAGACACGATCCTGACAAAGACTCTTTAACGATGTCCTCTGTAAATATTTGATTTAACGTATTATTTTATTTTGCACGAGCTGAAACTTTCAGATTTTAGGATGGTTTTGTTGTCCATTAATTATCAATGGGATAAAGGGGGAACTAGAATGTTAGTGAAAGCAGAGGATCATGGGGGATACAGAGGAGCGTGTCACCTCAGAATCAGCCGCCTGCTAATGAGGATTTAACTCAGATTGTTTCCTAAATGTCATCGGTTGTCAGAGCCCCCGCTCCTCACCACACGTCCGAGCGGCGCGTGAGGTGCGGGTCACATGATCCGACACGTCTTCCCATCATCCTCCGCTTCCCACATACCCGTCACCTGTCCGCGCGATTACGCTCGTCCGCCGGCCGCGCCGACCGTCCTGACTGCAGAAGACAAAAAGGCATCAGTCATCGGGGGCTCGCCGGCGTGTCACGGTCGCTCCGATGTCATGGAGCTGACGTGACTGAAGCCTGCAGCCAAAAGGAGCAAAAAGGATGTCAAACAGCCAGACGGAGTTCAAGACTTCAACCGCTGCAGCACCCAGAATGCCCAGCTGTTGAGAGAAAATAAAAAGTATGTGCGCCCCTCTCCTCATTCTGTAGCACATTTATCACGACTAAAAGATTTCTAGAAGAGATGCTTAACTGGTTGAAATCTGACCGAACTCGTGAAAAAGTAATTACACCCGTTAATGCATAATGTCAAGCGGGGAGTCATTGGGTCTAGTCTTATAGTCCTTGGTGTGGCTCAACCGGGGATTTGAACTGACGACCTTCCAGTCACAGGGCAGACAACTAGGCCACTGAGTTGCCGAGTCATCAGTGGGTATCAGTCTCAGACCTGGGAGCGACTGAGCAACCAAAATGACTCCAAGAACACAACAAGGACTCGTCGAGGAGGTCATAAGACAAGAGAGGACAGCATGAAGGACTGGAGGCTAAAATCAGCCTGGAGTCTGTAAGTGACATGGCATCACCGGGCAAGTCCACCTCTGGTTGAACCAGAACTAGCAAGCTGAGTTCTGGATTAACCAAATCCAGTAAATCCACCTGCGTTTGAACCAAAACTGGCAACTCCACCTCTGGATGAGCCAGAGCTAGAAAGTCAAGTTCTAGATTAACCAAAACCAGTAAGTCCACTTTTTATTAATCAAAAATAGAAAAGAACCTGGAGGGTATCTAGATCGGGAACCACAGTGTTTCATCTCTGTTCTTTGCAGATGATGTTGTCCTGTTGGCTTCATCAATCCGGGACCTCCGGTAAGCACTGGAGTGGTTTAAGGCTGAGTGTGAAGTGGCTGGGATGAGGGACAGCACCGCTCAAGTCTTAGGCCATGGTTCTGGACCGGAGAAAGGTAGTTGGTTCCCTCTAATGGGTGGAGTGTTCCTGCCTTTGGTAGAGGAGAGTTTAAGTATCTTGGGGTCTTGTCAACAAGTGAGAGAAGATCGGACCAGCGTCCATTGCTATACAGTCGCTGTACCGGTCCGCTGTGGTGAAGAGAGAGCTGAAAGTAAAGCTCTCAATTTACCAGTCGTTCCTACACTTACCTGTGGTCATGACTGAAAAAACAAGAAAGAACCGGGCACTCCTTTAGAGATAGGGTCAGTCCGCTGATCCTCCACATTCAGAGGAGCCAGTTGAGGTGGCTCGGGTATCTGGTCCGGATTCCTCCTGGGCGCCTCTTTGGGGAGGTGTTCTGGGCATGTCCCGCAGGGTGGAGGCCCCAGGAGAGACTCAAGACATGTCTCTTGGTTAGCCTGGGAACGCCTTGGGGTCCCCCAGAGGAGCTGGAGGACGTGACCGGGGAGAGGGAACTCTGGGCATCTTTTCTTTGAGTGCGGCCACCGTGACCCGATCCCAGATGGATAGAAATAAAGTCCGCTTCTTGATAAGACAAAACCAGCGAGTTCACTTCTAGGTATACTAAAACCAGTATGTTTGCCTCTGGATACACCAAAGCAATGGTGATGGACGCCTGGGGGCCCACCTCCAAATAAACAGATGTCCACTTCTGAATGACCCAAAACTGTAAAGTAAGTCTACCTCGGAATGAACCAAAACCAGCAAGTCTATCTCTGATGGAAGCCAGGGGGTCCGTCTGTAAATAAACAGGAGTCTACATCTGAACGACCCAAAACCGGCAAACAAGTCTTCCTCTGAATGAACCAAAACCCGCAAGTTCAACCCTAGATATACTAAAACCCACAAGTTTACCTCTGGATACACTAAAACCAACAAGTCCATCTCTACCGGGAACCTGGGGGTCCACCTCCAAATACATAGATGTCGGCTTCTGAAAAAAACTGGAAAGTAAGTCTACCTCAGAATAAGCCAAAACCTGTGATTTAATAAAAAGTCCTAAATTTGACTAAGATTGACCTCCATCAGTGGCCTGTGATAGAAAATGATCGGTGTGCCTGAAAAATGAAATTTTCAGAGATGAGAGTCACTACATTTCTCAACTTGGGAAATTGATTTATCAGAATACAAATGTTGCGAGTTGGTATTGGAAAGCCACATTAACTTCAGAAAAATAACCCAAAAAATGTAAATTTGACTTTTTTTGTGCCACAGCGGCCTTGAGGTAGAGTGTCCGCCCTGAGACTGGACGGTCGTGAGTTCAAATCCCGGCCGAGTCATACCAGAGACTTTAAGAATGGAACCCAGGGCCTTCCTGTTTGACACTCAGCATTAATGGGTTGAATTAGGGGGTTAAAACCCCAAATGGTTCCTGAGCGCAGCTGTGTCTGCAGGTCACCCCTCCCCCAAGGGATGTGCCAATTGAGGACTTGACTGAGGAATTGATACGTGACAACTGATGGGACTCATAGAGTATTAAGGTTCTCTGGGGTTTTAGGTCTTTTTCTGAGGAAACTGACATCTGAAATACCAAACTCTGTTATGTTGCCCATTAAATTGAAGAATTCTGCTTTACTTTTAACTGTAGACTCTCAGTTTTTGCATTTTTCTTCAGTACGACAAACTTTCTGTGGTCCAACGATGGACCACGCCGTGGATTTGGAGATCAGATCCGCTTATATTTTAAAGTTCACTGCAGACTTTGATGGACAGGTGCTTCCTCGGATCCGTCTGTCCTTTCCGAACCGTTTCCACAGGTTCCTCCCAGATGGTCTCCTGAATCCAAACCATCTGGCGGCGTGAAGTTAAGGCGAGACGGTGTTTTCCGGTTATTTTTAGCTCTACCTCACCGCCTGAAACGAAACAAACAAACAGCCGCACGGTCGGCGGCGCCGCTGCTGCACGGGCCGTGCTGACCGCTGTGGGGGACTGAGCGCCCGCCCCCCCACAGCCGCTGCCGGAGCGGCTCCGTCCGCTGAACTCTGCTGGAATGCGACGCAGGAACCAGGTTGGGTTTCACGAGCAGGTGTCTGTTGTTTTTCTCCCTCATGTTTCTCACACTGTTTCACCACCTGTTCTCATCTCCACTCCTTCCCAGGTTTTTTCCTTTTTTACCCCCCCTCCTCCGTGAAGGAGGGCCTGGGCAAACACTGCAGCATGTGCGTGCTCTAATCTCAGAATATCGCTCCACAATGTGAAATAGCAATAAAAATAAGTGTTAAAGAAAGGTTTATGTGTGAATATTTACCAAAGAATACCTCAGCTGTGGTCTGCTTTCCTCTGCTGGCTCGGCTGCAGAACAATGGGGAATTATGAGGAGGTATGAAAAGCAACTGTGACTTTTTACTGTTGTTTGGATTTTATTAACAATTAAAAGAGTCTTAAACTTTTACTTTTCCTTTTATTGTCATTTAGGGGCTAAAAGAAAAGATGTTGAGCCCCAGATTGGTTATAAAGTCATTCAGTTTTCAGCATACACTGTAAAATGTGAAACGTTGGATCAATCAAAAAAAACTCTGTCAATTATTAGTTTTCATTTAATTTAAATTTGGAGTTGGCTTAAAAATGTAATTTGATAAAAACTATTATTATTAAATGTAATAAATTGAAGAAATTGATCCAACGTTTTCACTTTTTACAGTGTATGACATAACCTCTTCGTGAATTCCTACTTTTTAACTTTACATTTTTTTTTTAAAAATTGCAAAATTTGTGTGAATATAAGTTAAAAAAAAATCCTGTGGGCTAAAAGAAAAGATTTTGAGACCGATATTGGTTAAAAAGTCATTCTGATTTCAGCGTACACTATAAAAAGTGAACTGTTGGATCAATTATGAAAAGGTCTGTCAATTATTAGTTTTCATTTAATTAAAATTTGGAGTTAGCTTAAAAATGTAATTTGATAAAAACTATTATTATTAAATGTAATAAATTGAAGAAACTTTAGTTAATTGATCCAACGTTTTCACTTTTTACAGTGTATGACATAACCTCTACATGAATTCCTACTTTCATAACTTTACAACATTTTTAAAAAATTGCAAAATTTGTTTGAATATAATTTTTAAAAAATCCTGTGGGCTAAAAGAAAAGATTTTGAGACCAATATTGGTTAAAAAGTCATTCTGATTTCAGCGTACACTATAAAAAGTGAAATGTTGGATCAATTACCAAAAGTTCTGTCAATATTTTGTTTTTATTAAATTACAATTTGGAGTTAGCTTGAAAAATCTATTTGACAAAAACTAAATTTTTTAAATGCAATAAATTACAGAACCTTTGTTAAATGATCCAACATTTTACTGTTTTACAGTATATGACATAACTTTTATGCAAATTCCAACTTTTTCAACTTTAGAATTTTTTTTATTGTAAAATTTGTTCAAATATATATAAAAAAAGATTTTGATTCCTACGTTTAAAAAGGTTGAAAAAAATTGAAAAGGTAGACCAATTAACAAAAATTCTGTAAAGTATTAGTTTTCAATCAAATTAAAATTTGGAGTTGATGGTTTATTTAATTAAAATTTTTAATTTGATAAAAACTAATGTTTTTTTAATGGAACAAATTACAGACATTTTTTAAATTGATCCAACGTTTCACTTTTTACAGCGCAGCACAAAACCACTGTGCAAATTCCAACTTTTTGTAAATTTACAAAATTTCTAACAAATGTTGTATTTTTTTGTCAGTCTCTAAGCTAAAGTGATGGATTTTGACCTCCACATTGGATAAGATATCATCATGTTTTGTAAATATTTGAATTTTAAACATATGACAATATGGGGCTTCCATTTTTCATAAATTTACTAAATAAAAAAATGCAAAATATGTTTAAACAAATTAGTTTATTTGTCATTCTCTGGGCTAAAGTGGATCAATTTAAGCCTTAAATAGGTGAAAAATTCCTTGTTTTTTGGCTCTTTGAATTTTACGCATATAACATAACTTCTAGGGGGCTTCTAACTTCCTTAACTTTACAGAATTTTTTAAAAATTGCAAAATTACTTCCAATTTAATTGTTTTTTTGTTGTCCTAAAAGCCACCTTCTGGGTCCCTGGCTCGTGCCTGGAGTTGTGGTATGGGGATGCCCAGAACTCCCGAGTGGTTATTTTTTAAGCAGGTATTTATTATTTTTTGTTCAAGCCCCTCATTATATATGGACATATGGTTGGGGCCCCTCATCATATATGGACGTTTAGTTCGGGCCCCCTTGCCAAATATGGAGGTATGGTTGGTGCCCCTTGTCCTATATGGAGGTACGGTTTGGGCCCCTCGTCATATAAGGATGTATAGTTCGGGCCCCCTTGCCAAATATGGACATATCATCCAGATCCCCTCACAGTAAATGGACGTATAGCTCGGGCCCCCTCTTCATTTATGGACATGTGGTTGGGGCCCCTTGCCCTACATGGAGGCATGGTTCGGGTCATCTTGCCACATATGGACTAATGGTTCGGTGCCCCCTCGTCGTATATGGATACATGGTTCAGGCACTTTTGTCATACAGGGACATAATGGTAGGGTCCCCTCACCATTCAAAGAGGTATGGTTTGGGCCCCCTCCACGCCACTCTTTGACTTTTTGGGTGTCCCCAACTCGTTGTTTTTCGACGTCCCGGCTGTTCCCATTAACTCAGGGATCCCCAACCCATGGGATGCAGTACTGGACATGGTTGGGGGCGCGGAACCGGGTTAGGGTACCATACTGGTCCGCGTCCAAGAGGGTTGGGGACTTCTGATTAGCATCTGTGGCCCGTTACCAAGGGGCCATCAGACTGGTACCCGTTTGTGGCCCAAAGGATGGGGACCCCAGATTTAATAGGAACAGCTGGCACGTCAAACAACGATGAGTTGGGGACACCCAAAGCATTACAAGGTGGCACGGAAGGGGCCCCATACCATACGTCCACATATGAGTTGACCAAACACAACCTCTCCATTTTATTGAATTTGTTTATGAATATATAGAAGATTTTGATTTTTTTTTCAGTATTTTTGATAAAGATTCTGGGTTGCACGAGGGAGAAAAAACATAATCGTCCAACATGGTTTCCCATGATGCAGCAGTGCCTTCTACACCCGTCTGCGTGTTTGTTCAAGCAGCTCCTGCGCCGGCTCCTGTCAGGACCGCTGCCTCCTCCCCCTGTTTAAAAAAGTGGTGGCTCCTGCTTGAATGCTCCCTGTGTCCATGCCCGCTGCCCTAATCCAGGGCTGCTCTTCCTCTGAGCGGGGAGTTGACTTAATCCCTCTCATTTAGGCAGCTGCACTGCCGACGACTGTAAGGGTGAAGAAAAAAAGTTATAACTCTGTGACGGACACTTTCAGCTGTTGTGGCGGCACCTCCCAGATTCATCCGTTTCAACGTGCTCGTCTTCCTGTGAGCGCGGGGTTTTAATGTGGCTGTGAATAATACATGGGGGAGGGGGGGCAGTAGGGGTGATAGTAGAGTCACGGAAGAAGAGGAAGCTGAAGAGAGGAGCAGAAACTAGAAATTATAAAATACCCAAAATGTTACAAATGTACGTGTTGAAATTTCAGTCCAGATTTTTCAGCAAAAGAAGACAGAAGCCAAGATTGTTCGGCTTTATTCAGACAAACGGTTGGGAGGATAATACATTTAAAATGTGTTTGTGTGGATGATTTCAACATAAACCTAAAAAAATAAGTCTGCAACAAAAAAATCCAAAAAGAAGGATTCATGGAAATCGGCCAAACATTGATTTTCAGCTCTTTAAAGGGCTCAAATTATGCCTTTTTAAAAAAAATGTTTTTAAGTGTTTTATAAAGTTCAGTTCTCACTATAAACAACCCAGAGGTTGTATTTTGATCCCTTCATGTATTTATGAATATTCCTCTAAAAACCCGCATTCTGAGCACCAGCCCCTTCCAACCTACAAAAACGAAGAGGTTCTCACATGCTGATGTCACAAGGTGAGAACAGCCCCTTTTAGGAAGATTCTGCGCCGCCGGCACCGCCCCCAAGCTAAAAGGAAAAAAGCAACTTCTCCGCCCAGCTAGCAACACTCAGCTGCTAGTCTCGCTGTTTGGCTAGTGTGTTCAGTCGCTAGTCTTGACGTTTGCCTAGCAGTGTTCAGCTGCTAGTCTCGCAGTTTGGCTAGCGGGTTCAGCTGCTAGTCTTGACGCTCAGCTAGCATGCTTAGTCGCTAGTCTCAACGCTTGACTAGCATGTTCAGCTGCTAGCCTCGCAGTTTGGCTAGTGTGTTCAGCCGCTAGTCTTGACGCTTGTCTAGCAGTGTTAAGCTGCTAGTCTCGCAGCTTGGCTAGCATGCTTAGTCACTAGTCTCACGGCTCATCTAGTGGTACTCAGCCGCCAGTCTCACCGCTTGACTAGCATGTCCAGTCGCTAGTCTTGCCGCTTGGCTAGCGTGCTCAGCCACTAATCTTGCCACCCAGTGAAGGGTATTAAGTTGCTAGTCTCGCCGCTCAGTTAGCAGTGCTCACCCACTAGTCTTGCCGCTTTTCTAGCGGTGCTCAGTCGCTGGTCTTGTCACTCAGCTAGGATGCTCAGCCGCTAAACTCACTGCTCAGCTAGTTCAAGCCAATAACTTCACTGCTCAGCTAGGTGAACTCAGGCGCTAGTCTCGCCGCTCTGCTTGCTGTACTCAGTCAATATTCTTGCCGCTCGGCTAGTATGCTCAGCCGCAAGATTCGCCGCTTAGCTAGTGGTGCTAGTCTTGGTGCCCATGCTGGTAGTAGTGTTCAGCCGACAGTCTCGCCACTCATCCAGCAATACTCAGCCACTAGGTCTGCCATTCACCTATCGGTACTCAGCTGCTAGTCTTGCCACACGTCAATATGTGACGACTTGGGAATGAGAATGTTTTGGCCAATCAGGATGCAAGGCACAAGGCAAAAATAAAATACTCAAAGAAAATCCACAAACTATTTAAAAGTCAATTGTGATTTAGCTAGGAACCACTAGACTCAATTTACACTAGTGTTTGTTTCTTCCCACCAAAAATTTTGCTTCAGTCACTCTTGAAAACTCAACTTTTGTTTTGTTGTTCAACCACTTCACATACAAACTACAACATTTTTTATCTCGCTTCTGAAAAGACCATTAGCATTTTCTGCAATAAGTCATTTTCTATGATATTTCTCTGAGATGTCTAAAAAGTTTGCACTCATACATCCCATGGCAACATCCGGCGAATTCCGCCTGGCGAAGATTCCTAATGGGCGGCAATTACAGCCCAGGACAGATACGGTAATAAGTCTTAGGACCTTGTCAAGAAAAAGGCCAAATCGGAGGAGAAAAAAGTAGGAAATTGCTCCCTGTGAGCCTTTCTCGCCTTGCTTGTTACCTTGACTGTTAAAAAGGTATTTATCCGCCTCTCTCCGTGCTGTTTGTCAGCGCTGCTGTGCGGGGGTTTAATTGCACTTAAGTCTCTGGAGTTGGCCGTGTGACGTGCAGGTGCAACATCCAAGAAAAATAATTGAACAAACAATTAGAATGCGCATTCCCCTGACCGCCGATTACCGGCAAAGGCAACAACTCTCCCTGCAGGGGTGTTGAAACGCTGCGAAAGCGCTTGTGTGTTTTCTGGCAGCGAGCGTCTTGTCTCGGGGAAAGAATCCGCCGCGAAAAAACACCCAGAAGTCTGCGACCTCTCCCGGCGTCCAGAAAGACAAAGGCAGAGCTCACCGTCGCTGACAGGAAACACCTCGGAGCGCCGCGGGTCTCGAGGCCTCGTTGGTGGAACAGATCCTCAAGACAAACAAGCGGCGCGGAGCCCTCCGGGGCGACTCGTCACTCCTCGGACGCCTTTGTTTTCCAGCGCGCTCCATTGTTCGGTGTTTTTGTAGGGGATAACGCGCTCGTCTCCGCTGTCACTGGACTGTTTGTACTGGAGGGGGCCGGTGGAAAGTCCTGGACCTCAGGTTTCACAGCAGAAGCACATCATGCTGTAAAAATGAGGAAGGCCACGATCAGATAGAAGGTGAATATGTAGACGTAGAGTTGAGAAAAGGCCGTACTGGTACTCCAGGAACCAAGAAACAACCGGAGGTTTTGAGGAATAGACACTCCTGGTTTGAGTGGGTATTCATCCCATTAGAGGTATTTCCCTCACTTTTAATATGTCGCTTGAACTATCTTAAACTCATGATAACTTAAGTGAATCAATTCCTCCTATATCAAAACATCCCCATATCATGAAACTACTACCGCCATGCTTTTAAAGCTTTGGGTTTTCTATAGGACAGAATCTCTGTAGGACAAAGGCTTGAGACATAACTAGAAATCGAAGAAGATAGTGCTGATAGCTGAAAATGCTGCAAGTGATAGCTTAAAACGATGAAGTTGATAGCTGAAATCCTTGAAGGTGATAGCTGAAAATGTTGAAGTTGATAGCTGAAAATGCTGAAGTTGATAGCTGAAAATGCTAAAGTTGATAGCTACAAATGCTGACGTTGATAGCAGAAAACTCTGAAATTTTTAGCTGAAATCACTGAAGCTGAAAGCTGAAAATGCTAAAATTGATAGCTAAAAACACTGAAATTGATAGTTGAAGATTCTGAAATTGATAGTTAAAAACGATGAAGCTGACGGCTGAAAATGCTTACGTTGATAGCTGAAAATGCTGAAGTTGATAGCTGAAAACGATAAAGTTGATAGCTGAAATCCCTGAAGGTGATAGCTGAAAATGCTGAAGTTGATAGCTGAAAATGCTGACGTTGATAGCAGAAAACTCTGAAATTTTTAGCTGAAATCACTGAAGCTGAAGGCTGAAAATGCTAAAATTGATAGCTAAAAACGCTGAAGTTGATAGCTGAAGATTCTGAAATTGATAGTTAAAAACGCTGAAGCTGATAGCTGAAAATGCTAACATTGATAGCTGAAAATGCTGAAATTGATAGCTGAAAACGATGAAGTTGATAGCTGAAATCCCTGAAGGTGATAGCTGAAAATGCTGAAGTTGATAGCTGAAAATGCTGAAGTTGATAGCTGAAAATGTTAAAGTTGATGGCTGAAAATGCTTAAGTTGATAGCTGAAAATGTTGAAGCTAATAGCTGAAAATGCTGAAGTTGATAGCAGAAAACTGATTTTTTTAGGTGAAATCACTGCAGCTGAAAGCTGAAAATGCTGAAATTTATAGTTGAAAATGCTGAAATTGATAGCCAGCTAAAATATAATCTAAATGCCAAATTACCCTACAAAACAAACAAAGAAACTTTTGTTAGCCAAAACAGCTGCACGTAGCAGATATATTAGCTAAACTTGATTATAGCATAAAAAAATCTTAGTAAATGCCAAAAAAAGTCCAACAAGTTAGCAGAATGCCAATTAAAACTTTAAAACCGTAACTTTTGAACATACATTATGAACATTAAAAAGTCAGGAAATATATTCCAGAATAAATCAACTTAAATAACTTTTATTTTACTCTCCATAAAAATATATTTACTCTAAATTATAGAAGTTGGAAATAAGCACAAGATGACAAAAATCAAGACGCAAAGGCCTTGAGTATTCCACGTGAACCTGTGGGATGGAAAAACAAAACTTTATTTAGCCTTTATTTTCTTTGGAGCTATTTTCATGCCCCATCAGAATGGAGCAGAGCGGGAAGCTCACCTTCTACATCACAACTACAATCTTTTTCACTCAGCGTTTGCTCACGCCTCTTTTCGTCCATCGATTGTTTGACCTTTTTGGTTTTATGTCCCGCCGCCGTCCGAGACCGTTTCTTTTCCCAATTCTTCCCTCTAAAAAACGACACTCCCACCGCACACTCAAAATTTGCACACATTTATTATTTAGATGAATTCTGGGTATACTAAATGACCCTGCCCCTCCCCCACCTAAAGATTATGAAACTATTGGAGATAAGATTATCTCCATCAAGAGTTTTTTTTTTATCCATTTCCTTCTAACTCCTTTAGCATCATTTGGGAAAAAATGTAGAAAGTAACGTACGTAGATTTTAAACAGCGTTAGCGTATCAAGCTAACAAAAGTGGCGTTTCCCTGTTGCTCGCTCATTTTTCATCGGAATTTTGTGGAAATTTGACACATGAATTTCTGGCTCGAGCTGAACGAAACGATGTGACTTATGGCATGAACAAATTAGGCATGTGGGCGTGGTTAACAAAAAACCTCCGTTGCTAAGGAAATCCAAATATTTACTTTTGCCGATTCTTCTAAAAATGACACGAATCTGTTCGTCACGCCCAGGCGACCAAAAAATAAAATGGTTGCTATGGAGATAAAGCCAAAAGAGAAGCCGCCATTTTGGAAAAATGGTGTTTTGTCAAATGCAGCTCTGGCTTTAATTTCATACATTTATTAATCTTTACTCTTCATTTCTCCTTAAAGTTGATCCTAAAAAAACATCCTTTGTGGTGTTTGGATGTTGGATAGACGCTATTTTTATATATATATATATATATTGTACTTTCCATTTAATAAATAACACAATTTGAATTTTTAAAGCACTTTGGCTATTTAATTCCAGTTTCTGGACAACTTTGTCACTTTACTTGTGTATTACTTTGGTTTTATAACACATATGTCACAGTTTTGTGTCTTTGACTCATAAAGACAAAGTAAGAGATAGTGGAGCAAATAAAGCAA
This sequence comes from Oryzias melastigma, assembly GCF_002922805.2. Taxonomy (NCBI): domain Eukaryota; kingdom Metazoa; phylum Chordata; class Actinopteri; order Beloniformes; family Adrianichthyidae; genus Oryzias; species Oryzias melastigma. The sequence continues at coordinate 19,089,510 of NC_050513.1, read as the reverse complement.
CTTTTAGGGGAGTAATTTGACTTCCAAACGGCCTCCAGTTAAATTTTTAACAAATAAAACTACTACAGGTTTAAAAATGTGTTATCGAGCTAAACTCTGAGCTAAGAATCAGAGCAATCTTCGTTTTTTGGAAATAAAGAAGGTTATGTTCACCAAACAGTTTTTGGAAAGCCGTCAGATCAGCATTTGCCCGTCAACGTTTTTCCTGGAGGAATTCTCCTGCGCAGGACGTTGGTGATGGCTGGTGCCGTTTCTCCTCCTCGCCGCGCCGCGTACTTGTTGGCAGTGCTTATGTAATAACAGATGGAAGCGAGAAATTAACACGTCTCTGGTTATTCTCCTCTGCCCATTTATTTTTAATGCTGCGAGGTCGGCGGCTCTCCTGTTGTCTCTTGATTTGAGCGCTCGTGCGCCGGTGACCCCGGCAGGGCGGCGGCACCTGTCAGGAGTGGATTTCGCCGTTCCTGCGCGCCTAATTAGCGCACGAGGAATTTGGTGGCAGCGGCGGGAAGAGAAGGGAGCGGGGCACAATTAGGATTTGTTGGCATGTGGGGAACGTTCGGTGAGGAACACGCAGGAGGAGGCGGGAGGTCGTCGGTGTGGGAGTGGTTGGTTGTTTAAGGGCCTCATTTTACTACTTCGTCTGTCGCAGGAGTGAGGCTCCAAGATTAATGGGAAATAGGGGAAATCTGTGAAATTATCATCTTTATACACTTTTATCAAACATTTTCCTCTTTTTCTCACTTAAAATGTCAAGCTTTGTAGAAAAATACGTCCAGAATAATCAAATAAAAACATTACAATCAAAGTTTCATGTTTCATGCTAGCTAAACACACACAGCAAAGAGGGAATTGATTGACAGCCGTCAACAGCCAATCAGGACGGAGAACACAATGTGCTCAAAAAAGAGAATTATGAAAAAAATAAAAATAAAAAAATAGTGAATCATGAGTCACAATATTGCAAAGAAATGCTATAAAGCTAATATGGCTAACAGATTAAAAAACACAGAGAAAGCAATAAATGTATGGGGTCAGATTGGGGTCAGATGAGGGAAAAACAAGATTGAACATTTGAAAACAGGAATTGTAAATTAGAAAAATATAAAGAACATTTGAAAGCATTTTTAAACTCGAAAATACATAATAAAAACTTGAAATAAATACTGTAAAATTGAAAAAATAAAATTAAAAATTTGAAAAAATATTGAAAACTTGAAAGAAATATTGAAAATGTAAAAAAAAAACTAAAACTGAACATTTAAAAAAATATATATAATTTGAAAACTTGAAGGAATTATTAAAAAAAAAATTAATAAAAATTGAAATAACAAAGGAAAGTATTCTAAAACTTGAAAATACATTTTTGAAAAACTGAAGGAACGACTGAAAATTTGAAAAACAAATTATTGAAAATGAAAAGATAGTAAAATTGAACATTTGAAAAAAATATTGAAAACTTAAAAGAAATATTAAAAAATGTGAAAAAAAAACAAAAACTGAACATTTAAAAAAATATATAATTTGAAAACTTGAAGGAATTACTGAAAATGTAAAAAAAAATCAAATTTAAAAAAAATGGAAAATTTGAAATAAAAAAAGTAAAGTAGTTTAAAACTTGAAAATACATTTTTGAAAAACTGAAGGAACTATTGAAAATTTGAAAAAACTAAATAAAAATGTAAAAAAATGTAAATTTGAAACTTACATTTAAATAAATTTAAACTGCTACCATTATATAAAAAAAGTTAATTTGTACTTTCCACTTTTGCTTTTATCGTTTCCCATTCTTTGTTTCACTTCTCTGTTTTGAGTTTCAATTCAGAGTTTTCGAGTTTTCAGTCTTTTAACAAAGACTGTAAAATGAAAAAAGGAAAAGTTGAAAGTATAAACAATAATTTTTTTTTATTGGTAACAGTTTAGGGTTTTTTTCATTCAAGCTTAAAATTTATTCTTTTTTTTAATTCTATACTATTCAGTTTTCTATTTTATTTTATTATATTTTTCCATATAATTTTTTCAAATATTGAATTTTCTTTTTTCACATTCTCAATAATTCCTTTCAAGTTTGAAACTTCTTTCAAATTTTCTATCCTTTATTTTTTCAAATTCACAATGCCTTTTTTTCAATTGTTTTTTATTCGCTTTAAGCTGATCCTGATTTGACTCCATAGAAATGGTGCAAACATTTGCAATAAATAAATAAATAAAGCTACCATGCTAACAGAAAAGCAGCAAATAATGCTGTAAAATACAAAAAATTAAAGCCACTGCTCGTTTCCTATCAGTGCTAGCGCTTGCTAGTTTATTGCTATTAGCATTTCGCAAACGTCTGTCTGATATATACAAGATCAAAAAACGTTTTAATCCGGAAGAACAAAGAAATATTTCGCAATTAGACCAAATAGCAAAACTTGCGAAATCGCGAGTTTTCTTGGATGAGTTACACATAGACTTTTACTGTTGTAATTTTAGCTTTTAGCTTTTCAGACGTCCCTTTTGTGTGAACCATGAGTATTAACAGGATTTGTGCGCAGCAACAACGCAGAATCACATTTAAATACAACGAGGCTCACGGTTCTGTGTCCTAACGACTAAAACTCTGATGGTTTAGGTCAAGTGTGAGCCTATTAATAGAAGAAAAGGGATTGATTACATACTGAAAATAAAAGCTAGCCTGACTTTTAACCAAGATCAATAAAGTTTTTACGCTGGTTGACAAAACGTTTTCATGGTAGAACCTCCATTAGCTCAAAATGTTGTCCATGTAGCAAAACTCACTGAATCATGAATCTTCTGATAGTTGAGACACTTTACATTTTGCTCTGAAAATCTGTGCTTTTAGCTTTAGCTTTTAGCTTTAGCTTTTAGCTTTAGCTTTTAGCTTTAGCTTTAGCTTTAGCTTTTAGCTTTAGCTTTTAGCTTTAGCCTTTAGCCTGCCCCTTTCTGTACGGTTTTCAGGCAAGCAAAAATTCAATCACAGCGATTTCAGCAATCTTGGTATCAAACATTCAGCTCATTCAGGATATAACTGCTTGTAGTTTTTTGTATTCAAAAACTTTATAGATTTTTTTTTTTTTTAATTTAGCAAAATGTGTCCCATAGGAAATGAATGAGAAAATCTTCAAATTTCAATATTTTAAGTAGAATAGAAACAAGCCTTTAAATATTCCATGGGCTATGTTTTCATCTTTTATAGTAATTTTTAAAATAATAGAAATGATCTAATATTTTAGCAAAGTGCTAACGATTTTGGCTAATTTGTAATCTACTGAGGTTTTTATAGATTAATTTAGAGTTTAGCTTCTATTTTAGCAACATGCTAACGTTTTTGGCTACTTTAGTTTATTGGGGAATTTTTAGCAATAAGCTAGCCTTATTGCTAATTTGGCATCTACTAGGGTTGTTTGGGCTAATTTGAAGTTAAGCTAACATTTACGAAACATGCTGACGTTTTTGGCTAATTTGTTATCTACTGAGATTTTAATTGGCTAATTTAGAGTTTAGCTTCTATTTTAGCAATATGCTAACGTTTTTTGCAAAATTAAGTTACAGAGGAATTTTAGATAATTTTGGAGTTTAGCTAGTATTTAAGCAACAAGCTGGTTTTGTCTAATTTGCCATCTACAAAGGGTTTTTTGGCTAATTTGTAGTTTAGCTAATATATTAACAACATGCTAACGTTTTTGGCTAAATTTGTTACTAAGGTTTTAATAGGCTAATATAGAGTTTAGCTTCAATTTGAGCAAAATTCCAATCTTTTGGACTAATTTAGTTTACCGAGGAATTTTAGGCTATTTTGGAGTTTAGCTACCATTTTAGAAACATGCTAACGTCATTGGCTAATTTGTTATCTACTGAGGTTTTAATTGGCTAATTTAGAGTTTAGCTTCAATTTTAGCAACAGGTTAATCTTTTTGACTAATTAAGTTTACTGAGGAATTTTAGGTTATTTTGGAATTTATCTATTATTTAACCAACAAGTTAGCTTTTTGGCTAATTTGTCATATATGAAGGTTTTTTGGGCTAATTTGGAGTTTAGCTAATATTTTAGTAACATGCTAACGTTTTTGGCTAATTTGTTGTCTGTTAGGTTTGAAAAGACTAATTTAGTGTTTAGCTTCTTTTTTTTAGCAATATCCTAACATTTTTGGCTAAATTAATTTACAGACGAATTTTAGATAATTTTGGAGTTTAGCTAGTATTTAAGCAACAAGCTAGATTTGTCTAATTTGTCATCTACAAAGGTTTTTTTTGGCTAATTTGTAGTTTAGCTAATGTATTAACAACATGCTAACGTTTTGGGCTAATTTCTTTTCTACTGAGGTTTTAATAGCCTATTTTAGAGTTTAGATTCTATTTGATCAGAAGGCTAATGTTTTTGACTAATTTAGTTTACTGAGGAATTTTAGGCTATTTCGGAGTTTAGCTAGTATTTTAGAAACATGCTAATTTTTTTGGCTAATTTTTTATCAACTGAGGTTTTAATGGGCTAATTTAGAGTTTAGCTTCAATTTTAGCAACAGGTTAGCAATTTTGACTAATTTAGTTTACTGAGGAATTTTGGGTTATTTTGGAATGTATCTATTATTTAACCAACAAGCTAGCTTTTTGGCTAATTTGGCATCTATGAAGGTTTTTTGGGCTAATTTGGAGTTTAGCTAATTTAAGTAACATGCTAACATTTTTGGCTAATTTGTTGTGTGCTGAGGTTTTAATGGGCTAATTTAGAGTTTAGCTTCTATTTTAGCAATATGCTAACGTTTTTGGCAAAAATAATTTACTGAGGAATTTTAGATAATTATGGAGTTTAGCTAGTATTTAAGGAACAAACTAGATTTTTTTGTCTACTTTGCCAAAGTTTTTTGGGGCTTATATTGTAGTTTAGCTAATATTTAAGCACACAGGTAATATTTTTGGAAAATTAGAGATTTTTAAGCAATTTTACTACCTAGTTTTCAAAAATTTAGGTCAACTTCAGCAGTCTTTCAAAGTTCTTTAATAAAATTTCCAGTCCTTTAGTAAATTCAAAAATCTTGCAAATATCTTTAGCCTTTTAGGAAAGAAATTAAAGTAAATTGCGTTGCCATATTCAGCAAAAAGCTTCAGCATCCTCAGCGACAAGTACAAAAGTCAATTCAAACTGGCATCTCAGGTGATACAACTTTTCTAGTACAACTTACTAATCTTTACTTTTCTATTTTCCAGAACAAAATGAGTCGACAGAAGTTTACACTAAACAGTGAGTAATTATTTATCAGACAGGCGACATCTTTGCATTAAACTTTAATGAGATTTGTCTGATCGCTCTTCACCGAGTCCTCAAAGTTTCGGCGGGAAGCCGGTTTGAGGCTTTTTGACCATCTTGTGATTTATTCATCAACAGCAGCCATTTTCAGTCGCACGTTGGGACGATGTGACGTCAAACTCTCCAGACGCGGCACGACGAGAGCGAATCAATCCCACGGTTTACGGCGAGGCTTCTCGGATGTTTCAGAATAAAAGAAAGTGAGCAGAAGAGGCTGCAGCGGAGAAAAGACGACCTTTTTATTATCTGATGGGTGCCTGTAACCCCCCCCCCACTTTAATAATTGAACAGACATGGAGGCGGCACCTGCTGGGAGCCCCGAACATCGCAGCAGCTTTGAACAAACTGCTGTCACATTACGGCGTCGGGCGAAGCAGGAAAACAGACAGACGAGGGGGGGGGTGCATTTGAAGCGGTGAACTTGGCCTGAGGCGGCGGAGTAATGAGCACGTCTCCACGGAGACTCCAGAGTCACCGTTTCTTAAAGCGCTCCTCATCTTAGACCCTAAATGTGTCATTTAGCGGTGAAAACGGAGGAAACGGGAAATCTCTCAGGTGTCCCGCTCGGATGGAAAGGTGGACGCGGCAAACAGCGAACCATCTGAATCAATTACAGGATCTAAGGCGGCGCCGGATGAATATGTATAAATGTAAGCGTAAGGCTAATTAGAGGAGGCCGTCAGAAATCACCGCGGCGGGCGTTCATCAACCAGCAGGAAGTTCAGGCTCTCGGACAGCCGACGCACCGGCTGAATGCTGAAAACACCGACGGGTAAAACGTGGAAAACAGACTCGCTCCAAAACTTTAACTTTTCTGTAGGGTTAATATGATGATGTGCTAAAAAGAAATAAAGACTCACTCCAATAAAGGTCCTCTGGTCCTCAGAAAAATTCCTTATAAAAAAACCAAAAAAAAAAAACTTTTTTCAAAATGGCGGCTTTTTTATGGTTACATCTCCATAGCAACCATTTTTATTTTGGGTCACCTGGTTGTGACGAACACATTTATGTCCATTTTGAAAGAATCTGCAACAGTAATTTTTTTGGATTTCCTTAGCAACAGACGTTTTTTGTAAATTACGCTGTAAAAATGTGGGAGCAATTACAGGAACGCCACTTTTTGTGAGCTCGCCACGCTAACGGCGGTCGGAATCTTAGAAAATTCAAAACCTACATTTTTTCTAAAGTTGCTTCCCAATGATGTTTGAAAAGTTTGGAGGCCGCAGAGAGAAAACCCTAAGAGGAGTTTCAGTTTTTAGTTAATAATAAAGCTGATAGTTTTGGAAAAATTCAAGATGGCGGCGTCTTCCCGAGGTCAAAGGTCAATAAAACTTAATTTCTGCTTGTAGACTCCAAGTGGCAACTGTAGTGTATAATTTTATGAAGATTGTTCAAACTAAAGTTTTCTTTTACTATATTGTGCAAAAATGTGAAAATCGCCAAATTTCATACTTTGGTACAAAATGGCTGCCAAGTTAAATGTCCTGTGGCCATCCCATAATAATTTCAAACTTCATTTGTATATCATCGACAGATATGTTTTGGTTTTGTTACTTGATTTTGATGGTAAAAACAATTGGAGCCTTACATGAGATTTTAGCATTTTTTTGACTGTGGTCAACGTTTAAGATGGCGGCCTCTTCCCGAGGTCAAAGGTCAGGGAAACTTCAATTGCTGTTGTGGACTTCAAGTAGCAGCAAAAGTGCTAATTTTTGTGGAGATTGCTCAAACTAAAGTTTTATTTCACCTTATTGTTCAAAAACGTGAAAATCGCCAAATTTCACAGTTGGCCACAAAATGGCCGCCAAGTTGTGAGTCCTGTCACCATCTGTTGATAATTTCAAAATTTCCTTTGGATATGTCGGACAAATGCGTTTTGGTTTCGTTGCTTGATTTTGATTGTTTTTTTAATTGGAGCCTTATAGCAGATTTTGACCTTTCTTGTTTTCTTATTTTTATTTTTATTTTCTTTGCTGTGGTCAACGTTCAAGATGGCGGCCCCTTCCCAAGGTCAAAGGTCGATGAAATGGTTTTAGTTGTAGAGGTCAAGTGGCAGCATTTGTGCCAAATTTCATAAAGATCACTCAAACTAAAGTTTTCTTTTACTATATTGTTAAAAAAAAAAAAAAATACAGTTTGCCACAAAATGGCCGCCAAGTTCTAGGTCCTGTCGCCATCCCATAATAATTTCAAAACTTCATTTGGATATCCCCAACCGGTGTGTTTTGGTTTCGTTACTTGAGTTTGATAAAACAATTTTTGGAGCTTTGAAGGAGATTTTTCGCCCCGTTCATTTTTTTAAATTTTTTTATTGTGGTCAACATTCAAGATGGCTGCCTCTTCCCGAGGTCAAAGGTCAATGAAACTTCAGTTGTTGTTGCGGACTTCAAGTGACAGCATTTGCGCCAAATTTTGTGGAGATCATTAGAAGTTTCCTTTGACCATATTGTGCAAAAAATGGCCAAATTTCACACTTCGCCACAAAATGGCCGCCAAGTCGAAGGTCCAGTCGCCATCCCATAATAATATCAAAATTTCATTTGGATTTCTATGACAGATGTGTTTGGGGTTTGTTACTTGATTATGAACCATTTTTTTGAGCCTTATGGGAGATTTTAACCCTTTTCATGTTATTTGGGACGGTGGTCAACATTCAAGATGGCGGACGACATGCCTACGTAAATCACAAAATACCAAAATAGTCTTAAAAAATAATTATTGACTAACAGAGAAAATATATAAATGAAAGGAGGAGAAGGAACAAGAGGAGAAATGAAGAAAAAAAGAACCGATGAAAGAAAGAAATGTGGACAAAGCCAAGGAGGACGGAGAAAAACTTGCTAATGCTAACCAGCTAGCTAACCAGCTAGCTAAAACCCTTTTTTGACGGTTTTGCCGTTTGTGATGTCATAGTTTTACCAGGAATTAGCTGTGTGCAAATTTTGGTGAGTTTTTTGTGATGTGGGACAAATTTTTGCTGGTCCTTGCACTTTAAAGCACAATTTTTACGCTAAATTGTAACTTTTGTTGTTTTTTGGGGGGCGGAGCTTCAAGAAATCCTTCAATAAATATAAAGAAACATTCAACTGTAGAGTTTTCTCTTCTGAACAGGGATCTGGGCTTCGGTTTACCTCAATCTTCCAACCTCCGAGTGATTCTCCACGAGCTTCAGCCCAAAATCAAATGTAGGAACTGCGTCTTCGGACGTTCAGTTTGGATAAAGATCTCCTCCCTCCGACTCTCGCTTGACGCAGAGTTACTGGAGCAGCTCGTCAGCGGCGTGGCTTTCATTTTTACTCCTTTTCTTGAAATATTCTTGCTTTCTTGTCTCCGGGCCGTTGCTGTCTCTGCCCATGTCTGCCGTCCCGGGATCCGCGGCGAACAAAGCCGAGGCGAGGGGGGGCGCCGAGAAGCCAAGGGGCCCTCAGGCTGCGGCCCTCTCTGGACCTCCAACCCGGGGTCACAGAGCTCCTCGGGTCAGCCGGTTCAGCTTCTTGTGAGGGAAATCGCCCGACTACATACCCCCCACACCACCACCACCACCACCGTGTCTCGTGTAATCAACATTTAGAGAACAGCTGGAAGGAGGAGTGTGTGTTCGTGTGTGGAGATGCGCTCGATGTGTCATTCGTGCGTCCATGTGAGCGGCGTTTGGTGTGCGATCCCCGGCTACGCCTCGTAGCTCAAAGCGGGTTCAGCGCCCAGGTCTTTGACTGCGGAGAAAACTCCTGGTTTGGGCGCCAGGACTTTGTCTTCGGATGAAAGTGTCAGAGTAGGGAGTTCAGATGTGAAAGAGTGAGAACAAAATCAGATTCAAGACGGCTGATAGTCTTCACACATGTGAATAAATCTACAAATATTAGCCTGTGAAGATTTTAGCTTCTCTGCTAAAGGCTAAAACCACTTAAAAATACTCGATACTGCTAAAATATGCTAAAGTGCACTTTTAAATAAAGTTTTGATGTTCAAAACAGAAAAAAACATGATCTATGCTAAAATATTGTAGATAAACGGCAACAAAAACAAAATACTAATATGAGTAAAAGACAAAAAAAAGATAGAAAAGGTCCAAATGTTCGCAAATAGTGACAAAATCAAGATTAGCTAAAGATGCTAAGCTAGCAAACAAAAGGAGAGGCAACAAAAAAGTTGTGTAAGATGCTAACAGCTACCAGCGTAACTCTTAGCTAGCATAAGTTTATACTGTTTTTATGGTTCCTACAGTCAGTCAACGGTTGACACCTTGGTAAAGGTCGTCAATGTCTTAGACCAGGGGTGCCCAATTCCAGGCCTCTTTGGTCGGCCTCCTGTTGGTTTTCCTGTCTTATCCACTGCTGATTACCTGGATCAGGTGTGTCTAGCCAATAAGGAGCTTAAATGACAGGTTGGTTGGAAACCGGCCTTCGATGCTTGGATTTGGACACCTCTGTCTTACACTGTAATTGTGTGAATGCTTAGTAAGCATGTCCCATAGGGAATGAATGAGAACGTTTCAAAACTTTAAGTACATTAGCATAAAGCACTAAATATATTCATGGAATATGTTTTCATCTTTTATATTATTTTACCCCAAAAACTGGAGATTACCTAATATTTTTGCAACATGCTAACCTTTTTGGCTAATTTGTTATCTAGCCTACTTGGGTTTTTTT
>NC_050513.1:19079184-19079532 GCF_002922805.2 Oryzias melastigma | reverse complement strand
TTTTAGCAACAGGCTAACATTGTTGACTAATTTAGTGTACTGAGGAAATTTAGACTATTTTGAAGTTTAGCTAGTTTTTAAGCAACTAGATTTTGCACCTACTGGGATTTTTTTATACTAATTTAGAGCTCAGCTAACAATTTAGCAACATGCTAACGTTTTTGGCTAATTTGTTTTCTACTGATGATTTTATAAGCTAATTTAGAGTTTAGCTTCTATTTTAGGAACAGGCTAACATATTTGATTAATTTAGCTTGCTTATAAATTTTAGGCTATTTTGGAGTTCGGCTGGTTCTACAGAAACAAGCTAGCTTTTTGGAAAATTTGGCATCTACGGAGGGTTTTTTT
>NC_050513.1:19052947-19079162 GCF_002922805.2 Oryzias melastigma | reverse complement strand
TAGCAACATGCTAACGTTTTTGGTTAATTTGTTTTCTACTCGGGATTTTATAGGCTAATTTAGAGTCTAGATTCTATTTTAGCAGCAGGCTAATGAGTTTGATAAATTTTCTTTACTGAGGAATTTTAGGCTATTTTAAATTTTAGCTAGTATTAAAAGGAACAAACTATCTTTTTTGCTAATTTAGCATCTACTGGGGTTTTTTTTATTATTTTTTGCTAATTTGGAGTCTAGCTTCTATTTTAGCAACAGGCTAATGTTTTTGACTAATTTAGTTTACTCCAAAAATTTAGGCTATTTTGGAGTTTAGCTAGTATTAAAGGAACAAGCTAGCTTTTGTGCTAATTTGGCATCTACTGAGGTTCTTCTTATTGCTAATTTTTTAATTTTTGCTAATATTTTAGCAACATGCTAATGTTTTTGGCTAATTAGTTTTCTACTGAGGACTTGATAGGCTACTTTAGAGCTTGGCTTCTATTTTAGCAGCAGGCTAACCTGTTTGACGAATTCAGTTTACTGATTAATTTTAGGCTATTTTAAAATTTAGCTACTATTAAAGCAACATACTAGCCTTTTTGGCTAATTTGTTATCTACTGAGGTTTTTTGATGCTTATTTGGAATTTAGCTAATATTTTAGCAACATGCAAACATTTTCTGTTAATTTGTTATTGATTGAGGTTTTAATGGGCTAATTTAGAGTTTATCTTCTAACTTAGTAACTGGCTAACGTTTTTGACCAATTGAGATTACTGAGGAATTTTAGGCTGTTTTTGACTATTACTTGGTGTACTTAAGCAATGTGCTAGCTTTTTGGCCATGTACTATCCATCTACTAAGGTTCTTTATGCTAATTTTGAGTTGAACTAATATTTAAGCACACTAAATATTTTTTCAAAATTGGCGTATATTAGGAATTTTTAAGCAGTTTTACTTGAAATTTTTCAGAAATTTAGGCCTACCTCAGCACTCCTTTATAATTTTATTTTATATATATATATATATATTCATCCCACAAGAAAACCCATACATTCCTGGTTTAAATTCTATTCTATGTGTGGATTTTCTTTGCGCTTCGGATTCTTCTAGAAGTCCAAGAACATGCTTCACTTCCTTCAGTGTGTGGTCCATTTCAGGGTGAACCCACCTTCAACCAACATAGTTGGGTTAGGCTCCAGCAACTCCCTGAGTCTGAAGATGGACGTATGGACGAGTTTATTCCTGATTATTCATGAACTTTTTAATCGTTTGCAGAAGATTTTTTTTTTTTAAAGCCCCATTTTTGCTTTTTGAGATTTTTTTTAAATTAATTGTTGAAATAATGATGACTTGAAAAAAGTTACGCAATAGAATTGCACAACGGTTGACAGAGCAGATGCGGTTTTTGTTTCCTCGAGTACAAAAGATGGCCGTCAATGTTTGTTTTGGACCTGTAATTGGTCCGGGCTGCATCACCGTCACCCGGGGCAACGGCGAAGCGTGTAATTACAGCGGAGGGATGGGGGTGGGGGGGGTCCACGTCAGAACCTGCAGAGACCCCAGATGTGACCTTCCGCTCAGGAAGGGGAAGCGGCGTCACCGTCAACGCCGCGGATAATAATTTCCTATAATTTCTCGCATCCAAACAGAAAGTCGGGAAAACAAAGCAGCAACACGCCAAGCCGCGTCTCCACCTCCACCGGAAAAACAACAAAAAACACACACCGGGGCCTGAAGCGCGGCGCACCACCTCCAAACAGCCCCTGCAGCTGGCGCTCGCAGCGAGAGGCGTGCTTTGAGAGCTCGCCGGCTTACTCCCGCTAAATGTATGGAATCAGGCTCCGGTTAAAAACTACAATTACAGGTGATATACGGATTGAAATCATAGGGGCCGCTTCTTTTTGCGTGGCGCAAAATTGTCCTAATGAGCAGTTTGGCGATTTGCGGGGTGGAGGGGAGGAAAGGGCTGGAGCTGGCGTTGGAGGAGGCCGTGAAAGTCTTTCCCCCTCTTTAGTGTGTTTGTGGCGATGCTGGGGGAGGCATAAACAGCTGCACCTGCTGCCGCCGCCGCCGCGCGCACTGCCACAGTTAATGATATCGGATGATATCATTAGGCAAAGTGCTCATAAACAGATGTTGGAGGCGCTGGCTGAGCGCTGTCAGCTGAGTCGCTTTGCATTTCTCTGAACATATTATTTATATAGGGCATTGGAGTTTGTTGTGTTAATAACCCCTCTGTTGGCGTGCAGGATGCGGCGCAGGAGAAACACGGAGGAGCAGCAGGTTGGACTGCACCTCTGTGAGATCTCCGAGGCTCCGGATGAGGTGTGAGACGCAGCTGCACAGCCGCCTGGAGACGGCAGAGGGAGGCGTCCCGGATCCATCTCTGTCCTCAGGAGGTCCTGATGGTCCAGCTTCACCTGAGACAGACGACAATCAGGAGTTCTGTAGATCTCTACATGTATATAGTATAGACAAACAGAACAACAGAACAACAGAAGACTGAGAGGTAAACATGGCAAACGAGATAAATAACAGACAGGAACAAAAGATTAATAAAATAGAGAAACACATAGGATAGATGAAGTATATAAACATGAGATAGACCCTTAAGATGAATAAAAAAGATGAAAATATTAGATAAAATAAAGGAAACGATATGGACACATAGGATAGATGATAAAAACAGACACAGGATAAAAGAGATAGACTCAAGATAGAAGTGATAGACATGAGATAGAAGAGATAGACATGAGATATAAGAGATAGACATGAGATACAAGAGATAGACTTGAGATAAAAGAGATAGACTTAAGATAGAAATGAAAGACATGAGAGAAGAGATAGACTGACATAAAATAAAGAGATAAACAGACATGGATAGAAGAGATAGACATGAGATAGAAGATATAGACATGAAGTAGAAGAGGTAGACTTAAGATAGAAGCAATAGACATGAGATAGAAGAGATAGACATGAGATAGAAGAGATAGACATGAGATAGAAGAGATAGACATGAGATAGAAGAGATAGACATGAGATAGAAGAGATAGACAGACATAAGATAGATGAGACAGACACAAGATAGAAGAGATAGACTGACATAATATAGAAGAGATAGACTGACATAAGATAGAAGAGATAGACTGACATAAGATGGAGATAAAGAGACACATAAAAAAAGAAACACACATAAGATAGAAGAGATAAAAATATATAAAAAGAGGACATAGACATACATTAGATAGAAGAAAAAGACAGACATAAGATAGAAGAGATAGAGAGACATAAAATAAAAGAGATAGAGAGAGATAAAATAGAAGAGAGCGACAGAACTAAGAAGAGATACAGTAGGTAGACATAAGATAGAAGAAATAGAGACATAAAATGAAAGAGATAGACCGACATAGACACAACAGACACATACGATTGATGAGATAGGATAGACCAAAAACAATACAGATAAAAGACACAAGAGATTGATTGGTTTTTAAAATAAAATAAAAAATGTTTGTATATGAATCACTCTGACTCACATTAGTTGGAAGAGTCCTCCATAAATAAAGTTGAATTTAAAGACATTTAAAATAAACTTAATCAGTTGAATCATAAACCATTGGGACTGACACCAAACTGTCATTTCCTGTTTCATTTGCTTCACATTTTGAAACAAAATCCTTTGACTTCTGTTTACAGATGACAACAGTCTTTTTGAGTCTTCTGTCAAACACTTCTCCTCTTTGAAGTCCTAAAATGTTTGTTCAATTAAAAACGTTTCTGGTCCTTGAGGTGTTCCAACAGCTGACTTTATTATCTTAATGCAACTTTTATTTTGAAATGATCCAAATCCGCCTTTTAAACTCACCTGGAAGATGGAAAACACTTCTGTGGAGCTTCATCCTCCATTTTCAAACTATTTACAGCACATCTCTTCTTTTTGGTGTCTCCAGCTGCTTTGATTACTCAGTACTGCCCCCTAGTGGTAGGAAGAACCAGGACCTCACAACCAAACTTCAAATTACAAAACCTAAAACCCAGTTTTTCATTGATTAAACCCAATGATCCATGACACCTTAGGTTTAAAAGTCACATGTTTTTCCCAACTTTTATTTATTTCTACTGAAAAATAGAAAACCGGATGCTCAGCACTGCCACCTGCTGTCTGGGAGTGTGACCTAAAAAAAGGAAAGCCTCACAAATCATTGAATCTGAAGGTCAAACCGCTTTTATTACGTTTATTTTTCTATTTTTCTGATTAATTAAGAAAATTGAGTTAAATATTGTGTTTCAGAGTATTTCATTTTTTAATTGTTATATATATATAATCCGGAGCACCTGATAAATTAATTTTATTCTGGTTGTACTTCTTGATATCAAAGCGATTTTAAGAGGTACAGGGTACTCTGTCAATAAATGTATATACTTTTTAATAGTTGCAAACAAGTTTGGGTGTTTTTGTAAATTTGCTAACTGGGCTAACATTTAGAATGTTGTGTTGAGCTGTGTTTCTTACATTTGTTAGAAACATAGTTGAGAGATAGGATAGTCATAGTAACATGTTTTTTAGCAGTAATCTTTTGTTTTTGTAAAAATTCTAGAAAACTTTAAGTGTTATTGTGAATATGTTAAAACGGCTAACATTTAACAGTATTGGACTGTTTTTTCATTTTACTTATTTTTAATTTTGTTTCACAATCAAAGTTGGAAGTTAGTTTTGCCAAATCAATATTTTCTGTTTTCTTTAGCTGTGATTTTTGTTTTTTATGAGTTACAAGGGTTACCGTAAGTATGCTAACATGGCTAACATGGCTAACATGTAGTGGGGTCAGACTTTACTTTAATTAGCCAGGTTTGGAGTTAGCATAGTCACAACAAGTTGCAAACAAGTTTGGGTGTTACTGTAAATGCGCTAACGCTGCTAGCATGTAGCGGTTTCAGACTGTGTTTATTTTACGAGTTGCAAACAAGATTGGGAGCTTTAAGTATTGCTAACATGCTAACGTGGCTAACGCCTCTTACGTGGCTAACGTGTCACAAATCGTACTGTGTTTTTTTGCTAGTTACTAACAAAGTTAGGAGTTAGCATAGTCACAGTAACATTTGTTTTACCTGTATAATACACATGGCTAACATGCAGCTAGCGTTGTCACGGTAACGTCTTTCTTCACGAATATTAGTCTCTTTTTTTGAGAGTTGCAAACAAGATTGGGAGTTACAGGCATTGCTAATATGCTAATGCAGCTAACGCTTTGTATGTTGCTATCGTGTAGCGGAAAACTGTGTTTTCTTTGCTAGTTACTGACAAGGTTGCTAAAGCTTCTTATGTGGCTAACATGTAGCAAAGTCAGATTGTGTTTTATGGCTAAATTGCTAAAAAGGTTAGGATTTAGCGTAGTCACATTAACATTTGTTTTAGCTGTATAATAGCTAACAAGTAATGGGGATCAGACAGATTTTTTTAGCAGTGTTGGGAGCTAGCATAATTTTGTTTGAACAATAATCTTTTTTCTACAAGTTGCAAACAAATTTTGGTGTTACTGTAAATATGCTAAAGTTGCTAGCGTATGGCAAATAACTGTGTTTTTTTTTCGAGTTGTAAACAAGATTTGGAGCTAAAAGTATTGCTAATATGCTAACTTGGCTAACGCTTCTTATGTGGCTAACATGTCAGAAAATCGTACTGTGGTTACTTGCTAGTTACTAACAAAGTTAGGAGTTAGCATAGTCAAGGTAACATTTGTTTTAGCTGTATAATACACAAACATGGCTAACATGTAGTGGGGATCAGACAGTTTTTTTTTAGCAGGGGTGGGAGCTAGCATGCCATTTGTTTTAACAATATAAGTCTTTTTTTTACAAGTTACAAACAAGTTTGGGTGTTACTGTAAATATGCTAACGCTGCTAGCCTATAGCACATGCTAGCTCATGTCAGACTGTGTTTTTTATGAGTTGCAAACAAAATTGTGAGTTGCTAATGCAGCTAATGCTTCTTATTTTCTAACATTTAGCAGGATACAAACAAGTTCTAGAGTTTCTGTGAACACAGTTATTATAAAAGTCTGACTGATTAATTTATACCTTTTATCTTATTTAAAGCACCTTAAAGTTCGGTAGGCCTTATGTACGGCATAAGTTCAGAAATAGAGCATTTATTGATGAAAATATGATAGCATAAAAGAAGATTGGAGAAAACTGATCATAAGCGTCGACTGCTCTGATTTTTTTTTGTGCTAAATCCTTTTGTTGTTGTTGCTGGAGCTACAGAACGGATGTCAGATTCATAAAACTAAAAGTATATATTTACACAGGTATGACAGGCTTTTCCTCTCAAACACGTGTTAACAGATTTATGTAAAAGGTCGACGTCCTCGCCGTCGTCTGCTCAGGCGCTGCCATTTTAACCCCCCTCTGTTCAAGGATGGGGAGGGCGCCCATTTTCTGCCACCATTATGCTCATTTGTCCTGTCAAGAGAATGACAGGCCGCTGACTCTTCCCCAGATACGACCATTAGGTAACGCTCTGTCATCTGACAGCCAGGCGTTCTGCCGCTCCCTAAAAACCCCCTAATTATTTCCTTCGCCACAGACAGGCGGCGGCGGGTAGGTAATTTTTAACCTTTCACGTGCACCTGGGGAACCCTCCTCGGGGGAGCCAAGGTGCCTGTGTGGCATTCAGTCATCAAAACATGACCTTTTATGGCCGTTCGGAGAGCAGTTGGCACCGGGTGCCACGCGCCGGCTAATGCTAATGTTGATGACTAATTTATGCGTCAGCCGAGCGCATCTGCAGCAAGTTTGGAGGAGCAACAATGTGCGGTGGAGCGGTGAGGGGGGGGACAGAGGTGAGAGGCATTCTGTGGGGGGAAGGGGGCGGGGCTTTGGAGACACCCGGTTAGCCTGGCACGACAGGGAATTGAGGGGGCTAATTATGTTGCAGGGAATACATTCGGCGTGACCAGCGAGCCTTTTTAGAATTTGTGGAGAGCAATCTGACTAACGCGGCTGACCTTTACTTTTTTAAGCCCAAATTGCAGGAGTCCAGAGAGCATGCAAGATGTGTGCATATTCTCTGACCTAATTGCCTTTTTTTCCCCCCTGTGAAGCTGAACGCAGCACAGCACCTTTCCAGACGTCAACCAGGAAGCTGTCAGAAATGCTCATCACTCGGGTTTCTGAAGGTTAACGTGGAGCCAGAACCACAGATTTTAGGAAACTTTCAAAATATTAATGTATTATTATGATGATATTTTACCCCTAAGTTGTTATTTAGTAGTAGTTTGATTATTGAATACATTTTTTAGGATCAAACTCACACTTTTTGCAAGCAAATGTGTCAAAAAACTCAAAAGTTGCAGTTCCAAAAATGACCACCGGGGGCTGTCAATTCCCGTTGATTCAAATGGTAAAAAGTTACATTTTTACACCATATTTCAACCAATTCACATTCTATTTTTAAATAAGACGTTTTATTATGCATTCACAATAACTCAAACAGCTTAAGTGATACATTTTTTCTGCTATACCCCATAAATCATGTTTATCCGTTAAGCTAACCGACACTCAAAAAACTACAAAATCATTTTTTAGTTGTATTTTCACTTTTTTTTTTACTGATTTAACAACATTTTTAAACGTAAATAATGAATAGTTCCCAACTTTTCAATCCCAAATCTGACCAGAACTAAAAAATAATGAATGCTGCAGTTCCTCAAAAGACCACCGGGGCAAAACTAGGAACTATTTTTAATCCTTCTTTTTTTCCGTTTGACTTTAATACTGTTTTAAAAATGTTTTTAAGCTTATACTGCCCCAATAATTTGACCCCAAATTTGTTAAAAATCTAAAAATAAAAAACGTTGCAGTTCCATAAATGACCACTGGGGGCTGGTACCAAAGGCAGTTCATTCCCATTGACTCGTAAGGTAAAAAGTCACATTTTTTACACCAATTTGTGTTTTATTTTTAAATAAGATGCTTTATTTTCCATTCAAAACTCAAACGACATAAGTGATAAAAGTTTTTCTGCTAAAACCCATGAAATTGTTTATAGATTAAACTCTCCAAAATCATTTCTTAATGCCAGTTTCACTTTTTTACTGTTTTAATCAAGTTTTTAACCATAAATAATTCTTAACCCTTCTTTTTTTTGTTTGACATTTCTACTGTTTTAAATATGTTTTTAAGCTTATACTGCCCCAATAATTTGACCCCAAACTTTTTAAAAATCCAGAGCTAATAAACGCTGTAGTCCCATAAATGACCACTGTGGGCTGGTTACAAAAATGAATCAATTCCCATTGACTACCATCGTATAGAGTCAAATTTTAAACCAAAAATTAACTTATTTACTCTCAAGGTTTTTATAAGAAGATTATTTATATTCTGTTTACGCCAGCTGACGACTCTATAGTGACTTACGTGACTTACGCCCATAATTCATGTTTGTAGACTTAGATAACCAACCGTCTAAAGAACAGTTTTTAGACATTTTTATTTAGTTGTAATTAGGATTTTTACAATTTTTATCATGTTTTTCAAGCTTACTTTATGATCAAATCCCACATTTTACTTTAAAATTGGTCAAAGAACCCAGAAGTACAGAATGCTGCAGTTCCTCAAATGACCACTGGGGGCTGGTTGAAAACGAGAGAATTTCCCATTCACTCACATTGTAAAAAGTCAAGTTTTACATTAAAGTAAAGTGATTACTTTGTACTTTTGCACAAAAAGATACACAATGTTTTATTCTGACAACAGACAACTTTTTATGTTTAGAGATTAATTATTTTTTGGTAGTTTGACTTTTTCTACAATTTTAATCATATTTTGAAGCTAATGTCCGAATAGAGACCCCAGTTTTTAGCTAAATTTGTAAAAAAAAAACCTAAAAAGTTGCAGCTTCTCTAAAGACCACTAGGGGCTGGTTTCAGAAAGAGATGATTCCCATTGACTCACATTGTGAAAAGTCAGATTTTACATCAGAATTCCACTTATTTGCTTTGTGGTTTAAAGAATAAGAAGCTTTAAACAATTAAAGACTGAGCTAATTACCCTGTAATTACCTTCCTCAATTAACATTTTATAGTTTTAGCTCGGCATCGTTACGGTTTTGAACATGTTTTTTTTAGCTTACATTATGATCAACCCCCACTTTTTAATGACAAATTTATGAAAAAAAAACTAGAAGTAAAAAAGTTGCAGTTCCTCAAACGACCACTGGGGGCTGGTAGCAAAGGGAAAGTCAGATTATTTGAACTAGAATTCATTTTTTTTTTACTTTGTGGTTTCAAACAAAAAATAAATATTGTTTTATTAGTGATATTTACTATTTAACCTGACATTTGTCAAAGACTCAAAAGTACTAAATGTTGCAGTTCCTCTAACGACCACTGGGGGCTGGTTACAAGATGGAGCAAATTCCTTTCCTTACATAGTAAAAAGTTTGGTTTTACACTAAAAATCAAGTTTTCTACATTATAATTTTATGAAAAAAAAATAAGCTTTTTACCATATTCCTAACAGACATTTTTTTTAATATAAGTGGTATGATTTTTTTAACTCCTGTAGTCATGTTTATGGGTTAAGCTAGTAAACTGAACACTAATACTGTCTTTAATAATTATTTTGTTCCCATTGGCCTTTTATATTATTTTAATTTTCTTTTTTAGCCCCTTTTTTGTGACCAACACAACACTCTTTAACCCAAATTTGTCAAAAACCCAAAATTTGTAGTTGCTGAAATGACCACCAGGGGCTGGTTACAGAAGTGACCGAATGCTCCTTGAGTAACACAGTAAAAAGTCTTGTTTTACATGAAAATTCAAACCACTTACAATATTTTTTCATATAGAAAATCTTTATACAACATTCATCACAGACAACCTTTTATTATTGTAAGTTGTGCTTGTTTCTTAATGCCATGTTTGTAGGTTGAGCTAGCGAACTGTACACAGATACTGTTTTAATAATAATTTTTATTGTGATCAGACATCTATGTTATTTTCTTAATCTTTTGTTTTAGTTTTTTGTGACCAAGACAACATTTTTTAAGCCCAAACTTCAGAAAAATCCAAAGGTTGTAGTTCCTCAAGTGACCACTGGGGGCTGGTTACAGAAGGGACCAAGTTCCCATTGACTCACATAGAAAAAGTCTGCTTTTACACCAACATTCAACCCATTTACATTATTTTTTTTCATTGAAAAAATATGCTTAATGCAGCATTAATAACAGACAAGTTTTTAATATTATAGGTGGTGAAAGTTTTTTTATTCCCATAAATCCTCTTAATATGTTAAGCTAGCAAACTGTACACAGTATTTTAAATGAATATTTGTTGTTGTTAGTCCTCTGTATTATTTTACTTATGTTTTTTAACCTTTTTGTGACCAAGACAACACTTGTCAACCTCAAGCTTGTGAAAACCCAAAAGTTGTAATTCCTGAAATGACCACTGGGGGCTGGTTACAGAAGGGACCCAATTCCCATTGACTCATATGGTAAAAAGTTTGGTTTTACATCAAAAAATTAACAAGTTTACATTTTTTTTCATTGAAAAAAAATGTGCTTTTAGACAACTTTAATAACAGACAATTTTATAATAATGTAGATGTGGTGTGACTTTTTTTATTCACATAAACATGTTAATAGGTTAAGCTAGCAAACTGTAGATACAAAAAATGTCAATAAGTATTTTTTTGTTGTTAGGTCTCCATATTATTTTAATCATATTTTTTATTAGTTTTTTGTGACTAAGACAACACTGTTCAACCCCAAATTTCAGAAAAACCCAAACGTTGCAGTTCCTTTAATGACCACCGGGGGCTGATTACAAAAGGCAGGTATTTCCCATTGACTTATATGGTAAAAAGTCAGATTTTACATCAACTTTTTTACTTATTTCCATTCTATTTTTTTAAAGATATTTTATTTTGTTTTTTTCACAATCGACAATGACTTAAGTACAAGTTTTTCTGCTCATGTATTTTGATGAAACCTGCTACAACTGCGTATAAATTCACAAAGTGCGTCACACACGGACTTGTTTGATTGTTGTAGCTGTGCCTCATTGTCGAATCCACTGACCTGAATTAAATGAATTCAAATTCTCCCCCCAGAGTCAACATTTGTGCATTTTCAACACTTTCTTTTGTGTTTTTGGATTAAAAAAGGAGAGATTAAGGCGAAGAAAAGGCGAGGGAACTTGGAAGCGAAAGCTCTTCTTCTGCTGCGGCGTGTCTGAGCGATGGGCGAGGACAGACATTTATGTGGGGGAGCAGGAAATAAAGACAGGCGAGGCCCGGGGCGCTACATTTCGCTGACAGCAAATGCTGTATGTTTATAACCCCCCCCCCCCCCAAATTCCAGCGCGTCCATAAATCGTTATTACGGCGTTTTTTTGTTGTTTTTTTTCCACGTTGAAGATGAATTTGGAGGAACGGAGCTAATCGGATCAAAAGTAAGTGATGGCTCTGTTTGAAAAGCACTATTTGTGATAAACTCTTTTGTTTAGACGAATCTGGACGTCGCAGCGATTCAAGTGCAGAGGAAAGGTCACGGCGAGCCTCCGAGAGCGCCGTAAAACACGAAGAGAGACGGATCTGGGGTCCAACCCTCAGTGATTTGTGTTCTTTTGTTTTTCCGCCGCCATTAAGCCTCAAAATTACATGTTCTATCACGCCGCCGCCGCCGCTCTCACCTGAGTATTGGATTACCGCTACAAAATATGAATAATTAATAGGGAGGAATTGGTTCCTGGCAGCAGGAGCGGCTGCAGTTTCATAAATGAGCGTCGTGTTTCTCCTCTGATCTTCTCAGGTGTCCTTTTCTTCTTTTTACTTTAGTTGATAAATAAAATAATAAAACAGCCCCACCCAGGGGTGATCAGACGGACTCAAACCCCGTCATCTGTCTCCTGGCGACGCCAGCCAAAAGGAGGGAGGACAGCCAGGATTTCTTCTTCTTCTGGTTCAGCCGATCGCAGGAGAATAAATTCCATATCTTTATTTAATGCCATGAGAGAATACACAAAGACGAACGGAAGGAAGGAAGACAGACAGACAGGAAAAAAAAAAAAAACTTTGCTACATATGGAGTGCTTCTTACAACTAATCAGCAGACTGTTGGTGATTGGGGCCGCGGGCGCCAGGTTGGCTCGAGCCGAGTTAGCACAGTGCCCAGGTCTTTGCTGCAGGCTGCACAGGTTGGCCTCAACTCTGCTGGGGAGCAGATGGCGAGCCAAAGCTTGTAGTCACACTTACCTTCCCCGCTAAATCCCTAATCCCCTCCGTGGACGCTCCTCCAAGGCAGGTTTTTGGAGGCAGAAATAGGGGTTACAATCTGGACCGGCGCGCCGCCTGCCAAAACACTCACAACACAGAAATGCAAATGAACTTATTTGTGTTGTACGCCGGCCAAGGCGCCGCTTCTTTTGCGAGTAATTAAGATACCTTGAAAAAATATTTGTAGAAGATCAATAATTTCGGAGTGACAATAGAAAAGGAGGGGAAGGAGGGGGAGGAGCCGCCGTCCCGCCGCGCTTCCAGGTGATTTGAGCTCAAACGGTTTTGATGTCGAACACGTTTTTTTGTTTTTTTTACCAGGCGCCCTCCTGACTCCGGGGCTGTTAGAGGAGGCGCAGGAGCCCGGGTGACACCTCTCAGCTGCGCCTGTTGGCCGCGGCCCGGCTCGCGCGCCGCGACACGCTGTTATTAGCCGAGCGTTAGCGGCGCCTAAATGGACTGCAGATGTTAGCGCTCTGCCTTACATACAGTGGCGGGGGAGGGGGGGGCAGAGACAAACCCATTCAGACACACTGAAAGCTAAACACAGAGCCACAGGGAAGAATTCAAAGGTGATTCGGTGCAAAGGCTGCTGGGAAACAAGTCTCAACGAGAGAAAAGGAGGCGGGTTCACTTGTTAGCTAGCATCTTAGCGCTGAAATGGTTTCATTATGGAACTTTTATGTCAATTTTCCCCAAAAATCAATAAAACTGAAACTTTTTTGTTTAAAAATACCCATTTATAGTTTATTTAGATTAGCGTTTGCACAAACGTTTAGCTAGTTAGCTTTTAGCCACTGGAAATGATTGCTATACTTCCCAGAGGATATGTTTTCTACACTATAGGGGATACCGAATTCTAAAAAGAATCAGGGATAAATCTATCAGACTTTGCTAACTATGTTCACAACAACTCTAGAACTTGTTGTAACACGCTACACATTAGCCACGTTAGCTGTATTAGCATATTGACAATACCTGTCACTACCAAGCCTCTTTACAACACTTAAAAAACACAAATCGCTAAAACAAACGTTACTGTGACTATGCTAACTCCCAACATTGTTAGCAAAATGTAAAAATAAAACAAAATAATCTGAGACCGCTACGCGTTAGCCGCAATGGTATGATAGCAAATCCTGTAACTCCTAACCTTGTTTGGCGATATACCTAAAAAAAAAAAAAATGTTACTGCGACTATGCTAGCTTCCAGTGTTGTAAAAATAAACCCAGCTACATGTTAGCTGCATTAGCGTATTAACAATGATTAGAACTAACAAACTTGTTTGTAATTTGTAAATAAACAGACTAACACAGCCGAAAAAATCTTACTGTGACTATGCTAACTACAAATGTTGTTAGCAACACAGAAAACTCAGTGTAATGCTACGCGTTAGCGATGGTGTATTTGCAAACCTGTAACTCCCAATTTTGTTTGAAACGTATGAAAAAAACAGACTCAAACCACTAAAACCAACATTTACGTGACTATGCTAACTACAAATGTTGTTAGCAACACATAGAAAACTCAGTGTAATGCTACGCGTTAGCGATGTTAGTGTATTTGGAAGACCTGTAACTCCCAACTTTGTTTGAAATATATGAATAAACAGACTGAAACCACTAAAACCAACATTTATGTGACGCTCAACGATGTTAGCAACACATAAAAAACAAAATACAGTCCAACATTAGCCACATTAGCATGTAACTCCAAAACAAATTTTAAAATAAATGGACTAATACCACCAAAACAAACGTTACTTTGACTATGCTAGCTCCAAATGTTAGCAACACAAAATAAAAAACAATGCAGTTTGACACGGCTAGCTGTGTTACCGTATGAGCAATACTTGTAAATAATATGTTTGTAAAACAGATTTATGCCGCTAAAACAAATATTACTGACTATGCTAACTACTAATTTTGCTAATAACACATAAAAAAGTGTCTGGCTACGCTTTAGCGATGTTAGCCGCATTAGCGTACTGCCAATACATTTTGCTCTCAACGTTGTTAGCAACACGTATTAAAACCAAACACAGTCCAACACTGATACACATTAGCCACTTTAGCATGTTGATACCACCTGCTACAATACGAACTCGTATTTGAAACACTTGGGGGGGAAAAAATGAACTAAAGCAAACGTAACCTTGACTATGCTAACCTGCAATGTTGCTAGCAACACAAAAACCTCAAAACATAGTGAGATACCGCTAAACCTCAGTCGTGTTAGCATGTAACTCCCAACCTTGTTAGCACATTTTTTAAAACACATGCTGACACCGCTACATGTTAGCCACATTAGCATATTTACAATACCATTCAACCTCATTTGCAACATGTCAAGAAAAAGAAAAATAGACTAAAATAGACTGAAATTCTGTATATCTCATTATCCCTTTAGCATCAATTAGCTCAACCAGAATTAATCCATATAAATGTTTATCCGTACTATAAGGTATACCGTCATTTTTTTTAATTAAGACTCTTAAGTGTATCATCATACTGTTGAAAATACTCATTTCTCATCCACGGGTGTTTATTTTCCACCTCAACAGCACAGAATTTAACCAGATGTAATCAGGACTGAGGTCGGCCATAAACGGCGCCGCTCTGGTTTGAATCGGACCGTTCGCTCACCGACCGCGGTCCAAAAGCAACTAGAACCTGCCAAGTCAGAGTATGAACCGACCCAGTCCTCACAAGCCCATCCCAACCAAACCGGGCTGCCGTTGGGGACCTGAGTAATGCCAGCGCTCAGTCAGCTGTGCCGACACTTGGCCCCATGCAGCTGGACACAAGTCATCGCATTCTTGGTCTCTTAAACCACTAATTTAACAAAAATTATTAGTCTGACTTTGTAAAGTATCCCATTGGAAATATAAATTAAAAAACAGGCCTTAAAGTGACAAAGTGATTACGGGTCTCATAATATTTATTGTCAGATAATATATAAAAAAACTAATTTATTATGAACTAAGTCAAAGTGTCACATGTTTACAAGTCTAAATATTAGACAGGACAGTTGTGGTTCTCCGATGGCAACAAAGTAGTCTACATTTGACAATCACTGACATGTTTTCCCTTTAGACTCGTGTTTTTATCTTATTTTAAGACAGGAATGCTCACAAGTCCTGTTTAGCAAGTCCAGGTCAAATATCAAATCTGGAGCTGTAAATTAAGGTCTCAAGTCTTTAGCTGAAATTTCAATTCTAATCTCAAACAGGTGGCTCCCAAGTCTTAAAATGAAATTTCAAGTCGAGTCTCTAGTCTTTAGCTGAAATTTCATTCTAATCTCAAACAGGGGACTCCCAAGTTTTAAGATGAAGTTTCAAGTCAAGCCTCTAGTCTTTAGCTGAAATTTCAATTCTAATCTCAAACAGGTGGCTCCCGAGTCTTAAGATGAAATTTCAAGTCGAGTCTCTAGTCTTTAGCTGAAATTTCAATTCTAATCTCAAACAAGTGGCTCCCAAGTTTTAAGAGGAAGTTTCAAGTCGAGTCTCTTGTCTTTGGCTGAAATTTCAATTCTAATCTCAAACAGGTGGCTCCCGAGTCTCAATCTGAAATT
This sequence comes from Oryzias melastigma, assembly GCF_002922805.2. Taxonomy (NCBI): domain Eukaryota; kingdom Metazoa; phylum Chordata; class Actinopteri; order Beloniformes; family Adrianichthyidae; genus Oryzias; species Oryzias melastigma. The sequence continues at coordinate 19,063,331 of NC_050513.1, read as the reverse complement.
TCAAGTCAAGTCTCTAGTCTTTAGCTAAAATTTCTATTTCAATCTTAAACAGGTGGCTCCCAAGTCTTAAGATAACGTTTCAGTTCAAGTCTCTGGTCTTTAGTTAAAATGTCAAATCAAATCCCTAGTATTTAGCTGAAGTTTCAATTCTAATCTCAAGATGGTAGCTCCCAAGTCTTAGACTAAAATTTCAAGTCTGTACTGTAGTCTGTAGATGAAATTTAAAGTCAAGTTTCCAGTCTTAAGATGAAATTTCAAGTCAAGTCTTCAGTCTTAAGCTGAAATTTCAAGTCTAGTGTCTAGTTTTTAGACAACGTTTCAAGTCTCTAGCCTGTAGTTAAACTTTCAAGTCAAGTCGCTAGTCTGTAGCTGAAATTGCAAGTCTAATCTAAGGCTGTTGGCCCCAAAGTCTTAAGATGAAATTTTAGTCAAGTATCTAATCTTCAGATTAAATTTCAAATGTCTAGTCTGTAGTTAAAATGTTAAGTCAAGTCTCAAGTCAGTGTCTATTATTTCAAAGTCCAAGCCTTCAGCTAAAATTTGAACTCAAGTCTCTATTCTCTAGATATTTACTGAGTCTGTGGCTGAAATTTGAAATAAACTTTCAAGTCTATAACTATAATTTCAAATTAAGTAATTAGCTGAAATTTCAACTTAAGTCTCTAGTCAGTAGTTTTAATTTGAAGTCCCAAGTCTAGCTTAAATTTGAAGTCAAGTCTATTCTGCAGCTAAAATTCAAAGTCAGTTGTGGAGTCTCTAGTTGTAATTCAGAGTCATTTCTTAAATCTGTAGCTATAATTTTAAAGCCCAAGTCGTTTTCTGAAATCTGAACTCAAGTCCACTCTGTAGCTATAATTTCAAGTCAAATCTCATGTCTGTAGCTACAATTTAAGACCAAGTTGAGTCTCTATTCTGTAGCTGAAATTCCAAGTCAGTTATGGAGTCTATAGCGATAATTTCTTGTCCCAAGTCCAGCTGAAATTTCAAGTCATTTCTTTATTTTGTAGCCATAATTTTAAGTCAATCATGAAGTCTCTAGCTGAAATGTCACGTCAAGTCTAGCTGGATTTTCAATTCAAGTCTTTAGCTATAACTTCACGTCTCTTGCTGAATCTTCGAGTCAAGGCTTTAGTTATAACTTCAAGTCTCAAGTCTCTAGCTGAATTTTCAAATCAAGTCTCAGGTCTCTAAAATTTCAAGTCAAGTCTTTACCTGTAACTTCAAGTCTCAAGTCTCTAGCTGAATTTTGAAGTGAAGTGTTCGGCTACACCTTCAAGTCTCTAGTCTTTAGTTGAGATTTCAAGTTAAGCCTGAAGTCTTCAGCAAAAAATTTAAGTCGAGTCTCAAGTTAATGCTCAAGTTAATCCTCAAGTCTCTCATTTTTCCAACACATTTTCAAAACTTCAGTTTTTCTGTTGATTCTACATTATTGGTAAAACATTATTTTGCTTTTAGTGTGTTCCATATGATGTGTTGACATGATTTTACTACAGTATTCTGGGTTTTAGAATTATTATCTTAGCTAAAGACTTACGCCTCTTAAAAAGTCTCTCATAATTTTATGACTTTTGACTTTTTTTCTAATAATTGTTTGACTTTATTCTAGAAAATGTTGAATTTTTTCTGACTAACTTTAATCTCATAAAAAAATGTGACCTTTTATAAAAATTGTACCTGTTTGTGCTCATAAAATGTTGACTAACTTCCTATAATTGTACGACTTTTATTTTTGTAAAATGTTGATATTCTACAATAATTGTACGACTTTATCCTTGTAAAATATTGACATTTTCTCATACTTTAATTACTTTATTTTTGTAAAAATATGAACTTTTTCTCAGCTTTTCAACTTTGTATTGTAAATTAAAATTAAAACTCTAAGTTTAAAAACTCTAATTGTACATTTGTTCTCATGAATGTTGACTTGTATGTAATAACTGGATGACTTGATTCTTGTAAAATTCTGTCAATTTTTGCACTTTTTTACGTTATTCTTGTAAAATTCTGTCTTCTTTCTTATAATTGTACAACTTTATTTTAGTAAAATTTTGACTTTTTTCTGACTAATTAGCACAACTGTTATTGTAACATTTCAACATTTTCTTTTATATAAGTAAATTCTCATTAAAGTTTACATTTTTTTATAGTTTTACAACTTCTTATCGTAAAACATGTCTTTATTTTGGATTATCATGAAATTTATACAATTTTCTCAATTTTTAACAAATCTTTTCCCGTAAAATGTTAAAGTTTTTCTAATAAACGTGTTATTTTATTCTCTTAAGATTTTGTCTTTATTCTAATTGTATGACTTTATTTTAGTAAAATTGTGACTTTTTTTTATCACAAATTAGCAACTTTATTTTTTTCACAAACTTAATCTTTCTAAAAATTGTTTAAGTTTATTCTGGTAAAATTGTATTTTTTTATAGTCTTACGACTTCTTATTGTTAAATTAAAATATTTTATATTATTATCATAAAATTGTGACCACTTTCTAATAATTGTACAATTTTATCCTCATAAAATGTTGACTTCTGTCTTAAAATTGATTTTGTTTTTACATTTTTCATACATATATTATATGAAATTTTGACCATTTTATAACTGTAAACATTTATTCTAATGTAATATTGACTTTTTTCAAACTTTTTTCATTAAAGTTTGACATTTTTAATCCATAAGTTTCTTTTTTCCCACATTTTTACGACTTTAATCTCCCATAATTCTTCTATGGTGACCCTAATACTCTACATATGATTGAGCTTTTGTGTTTTAAAATTAAACCCTTAATATTCTGCAAAAATAAATAGAAAAAGATTCTCTCTTCTTTAATTCCCTTTGAAAAGTTTAAACAAATACACGTAAAAGATGAAGAGGAATACGCTGAATTAATGATCGCTCCCAGCAGTATTAATAATAGACTATATAGGTTAAAGAACGGCCTATAATAGACTCAAACAGGAGGAGAAGGAAAGGTAGAATTAGGTTGGCCTATTTTGGACTCAATTATTCACATTAGTGACAGAACTAGAATTGTACTTCTGATCGAGAAAGGTGAAGCCGGAACCGAATTTGGGGTTTTTACAAAGTACTGGACTATCTTTGGTATTCTGGTATGTGTTTGAAACAGAAAAGGACTTTAGGAAAAAACAAGGCATCAAAAAGATGTCAGTCTGACAGGCTCCGCCCCCTCCCGCCCGCCGACGGAGCGCTCTCCGCTGCGCTGCTGTCACGCAGCATTGTGGCTCTGAAAGGCCTCTGGGGGCAGCCGGGCGGATCAAACGGCCTCCCCGGTCCTCGACCAGCTGTCCTCGCTGGGCCGGGTTCAGATGGTCCCTGCGAGCGGCGAGGGAAAGGTCAGAGTCACACGGTGGGTTAAACTGGACCCATCACGGGCCTGGCCCCGGCCGCGGGTCTCTGCCGCGCCGGCCCGCTCCACGGCGGGGATTATTTCAATTAAAGCTCACGCTGCTCCATCGCGGGATTACAACGGGGTTTAGAGTGGCGGGACACATCTGAACGCCGCACATGGCGGCCTCCACGGATTATACGGCTGAAATGTGACAAACAAGGAGCCGTAATTAGTGTGTTTCCATATCGATCGGCAAATGTTTTTGACATTTTTACATCAGTTTTGTACATAAACGAAACAATCTGAATGTTTTTATTTGTATTTTAATCTGTATAAAGATACTCAACCTGCTGTCATATCGATGCATTACATTGTCATGTAAACCCCATAATCCTCTTTGATTCCCACTTTATTATTAGACGCTTTAAAATAATGTAATCAAGCAGATTATAAAACAAAATCAAAACATAATCTGAGCTAATCCTAAACTGACATATATGTATTTGTAGACGATTCTATCGTTGTAATACATTTGATGTCAGTGTATATTTCTGTAATTAGGAAAAACGAATATTTTTTAATTAAATATTAATACTCTCAACTCTGAAATATGTTTCTGCTCCTGAAGTTTGTGGAACTTTTCCTGAGTCAAAGTGGCGACTGTCAGCTGCGCGCTCTAATCTTTGAGCAAACATGAAACCGCTAAAGCCGCTGCAGTTTTGAGAACGGACATATGTGGTCGGAAACGTCCAATCTGTCGTCACTGGAATTAAGAGCTGAGGCTTATGTCACGTGAGTCTGGGGGGTTTTTCACAACAGCAACTAAATAATAATAATAATAATATTAATAATAATAATAATAATGATTTCCAGCTTTGGAGAATCTATAAGCCTTCATAAAATGTGTTTTGGACAGATTTCATGATTGTTCAAAGTGTTTTATGAGGAAATATTTGTATTTTATTGAACATATTTCAAAAATGTCAATAAAAACAAATCAATCTCAGAAAAGATCATTTCAAATCTAACAATCATGCTGATAGAAAAGTGACTTTGTGAAGGTGAGCAGCTTTGAGTAGAATGAGTAACTTTGAGGATAATTACTTTGGAGTACAATGAGTAACTTTGGGTGGAAGTAGTTACTTTGAAAGCATGAGTAACTCTGAGTATATTTGGTAACAAAGTAGAATGTGTAACTTTGAGTAGTTGAGTATCTTGGGGTAGAATACACAACTTCAGGTGGAATAAGTAGCTTTGAATAGAATGAGTAACTTTGAGTAGAATGAGTAACTCTGACTAGATTTAGTAACTTTTAGTAGATTTAGTAACTTTGATTAGATTTAGTAACTTTTAGCAGAATGAGTAACTTTGAGCAGATTTAGTAACTTTGAGTAGATTTAGTAACTTTAAATAGATTAAGTAACTCTGAGTAGAATGAGTAACTCTGACTAGATTTTAGTAGATTGAGTAACTCTGAGTAGAATGAGTAACTCTGACTTGATTTTAGCAGATTGAGTAACTTTAAATAGATTAAGTAACTCTGAGTAGAATGAGTACTTCTGACTAGATTTTAGTAGATTGAGTAACTCTGAGTAGAATGAGTAACTCTAAGTAGAATGAGTAACTCTGACTAGATTTAGTAACTTTTAGTAGATTGAGTAACTTTGGGTAGATTTAGTAACTTTTAGTAGAATGAGTAACTTTGAGCAGATTTAGTAACTTTGATTAGATTTAGTAACTCTCAGTAGATTAAGTAACTTTGGCTAGATTTAGTAACGTTTAGTAGAATGAGTAACTTTGAGCAGATTTAGCAACTTTGGGTAGATTTAGTAACTTTTAGTAGATTGAGTAACTTTCAGTAGATTGAGTAACTTTGGGTAGATTTAGTAATGTTGAGCAGATTTAGCAACTTTGGGTAGATTTAGTATATTTTAGGAGATTGAGTAACTTTTAGTAGAATTATTAACTTTGAGCAGATTTAGTAACTTTGGGTAGATTTAGTAACTTTGAGCAGATTTAGCAACTTTGTGTAGATTTAGTAACTTTTAGTAGATTGAGTAACTTTTAGTAGAATTAGTAACTTTGAGCAGATTTAGTAACTTTGAGTTGAATGAGCAACTTTTACTAGAATGAGTAACTTTGAGTAGAAGGAATAACGGTGAGTAGATTTAGTAACTCAGAGAAGAATGAGTAACTGAGTAGGGTGAATAAGGTTAAGTAGATTAAGTTAAACGTTTTGTCTTTTTTGCTGTTGATTTGATTTATTTTTACAACATATTATTTAACCATTTTAAGACTTTTATCTACGCCTAAAGAGAACATAACTATTTCATGTATTCCTCAATAATAACATGTTTTGAAGATGCTACGATGCTAACAGGCACACACAGCAGATTTAGCATGTACGTTATATTCAGGGTTGTCCTTTTTGTCCGGATCGGCTCTTTTAGTCGTTTTGCTGAAAAATAAACAGTCTATGTAGTTTAAAATGAAATATTTCAGTTGTTGGTGGGATTTTGAGAAATTCTACCTAGCAAGATTTCAATGGTTTTAAGGTAAAAGCTAACAGGTTTTTGACATTTTTAATTTACATTTTTGTGTAAAAGTATTTATGGTGAAATATTTGTAATGTGTCAAGATAACAATATCTTGACACAAAAATGTGTTAGGTATTATAGATATACAAAAATATAGTTTTGTATACCTTTAAACAAGCTTAGCCAGTTAAACAAGATAAGACAAGGAACAAAAAAATATTAGCCAAAAGAAAAAATAATTAACTAACAGGAAACTAATAATATTATAATGCTATCAATCTAGATTTGCGAGGTAAAATTTAATTTTTTTATAAATTCATGTTTAGCTAAATGCGCCCCCACCCAAAAAAAACAAAATATTATAATTTTGTCAAAACAGCTAGGATAGTAGTAAATTGTTATTAAATATCCAATTAGGCATTTTTTTGTATTGCTAAAATGTTAGCTAAACTCTGAATTAGGCTAAAAAAGCTGGAAAAATGTTTTAATTTGCCATTTTTCATATTACTAAATTATTAGCTAAACTCCAAATTAGCCTAAGAAAACATCTAGCATATTGTAAAAATATTAGCTAAAGTTTAAATTAGCCATTGTTTGTAATTGCTAAAATATTAGCTAAACCTCAAATTAGCCAAATATTAGCTAATTTCCAAATCAGCCGAAAAAACTGGAAAAATGTCTAACTTTGTCAAAACAGCTAGCATAACACTAAAATTTTAGCTAAACTTCCAATTAACCATTTTTTGTAATTCTAAAATGTTAGCTTAACTCCAAATTTCCCTTAAAAAACTGATAAGAATCTCTACTTTTGTCAAAACAGCTAGCATAATACTAAAATATTAGCTAATTTCCAAATCAGCCGAAAAAACTGGTAAAATGTCTAATTTTGTCAAAACAGCTAGCATAACACTAAAGTATTAGCTAAACTTCAAATAAGTCTAAAAAAACTGGAACGATGCCCAACTGTGTCAAAAACAGCTAGCATAATACCAAATTGTTATCTTAACTCCAAATTAGCCTACAGAACTGGTCTTAATTTGTCAAAACAGCTAGCATAATACTAAAATATTAGCTAAACTTCAAATTGTCATTTTTTTTGCAATTCTAAAATATTAGCTAAACTTCCAATTAACCATTTTTTGTAATGCTAAAATGTTATCTAAACTCCAAATTTGCCTTAAAAAACTGATAAGAATGTCTACTTTTGTCAAAACAGTTAGCATAATACTAAAATATTAGTTAAACTTCAAATAAGTCTAAAAAAAACTGGAACAATGTCTTAATTTGTCAAAACAGCTAGCTTAATGCTAAAATAGTAGCTAAACACCGAATTAGCCATTTTTTACAATGCTAAAATGTTAGCTGAACTCCAAACTAGCCTAAAAAAACTGGTAAATGATCTGATGTTGTCAAAACAGCTAGCATAATACTAAAGTATTAGCTAAGCTCCAATTTAACCTTAATTTTTTGTGACAATCAGGTTAATAGCTAGTTTAAAACCAAAATATAGAGAATTAACTGACTTTGGACATGTGAACCATCCCCCTCCAGACGATTAAACATACATCCCATTTGGTCATATTTAATATTCATTGGCCGGATGACTGTTTTATTGGGGGAAATGAGAGGCAAAGGTGCTTCTGAACAGGAACCTCTTACTGATCAGTCAATAGCAGCAGAGGTGAAAACAGCCGATGAAAGACTATTAGCCTTTGGTCCGGCGCCGTATGCACGGCATGATTCGGACATGAATAGCATTACCTCCCGACCGGCCGTTAGCATGCGCGGCGGCACGCGGCGCCTCTGTCTGGCATTTTACCTGCCGACGGTCCAGACTGATTGAAATGCATTGGCGGGAGCCGGAGGAGACATGGCGAAAATTCACCTAATTGGCCTTCGGAGTCGGCCCTAATTTCTAATTCTCAGGGAAGGTCCACATTTCAAAGCAGCTGCCAGATCAATTAATGGACCGGTAATGCGTCTCATTTTCATACAAGGCAGGAATCCCGCGTTGGGAAAATCAGATATCAGCCACCTTCAAATAGGCGGGCGAGGCAACGGCTTGGAGTTCTGTGAGGAGGAATCCGATATGATGTTCAGCAGTTTGGAGCTGCACGGCATAAAGAGTATTTTCTGTCTGACTAATTCCTCCCTTTGACTCCAAACACGTTTCTGAGAGCGCTAATCTATGCGCCTTATAGACGTCTGCTGTCAGATTTTGGCGTATTCCACTTAGTGACACGTTCCTCGTTCATTGCAGCGACCACGCTTGAACTGCTTTAATTATTATTCCCAGATTCATTTGGTAACTTAGTGAAACCTTAAGGTTTGATGATATGAACTCGGATACCCTGATACTCTTTAATTAAACTGATGGAATGGAAAGGGTGGGGAATTTGCATTTATGGTCAATGAGGCTCCTTATTTCATTTTGTGAGGTCGGATCGAGCTCATCAACGCGAAATACCGCCAGTAAACGACCAGGAACCAGTTTGTTATCAAACATGCGACATTTTTTATATGATTTGATCATTTTGGGATGAGGATTGATCTTAACGGAGCGTCATCTGAAAAGAACGGGTACATCTCCCACTGCAACTGGGGAAAACGGTTGATGGAGAAAGCTTTTGGACGGTAGAGTCGGCCACAGAAAACTCCAGATATACGGAATAATAGTAAGACGGTCAGGAAGGGGGCGACCATCTGTCGTAGAAAACTGGAGAATTAACAAAGAACTTTAGACTTCTACTTAGCGAATCGGATTTACCAAACATTTTGACAATGAAGAACTATAAAGTATAAATTGGTGTTTCGTAATTCACAAACAAATGTACTATATCACACTGCCAGGTTGAAAGCACATTTTTATTTAAATGTTGTACAGTTGACAGTGTTCGTACTGGAGTGAATATGTTTAAACAAGTATCTAGTTTTAATTTTTTTAATGTAAAATAAATATGTAAAAATGATGATTCTAGTTTTTAGGCATAAAAAGTGAAGAAGTTATGAAAAAGAAATTATGCAGTTTAATTTAAGATGCTTTCACACTGGGGTGGTCCGCTTCGAATGGGTGAGAGAAGCGACATTTATCTGGTTTGAAGTTTGTGTCTGGTTAAAAGAAAGAAGTGGAAAGAATGATTCAAATTTAAAGCTAAAAAGTGAAGAAAGATATATGGACTTACCTGTAATAATGCTAGGGAGAATACTGTGAGATGAATGTGATTGTTGAAGATGCTAGAGTTGAGAGCTAACTAAAAATGGAAAAGCTTATAGCTGAAAACGAAAGTATGCTAAAATTATAGATAAATGACAAATTTACCAAAAGAAAAAAACAAATAATAAAAAAAATTGGATTGGAAAATTGGAAAAATTTATGAATTCACCAAAACAGCAAGCATAATACTAAGATATTAGCTAAATATCAAATTTGCCTAAAAAAAATGGAACAATGCCTAAATAAGCCTTTTTTCATAATGTTGAAATATTAGCTAAACTCAGAATTAGCCTAAGAAATGAAAAAAAAATGTCAAATTGTGTCAAAACAGCTAGCATAATACTACAATAATATCTAAACTCAAAATCAGCTTAAAAAAATCCTAAAAAATGTCTAATTTTGTTAAAACAGCTAGCATAATACTAAAATATAAGCTAAAAAAACTAGCCTAAAGAAACTTGAAAAATGTCAAATTTTGTTAGCATATTGCTAAATTATTGTCTAAACTTTAAATTAGCCAAAAAATAACTAGAAAAATGCTTAAATTAGCCGCTTTTCGTGATACTGAAATACTAGCTAAACTCAGAATTAGCCTAAGAACACTGGAAGAAAAAATATTTTTTAAAAAACACTATACTAAAACATTATCTAAACAAACTGATTATCTAAAAAAACGGATAAAAATGTATAATTTTGTCAAAACTGCTAGCACAATACAAAAACTTTAACTAGATTAGAAATTAGTCTAAAAAATATTGATAGTGACTAATTTTGTCAAAACAGCTACGATTTTGTTAATTTTTTGGCAAAACTACAAATTAGCCTAAAAAAACTGCATAATGCTAAAATATTAGCGAAATTGTTCCAAAACAGCTAGCATAATGACAAAATACCAGCTAAACTCAAAATTACCCTAAAAAATGGAAACATGATTAATTTAACAAATATTTTAGCATATTACTAAAATATTAGCTAAACTCCGAATTAGCCTAAGAAAACTGGAGAAATGTCTTTTTTTTTTCAAAACAGCTAGCATAATACAAATACATTAGCTAAATTACAAATTAGCCTAAATTTTTTGAAAATGCCTAATTCTGTCAAAACAGCTAGCATTTGGTTAATGCTACAAATTAGCCTAAAAAACGGAAAATTTGCTAAATTAGCCATTTTTATGATGCTAAAATATTAGCTAAACTCAAAATTACCCTAAAAAATGGAATAATGTCAAATTTAGCTAATATTTTAGCATATTACTAAAATATTAGCTAAATCCGAATA
>NC_050513.1:19032892-19052926 GCF_002922805.2 Oryzias melastigma | reverse complement strand
AAAAAAAAAAAAAAACAGCTAGCAAGTTGCTAAATCAAAAGCTAACCTCTAAATTACCCTTAAAAAAGTCCAGTACCAGCTGAACATTTTAAAGTTTGAATGGCAGTTCACAAGTTTCAAATTGCACAAAGTTTTTAAAGGATTTGAGGAATTTCTATAGGGTATATTTTGCTTAATATTTAAAAAACTATCAAGTTAATAAACACCAAAAGTCCTGAGCAAGCTGAACATTCTGATACCAAGATTTCTAAAATCGCTGAAAGTGAGATTGAGTTTTTAGTGCTGCTGAAAAATGTAAAAAAAATCACTGTTGTGTGAATAGTTTGAAGCATTCACACAACAAATCAAAAGTTAACTGATCCAGTGTGTCACTTTTTACAGTGTAGGATAACTTTGGCCACTCCTCGAAGAGTCGTAACATTTGCAGATGTAAAGACCTGACGAGGCCAAAGTGGATCCAAAAAAACTCAAGTCTTTTAAAATAATCCGCGGCGACCATCTGAGAAGAGTCCTCATTTTCCCGCCTCTCCTCCACGTCTCACCGGCGGATGTGATTGATGACGGATGAGCGGCGAGATCCCCGTTCACGTCTCCTCACGCTCTGACAGCTGCGACCACGCGGCTCTTTAAGGTACAGAAAGGTACGCCGTTCACTCAACGGCGCCCTGAAATATGAAGGAGCAGCCAGTCTATACATCACGCCGCCTGACGTGCCGTATTAAAATTTATGAACGACTTCATCAAAAAGCACTTTCAGCCTGACAGATCGGCCCTGGTGCCGGAGTTCCGCGGCTTGTTGGGGAGTCAGATGGATGCGTGTGGCCCACTAAATCGGATTTTTCAGACTTTTGAAGGCGCCGTGACGGAGCAGCAGGTGTGTGTTGCGCCTCGCCGATATTGGGGCTGCTTAAATGAACGCTTTGAGTCTTTTTATGCGCTATCGTTTCAACTGTTCTGGCGCGCGTTTCGACAGAAGCCGCCAAAACAATCAACGCGGATGCAGCGGGAAATTTGTGATCCGGCGGTGACGGATGGCGTCGGTGTTTACAGACTGCTTTCTGGTTGGGGTTATGAAATAATACCTGTCATCTCGCGGCTGCTGAACCCTGAAAAGGGGGCAGGTTTTCCGGGTCAGTCCACCATCTGTCAGCAGACGTCTCCGATTCCCACACACAAGCACCCCATTGGCTGGAACTGATTTATTGGGGCGGGGCCACACGAAGAGAAAATATAACGTACAGTTATGAGACGTCGGGTTATATCTCCAGAATTATCATAGAGACTCGCACTATTTTGTTCAAGAAACACAGAAGCTGCCTCCATTTCCTGCACCCCCCCCCCTCCCCCCTCCCTCGCTAGTTCAGCTGTCTGGTCAATGGGACCGGGGCGAGGAGCCAAGCATGGAGCGCCAAGCCTCCCCTCCATCCGCCCCCTCCCATCCAGACGGCCTCCTGTTCAGCTGTGCCGCTCGCCGCAGGTTCCAGCCAGGTCAGATGTTCAACACGGGCGACAACATGTTCACTCCTCACCGCTGTTTACCACGCCTGCCTGTCACGCCGCCGCGGGAGCTCCGGACCGGGCGAGGACGGACGCCGTTTGAGCCGCGTAGTTTTCTTAAATCTTCTCTATTTAATGAATAAATCTGTTTTTTTTAGGTTCTTATTGTTCCTTTAAATAAATACATTTAAGCCTCTTTTGTCTGAATGTCAAAATAGTCAAATCAAGTGAGTCAATGGATCCATTTGACAGTTTTTGACTTTTTATATTTGGCAAAAAAATAAAATAATAAATCAAATGTACCACCAACTACTATAATAACTAATATTTTTCACAATTTTGCACATTATGAGACTCTTATTGTAATAAAGTTCCTAAACATGTCAAAAAATGACAAAAGGTCACCTAAAAATGTTTTGTAAAAAAATGTTACTATTCAACTTTTTTTAAAATTTGCGAAAAAATGACAAAAATAAAGTTAAATTGTTTAATCTCAACTTAACGACTACAGTTTAACACTCAAAACTTAATAACACTTTAAAAGCTGACGTTTACACAACACTATGGTTGTGCAAAACAAAAATATTTGTAGCAGTTGTGATATAAATTAGATTAAAAAAATAATTTTCGCATTTCTCTTATTTTTGAGCCAAAATGATTAATATATATAAATATATAAATATTGCTGGAAAAGTTAAAAAAAAAAAAAATTACCAATGGATCAGTTTTCACATTCAAATTTTTTGTTTTTGCAAAATTTTCAATTTTAAATGTATCATCTATTTCCATAACAACAATTTTTTTTAACTTATTGTTGTTAATTACAAGATAATAATTGGACTAAAGTTAGGAAACACCTCAATTTATAACAAATCAAAAACTGCTTTTAAAAAATTGCAAAAAATTATAAATTACAAACCTCATGCTACTTTAAAAAGCTAATGCTAACACAACACTGTATTCGCACAAGGAATAAAAAAAACGTAGCAAATGCGGTATAAATTAAGATTTATAAGAACACGTTTTTCAATTTTTTTAAGATGTTCTCAAATTTTTGAGCCAAAATAATTCAAAATCTGAGACTTAGAACAAATAGAAACTGCTGGACAAGTTTTAAAAAGTAAAAACACTTTTTGGTTTTGCAAAAATGTAGATTTCAAAACAAGATTCTAATTGTTAGGTAATACCTAAAAAAAATTAAGTAGTATCTAAAAATAAAAATGTGTAATTCAAGTCAATAATTATTTTTAAAAAAAATGCAAAAAACTACAAATTTGAAATCAAATTTTTCTTAAAAAAAAAAATTACTTAAATAAATAAATAAATAAACAAATCATGTTTCCAAGTCAAAATGTTGAAGTTACACTTTAAAAGCTAATGTTTACACAACATTACAAATTCACGAAACAAAAAAAACTGTTGAGGCAATTGTGATGTCGATAAAGGTTTGTTGAAAAAAACTGTTGATCTTTTTAAATATTCTACATTTTATGTTTAGAAGTCTTAAATAATCAAAAATGTATTTTATCACAGACGGTAAATAATCGATGCTTTAAGTGATTTTTTCAAAGTTTCACCAATATTTTAAATCCCTTTAAAGTCTAAAAAATAAAAGACTAGGAATAAAACTTGTTGATTTTCTTGTTTATTTTTTGTGCAAAATAAGGGTTTGATGGTTGTGGAATAAACAATTGTTTATTGACCAGGAAAAACCCACTGGATCCTGCCCAGAAAGCACATGTTGGCGCCTCGTCCTCTCCCGCGCGGGGTCAGAGGTGCGGCCCGCCGTGCTCGCCGCCCAGGTGCAGAGCAGATAGGGTTGCAGGCGCATCAGCCGCTTATTCCAGCCCCGGCTGTGGGAACGCCAGCTGCCCCCCTCGGATTTCCACTAAAATCGGAAATTTGTTTTGGACCGGCGCGCCAACAGAAGGACTGGACATGCAAGAGTGAAAGAGAGCAGCTCCGTTTCCCGCGTCTTCCCACGTCAATAAAAAAACACTTGTTTTTGTGGCTTCTCTTCACCCCACCCTCATATTCGGTGACACCGAATGTTTCTGAGCTCCATCAGAGCAGAGGACTCAGGCGGGAAGCGCGCATACGTTTGACCAGCGGAGCTCCTGCAGGAAGCCCGCGTTCCACGTCTCTTTTCCGGCTCAATGTATGCAACCTTTCAAGCTCCGCGCACATTTTGCGTCTGCAAATGAGCGACTCGGAGAAGCACAGAGATGCGCTTCCCGCATAAATCCACCAACCTTTCAACTCCACTTTCAACAGGAGCTCATTTTCCGAACATCACGGCGCTCTTGGCGACGGTTTAGGTTCATCAGAGGCGGCGGAGGAAGGGTTGAAGGGTTTTTATCCTTAAAAAAGAGCAAAATGAGAGTCTGATTTGAATAATAATTGTGCACAAATTAGTACTAAAGTTGACTGAAGATGAATTTAAGCGTTTTTGCAACTTTTTCTTTACTTTTTTGCTCTTTATTCACAGCTTTTTGTGTTACTTCCACATTGTTTTGCTTCTTTTCCGTAAAAATGGTCTCTGGAACTAGAATAGCACATTTGTTTTGGTGTAAACCCCGATCACACAGACGCGCAGCTATATCTGCTGCCACACAACACATACGTCAGTGTGGAGTGGCAGCAGACACACAAACCCACGGCTTCCTTTTGATTTCGTTTCCCACGGCAGCTTGTGGATCCTCGGGCAGATGTTCTCCGCCTGACGTCGGCAGGATCTGTAAGGAGAAAAAAAAAAGAAAAGACAGTTTGGACGAATCCTGAACGGCGAAAAAACACTGCCGCCAATCATCGGGGAAAGTTGGGGAAGAGCATGCGGGTCTGAGATCAGCAGAATGGCATCTGCCGCACACATGAGCGGAGCGGCGAGGGAGCAGCTCCGCTTTTGTTGAAGCTCTCCGCTCCGCACCGTAAATTCTAACTGTGACCTGCGGAACCTCTCGGGCTCTCTGGAAGTCGTACACTGTGCCGCAAATCATCGCAGACGCATACCAAAAGTTATCGGAATAATATTCCATAAATCACTGGGAAACATCTTCATTATCCTGATCTAGCATGTAACACAACGCTGCAGCTGTCAGACGTCACATCTTTGGAACATTTCAACTTTAGAAAAGGACCTCAAGTACAAAATTGTTATAGCAGAATATTTGTGCTTTAACAAAATTACAATGAAATAAATATACTCCCTATATTAGGGAAAACGTCTATAAAGTTTATATATACATATATATAAATATGTGTGTGTGAGTATGTCTGTTTGTGTATGTATGTAAAAATGCAACAGTCACTCGCTGTAATTTTTATATAATTTTATATATATTTATATAGACCATACATATATATGTTGTGTATTTATATTTATATGTTAGTTATATATTTATACATACATACACGCTATATATATATACACGCTATATATAAATACATATATATATAGCATGTATATATACACAGACGCTATATATATGTATAGCGTATATATATATATATATATATGTATAGCGTATATGTATGTATATATATATGTAGAACTAACATAAATACACAGCATACATATATATATATATATATATATATATATATATATATATATATATGTGAGAGAATTTTGCAATTTTAAGAACTACGACTACGAGGACAATTTTTGACATCTAAAAAACATGTTTTTTTCCTTTTCTTTTACAATTAAACTTTAGAAAATTTAATTACAAGGGCATTACGTGAGACATTTCCTCAAAAAGTATTCTTATAAAAACAAAAATAAAAAAAAAATACTAAAATTTTTTTTGGTCAAATTTAGAAAAAGAGTTTAAAAGTTGAACTAAAGCTTAACTGTAATTTAGACAAAGGTAATCAAGTTAACCTTTTAAAGAAAATTGCTAAGTTAAATTTTTTAGCTTAAATGTCATTCAAAAAGTCAAAAAACCTGAATAATATTTGTTAATGGTATATTTATTAAAACATTTTAAGAAGAAAGTTATTGCAGCAACAGCAACTTCTAAGCAACATTGTAAACAGATAGGAAATCAACATTTAAAAACCTGGAAAATTAATCTTAATGTGAATAAGGTCAGCAAACCAATTTTTAAAGATGACTTGTAAAAAATTTGAAGAACAAAGTTTATAAGTTCGGGTAAAGTTGGCGATTCAAAAACACTTAAAAAGTTATATCTTTGCTGATAAAATGTCGACACATTAAAAAAAAAGTTGAAATTTTGGATTCAATTTTTGACATGTAAAAATAGTTTCAAATGTTAAGTATAAATTATAAACATAATAAGGTAAAATAAAAAGATTAAGTTTAACTTAAAAAAATGGGATCTTGCCATCGTATCAGTTAACTGTTTATTTTTAATTGAAGATTATTTCTTGGATAAAGCCTCTGAACCAACAAATTTATACACAAACACACACACACACACATATATATATATATATATATATATATATATATATATATATAAAAATAATTTTTGCTCAAAAGATGATTCCTAACGCTTGGGTTTTTTATTGTTTCTTGTAAAGGTTATTAAAAATAGTGTCGCAAAATTTTTTTTTTTATTGTGAGCCATAATTTTTTATTTTAAACTGTTACTAATACTGTACAACTTTAAACCTTTTTGCCTTTCTTGTTTTGAAACAAACAAAAGAGCATCTTTCTCATCTACGGATTTATTGAAAAAACATATTTTTTAAATTTTGCATTTGACACCAAAAAAACTGAAATCTTTTACACAAAAGATTATTCCAAATGCCTTCAGTTTTATTGTTTTTTGTTAGGTTACCCTGAAACAGTTTCGTAGAAAATTTTCTCCATTTTAAACTCTAAAAATGGACCAAACTTGTAAAAAACTTCCAGCTTCTAATACATCTGTTTTTATAGGCTTATGTTGACTGTTTGGTCTGTAAAATTAAAACATTTTCTATTTGTTCACCAACTGTTTATTTAATGTCAAACTCGCCAAATGGGTTCAACAATATTTGGTTAACTAAAAACATCTGAACCAGCCGCTCAAGCATGTTTTGAGGGATAGGGAATTAACAGCCAATCAGATTGTGTTATGCGTTGGGAAAATAAATATTTGCAGTGGTTATTACACGATAACATCTGAATTTGATGAACTGTCAGATGACCTTCGAAGACTCTTAACAGAGTTGAAGAGTTGTTTATGAACAAAGCTGAGAAGAGAAACGGCATTTCAGCAGCTTGAAATTAGTGTTTGTCTAATTTTGAAAACAGTGGTGTACCTGATGGATCTGTCAATTATTTATAGTCTCTGACCAACATTTTTCAAATACTTAACAGATTTTCTTGGCGTAGCAAAACAGAATAATTCCCGGCCAACGTTTCGTCAATCACTTTTTCTGTTTTTCCCTTTATTTATACTGATATATATATATATATATATATGTATATATATATATATATATATAAATGAGTTCTGACATGAACTATGTCAATTAGACATTAAAAATAGGTTACTTAAGTAAAAGAAGGTTTAAATATTATCTTGTTCATTATAATTTTTTATGGAAATGGTTACAAGGTGGTTTGTTTAGTGTGAGGCTACAAAGAGACACATGACAGGCATTGAAGAAGATGTGTATTTTCTTAAACGCGCATTTAGTCCATATTGTTCAAACTGGACAAGCAGGGAGGGGCTTCTTCTTCCATTTCTACTGTAAACTAGCTTATGTTCGCCACCTACAGTTGGAAGAGTTTTGGGGTGAAATGTTCAAGGAGCGCAAATTTCGTAAATCTTGCTCCAGACTTTTTGCTTTTACAACTATATCCCAATTTATGAAAGACTTAACGTTATATAATTCTGGCACAAACCGCAATTATTAATTTATCCCCGAATGGTTAGCCTTTCCGTGACTATATGTACTATATGTCAGCATAAGAGTTTTGAAGGCGGAAGCCAGAAATTCATATCTATGCGTTTACATAAACTTTTCATTGGAAGTGGTAGCTTGAACGGCAACTTCCAAGACCAACGTAAACATATTAGTGAAACCAAGCTTTAGTTTAACCCTTCTCGAGCTTAATAGAGGATCAGATTGAAAAAAAATAAAACACAGATTCAATAAATTGCAAGGAAATTTTGGCTCTTTTTTTTTTTTTTTTTGGGCATTTATGTGCATTTGCGCAGACTTTTCATTGGAAGTGGTCGCTTGAACTTCAACATCGCCGAGGACAGTGTGTATGCAGTTTGATGATGAAAAACAAACACAAAAAAGTACCCGAAATTTTTAAGCATTTCGTAATACAAAGTATAAACCTTTTAGAAACCATTTTGGAAAGTTGCCCCAAAAAAAAAAGAAACCACAACATTAGTAAACCATACCTGTCACTTTAATTTTATTAAACAAATTTATCATATAAAAGTGTATTTATCTGCTTTGAAACCTTTTTTATATTTAGGTGAAACCTAACATTTCCCTTGCTCAGAACTAACCCAAAGACGAGGCTAAATTTACCATGATCTGGTTGAACTTTAACACGGTCACTCAGAACAGTACCACGAAATAGTTTGCCTTAGTTTTATATGGCTTAAATATGTCCTGGTTTATTATATTTTTATGGAAAGGGTCATAAGATTGTTTTGTGCTTAATGCAAAAAAAGAAAAAAGTTATTGGCATTTTTGACCGCATTGTTATACATTGTAAAAAAAACTTTTTCTTGAATCTGTTGAAAGTTCACCAAAACATTGATGCCGACACATGATGTTAGTAAAGCATAACTCACTTTAAGGTCAAGAAGATGATGTCATCAAATAAAACTGGTGTCTAACCTGTTTTCCTTTACTCTCACTCAAAACTAAGCTAACCTCCATATGAGGCTAAAGATTAGCACAAGTCAGTTTAACTTCAAATCGGTTGTTCAAAAGAAGGAGGACTATTAAGTATTTTTTCTGAAATGTAATAATGCAATAAGGCTTAAATATGTTGTAGTCTGTTGTTATATTTTTAAGGAAACAGTACAAAATGTACCTGAAATTTCGAATCTTTCTGTAATAGAGCGCAAGCAAAAATGTACATTTTTTTTAAAGTTTTCCCAAAAAAATTATGCGAAGACATGACGCCAGTAAAACATAACAGTCACTTTAGTGTCAACTAGAAACGATGTCATCATATAAAACTGGTGTCTAACCTTTTTTCCTGTGATGAATTCCATCTCTTCTCTCACTTAGAACAAAGCTAACCTCTACGTGAGGCTAAAAATTAGCATGAGTCGGCACAAAGAAGCACCAAAACCGTTATCTTGATAGCATGAAGTCTACTATACGGTCGGACTCTTCATGGTTCAAGTGTTGCCAAAAGGTCACCATTTGAAAATGCAGAGGAGGAGTGAAGTGGAGTCAAGTGAAACACTCCAGTCCCCCGAAATACCAAGAACCAAACTCTCGGGATATGGCTAATAAAGGAGCCCTTGTACACCAATCCGGTGAACCACTTTGCCATAAAAACGAATGGATTCCATTAAAGTGTCATTTCATATTTGTTATTCGGGTTTGGTTGACTGGGAGTATTGAACCTCGGGATGTGATGATTGCAAAATAAAAGGCCTGGATGACTCCAAGCCTCTACGAGACGCGTCTGACCGGCTGCTCTGTCACTTGGAGACCAAAAATTACAACATCACGGCTGAAATGATAATCTACTGCATTAACTTCATTGTCCCTCCCTCCAATTAGGGCCGTCTGAAGTGACAGAGCGGCACATTGCACTCTTGGACCTTCGTCAACGGGGGGAATCAGGCGATCCTCATCTTGTGTGAAACGGTGCTGGCAGTCTGTTCACATTCAACTCCTCGTATAAACTCCTCTCCCTTTTTTCTTTTTTTTTTCACGGTTTCCTCCCCCGGCGACGCAGACCGCACAATGGTCTCACTGAGCGGCGACGATTAACACATAAAAGCAACACGGGGAATCTCACTGCTAGATACGAGCGCACATGAGAGGGCAAAGCATTCATACCATGCCAGGAACTTCAGTGGGAGCCCCCCGCTATCTGATTGGTGATCTTTTGTTTTGGCGTTGCCCTCGATTCATGTGTGTGTGGTGGGGGGGAGACGTGCCCAATCAGATTACGGCGAGGGAGGCAGAGCGAGGAAACAATCGTCGTTTTCTATTTACTATCTCTGAACCGGTTCACTTAAAGCAGCCGCAGATAAGTCGAAGCATCTCCGTACTTCAACTTTCAACCCCCCCAACACCTCCTTTTTTTTTAAACACTTCCCTCGAGTGCATTTGGCTCGTACAATGGCGCTCAGACACCAAGGCGGGATTACGCTCAGACTCCAGCACAATCAGATCTTCTTGTGAGCTCGAAGCTTTAATCCAAACCTCAAAGAAGTCGTATAAGGGATAGGTGAGAAGATAAGGACGGTTTAAGCTCCGAGGGAGTCACCTGTCAAAGTACTTTTAGATAACTTGGTTATGTAATCTGATCAAACCCACAAATCTTCCCCATGTGCATAAAAATCCTTTAAAATAAGTGTGTACTTTCCCTTTTTCATACAACTATTTCCTTTGGGATTTATAAGGTTTGGCTTTAAACAGTTCATGTGAACTAGATTTGTTTTGAATACGAATATATCCTTGAAACAATGTTATCTGATTATCTCTGTCAAGTTTAACACAATTTACCGTAACTGAACCAGTTAGTCAGTAAATGTGATTAAAATGAAGTTGTGTGGTATACTCAACCTAAATTTTAAAAAAGAAGAGAGGAGAAAGTTGGGATCAAAATAATAAAAAATGACAAAGTTTGAATGGCAGGAAAAAAACATGACAGGCTAACATGAATTTTAAAACATACCTCAAATTGTGAATTTAGGTAAAAAAAAAAGTCAAATTTAATACTCAGGATAGAAAACATCTAGTATTTAAATTAATTTTGGTGTTGTCCATATATATATATAAAACACACACATGCACGGAATTATTCGTCACAGCTACCTTGATTGTGAATAATAAAGTTTATTCTTGTTTTTTCTAAAAGCGAGTTGGAAATTTATATACACACCAACTGTCACTTTATTGCCCTCCTAGTTAATTCAAGACAAAAGTTGTAAAATTTAAGCTGAAGGTGTTTCGTAAGACTTGACTTAGCCCTG
This sequence comes from Oryzias melastigma, assembly GCF_002922805.2. Lineage (NCBI taxonomy): Eukaryota > Metazoa > Chordata > Actinopteri > Beloniformes > Adrianichthyidae > Oryzias > Oryzias melastigma. The sequence continues at coordinate 19,042,286 of NC_050513.1, read as the reverse complement.
TTAGTTAATGAAAAAGGTGAAGCAACAGTTTATTTGTAAGACTCGGAATTTAATTTGATTTAAAACAAAAGATATACGCTTCGTAAATTACGGTTAACAAGAAACTGTTGAAGAATTGCAACGACATACCGCAAAAATTTAAAAATTACAAATACCTACTGGAATTGAAAAACCAATGAAGTCAAAAAATATAACCACAAAAGACTTGAGATTTTTTGTACGTACATTTTTTTAAAGAATCTTAAGTGATTTGATTCAAGTTTTTTTTTAAACAGTTGAAAGTTTCCATACTTGTGAAAAAACTAAGGGTCACTTCTGTAGCCGCGTCCCTTTAAAAAAAAGACAAAAGTACAGCTAAAGTTGCTTTCAAATTTTAAAATTGACTCAAAATTTAACTTGATTTGAATCAGACTTTTTTTGGTGCTAATGTTACAGAATTTGTTTTACATGTGCTTGACTCTGGAACTGGCTAAGAATTAAAAAAATGATATATGACATACCTTAAGAATGAGCAAACTTTCTCAGAACTACTAGAATTGGGGAAAACAATGTATTAGAAAGATATTGACATTAGACCTTAATGTTCATTTTACGTTGATGTTGACTTTTATAATATGGCATTTTTCTGAGAATTGGAAGCCACAACTATCTTATGTTAATCTTTGTTTTTCATTAAAAACAGATGAAAGTTTCACTACTTATGAACAAACTAAGGGCCACTTCTGTAGTCCAGTTGATTAATTAAAGACATGACTACAGCAAAGGCGAAATTAGTTTGCCGGTAACATGAGTCGAAAAAAAAAGTATATATACACTATATATATATATATATATACATAAAGTATATATGTTTTTTATACAAGTGAAATCAAGTATATATATATATACTGTATATATATGTATGTATATATATAGATAGATTGTGAACAATCTCATTTTCGCCTTTGTAGCCCTATCAGTTATTTAAAGACAAAAGTTTAACTAAAGTTGATTCGTAAGACTATGAATTTAATTTTTCCTGAATCAGATTGATAGTCTTTACTTATGCTCAACTCTGAAACTGTTAAAGAATTAAGACAAATATAAATGACATACCTTAAAAGTGAGAAACTTTCTAATCACTTCTAATCACTGCTGGATTTGAGAAAAACACAAACGTATTTGTAAAAAATTGACACAAAAGGCTACATTTCCTTGTTGAGAAACAGTTTGACTTTAATAGAGATGTATACAACAAACTCTAAAGCTGAGCCTGTAGGCAGTTCTAGATAATTTGATTAGTTGCTGCAGATTTATACACTGGCGTTTATGCTTTTGTATTTCTCTGAGTTAAGCCATATTTAATCAAAAGACACCACTGAATCATCTGCAAAGTCATTTTAAACGTCGCCATATTGTGATGTATATGTTACTTCACATATGAAAGCTAAAGCACGAAGGCACATGTTTATTTTTTTGTTTTTCAGATTTGGGTAATGATGATACATTCTGGTTCTGCGTGTTGATGAATTACGACGCGGCACGGGAATATATTAGTTTCATCATTCTGGACATTAATGGATATTTATTTTATTTACGAAATTTGTAATGTGACGTGATCAAATGTGAGTGAACGCTGAGAGCTTCTGCCCCGGGAGCATTCCATGTGATCCACCGCGGAGCGCGGGAGATGCGCGGACAGGCTGCCACAACAAGAAAGATGTGGAATTCACCAAAAAACATTAGTAGGGCAGGTTTTTATATGAAGTTTGTTTTTAACATATTGATCTGTACAGAAGCTTAATTACGGTACATTAAATATTTTTGTCTCGTACTTATTCTATTAATTTGACTGATGTTTGTTTGAAACCCCATGAGTGTGTTTGTGATCGCAACAGGCGGGCATTGTGCTCCTCTGTGTCAAATCTGTATGTTTTGCTTGTGTAAATCCATGCTAATCCACTTTATAGGCAGCAGTGGCCAAAAACTACTAATGTGCATTTAGGACATGTTTTTTTTTACCGTAAATCACTAATCTACTGAAATTAAGAAGTCATTTAAAACGTGTTTTTATGACCTAAAGGTATGCAGAATTAAACAAAAAACAATAAATGTATGCAAATTGTCTGTACTGCAATAAGTAAATTTAGTTACTCTTTAACTTTAAAAGCTTTAATTTTATTTCAGAAGCGTTTTTCTCAAAAATGTCTACGCCCTTTTATGCAGGAAGGCAGTTTAGCAGCACATTTATTCTTTGGAAAATCCTAGCTGAGATTATTTAATTATTTTTTGTGTCAGAAAGATTTTCTGAATGTTTGTCTGTGAAAAGCTGGAGGAAGAGGAGCTGGAGGGGGTAATACGTTTCCTTGGATTCACCAGATAAAACTCGATGAAGATGCTACTGATGATCTGATGATGGGAGGAGATCCAAAAAAAATCTGTTCTCCGCGGTTTTTCCAAAAAACATATAAACAGATCGTAAATGTCTAAAATCACATTCATGCCTGTTTTTATGTAGTAAAAGAAAGAAGATAAATCCCAACAAGAAACCAGTCATCACTTTTGGTGTGTTTGTTGAAACTCAGAGGGGTAAAAAATTAAAATACAGTATGGATTTATCATCAAAAACCTGTAAAAGACCTTTGGGGTATTTGTTAATAAATAAATAAACAAAAAAAACAACAAAACAGTACGACATACACATGAACCGTAAAAGATATTTCAAATATGTACTTTTTTTTCTACATCTTTGTGTTTGACAAAATAAGACAGAACAAAATAATTTTGAACACTAAAGAGAAGTCTAACAATATTATTAAAATACATCTATTTTTATATACTTACTGAAATGAGTCTTTAGAAGACTCGTATGTCTAAGCAAAAAAAAAAAAAAAAGAAATAAACATTTACTTTTGAATGTACCTCTAATTAGTAGAGAGCAACATCTGATAGTGAGTTTAAACTGTCATTAGAGACTCCTCAATAAAGCCGTGACACACCTAAGACTCGATTATAATTATAGTGAAAATATACATATATATATATATATATATGTATATGTATATAAAAGCTCATCTATGTGATTTAGCAACAGAAAGACAGCTTGTGTCCAAAGGAAAAGGAGACGCGTTCAGAGGCCGGGAGAGAGGCGGTTTTCAAACTGTAGGGTGCAGCAGTCGTCTTTCAAACAGGACGAGCTGGGAGCTGCGGCAGAAGAGCCGAGGAGGAGGAAGCCGGAGGAGACGGAGAAGCCCGAACACAGGCTCCACCAATGCTCCGAAATGAGGAGGAGGAGGACGACGAGAGGGAGGAGGAGGAGAGGGGTGATGTGTAATTACAGACTACATACCAAAACCTCGTCGTAATTTACATTACTTGGTGTCATGGAAAAATATTTGATGGAGATAGTTTTTATCCGCGTTCTGTGACAAGACTTAGAAGAGAATTTGGATTGCAGTTAATGAACACATATAATTACATTTTTTATATATTTACAGTGTGTTTATATATATATATATATATATATATATATATATATATATATATATATATATATATATATATATATATATATATACATATATATATACATATGGAGACACAGTTTACATATACTGTATATTTATATATATATATACCGTATTTTCCGGACTATAAGTCGCGTTTTTTTTCATAGATTGAATGTCCCTGCGACTTATACTCCAGTGCGACTTATATACAAATTTTTAATGAGATGAGATATGGACCGTAAGTCTAGAGTGCCCTCTTATGGTGATCTATGCAATTACTTTATTTACTTTAGTTATTCAGACGTGACACAGAGGACGAAGAATTTAAGGGATTTAGTGATATGGAGTGAGATTGTGTGCAATTAATTACAGTAAAGATACAAAGTTGATGAGTTCTTGAGGCTATAGTTAAATAATACTGTTATGTTATATAAATGCTACACCTTTTCGTTTTTTTCATGATGCTAATATGTGAATACGTGTTGACACATATTCAGCCTGTTCTCTATTCACTTATGAATGTTATAACTTACCTTCCAGGATGATGTAATATCGTTTTTTTCAATCAGTTTGTAAAATAAATTACTTGAAAAAAATGCGACTTATACTCCAGTGCGACTTATGTATGGTTTTTTCTTCTTCATTATGCATTTTTTGGCCCCTGCGACTTATACTCCGGTGCGACTTATAGTCCGAAAAATACGGTATATATATATGTATGTATATACACACAATATACATATATACACAGTATATATATACATATAACGACATAGTATACATATATACTGTATATTTATATATATACACACACAATATATTTATATATATATACACACAGTATATACATATGAATACAGTATGAATATACTATATATATACACACACAGCCATATTCCAAAAAGTCTTTTGTCCTGATAAGTCGCAGCGAAGACCATTTGTGACGCCAACCTTTCAGTCACAAAGCAGCCAGTCAGAGGGAGAAATTTAAAAGTTTCCAAATGATGGTAAAGAAACGGCCTGATCAAACTTGTTTTTGTTTAAAAGTTTGATACATAAAAAAAAAAAAGAAGATTCTTGGATGTCCTGATAAAGGTGTCCATCTGGGTCCAATTTTGGGTTCCGTAATTCCCCTGATCTGTCATTATGAGAGGGTGGAGCGTTCTCTTAAGGTTTAACCGCGCGATCGCTGCGATGCTCCACATTCCTGGGAGCAGATTTGCTGTGAATGTTGTGGATTTTAGGTACAGCCACAAATTTCACTGCACAACATTTTCATTTTTTTTTTTAATATATTTGTGCATTGAGAAGAATAAGACCAAAAACTTGGGTAAAGGTAATCGCATTCCATGGCTGCTTCTGTGTTTCGCGGGATTACATGCCTGCTTGCTTACAATGACATGCAGGTAGTCACTAATCTGTACGCATTTATTCTGAAGGCAGATGCTGCTCAGCAGTGAAGAAGCCAGATGCTTCTTTATTCAAATCTGAGTCATCTATAAGATGTATGGTTCAAATAAAGGTGACTTCAAATTAAGAGTGAAAATATGAGGTGGGTTTTACATTGGAAAAAAATGTGCATGATCTTTTATTCTGGATGAATTCTGCAAGAACAAATGAACCCATCTGAATAGGAATGCTGAAAACATCTGATGAAACCAATTCTTTTTTTAAGACTGCTGATTGTGTATGGAACTCCTTAAGTGTAAAAAAAAAAATAAAAAGCGTTCCACAACAAATATGCAAACACACAAATTAGAGGCTATGTTTTGATTGGTTTATTATGGACTTACAATCAAATATGGAAACTTCTCATTTTTGTAGAAAAAAATGCTTGGAAGCATCAAAATACAAATGCTGGAACCATCTTAGACTGCATATGGAACTACAAAAGTGCCATTATATATATATAATGAAAATACACTAATATACTAATGCAAATAGACAAGTTAGTGGTACATATTTAAGCTGATTTATTATTATCTAATATGGCAACTTTTGAAAAACAGCTAAACCCACTAGATTGCTAATCTTGAAATAACCTCTTTATGTATATGGAAATTCCAAAAGTGTCACAAAAAAAGAATATGTACTACAACATGTAGACAAATATACATATTCGTGGTAAACACATAGTTTTTAAGTGTATTGACTTATTATTATCTAATAATGCAACTTTTGAGAAATACACAGAAACACAGTAAAACCTGGAATAACATTTTGACCTTCCATTTCTAGCAAAACTAAAACTAAAACATATAAATTACACACACTCTGTGACTTAACATTACACTTTGACTGTTTTCGCAATCAACGTAAACTTGACGTGATCTTAGCGTAAAGACTTCACTGCTGGAAATTGTTTCGTATTTTATATAAGTTGCTGTTCTCCATTTAAGAATCCACTCGATTTATGCTAATGGTGTAAATCGTTGAGTATCTACGGTAGTCGAAAGGGTGTCGACTCTAAATCTAAAGCTCTGTGTTAAAGGGTTCAAATCCAACGTTATTCCACAATTTAACGCAATAAATACATTGCTTGAAGTGTATTTCTTCTTTACTCATATTTATAGAGGATGCGAATCATTGATCTTGGACTTATTCTGGGACAGATTGAGAATATCTAGCATACGGCCAGGAACCTTTTGCAAGAAATAGTTTGATACATACAAAATTTTAGACACGCAACTCCATCCAGTTCCCCGATAACATATTTATTAACATCCCAAATCAATGATCTCGGACGTTATATAAAGTCATACTCAAATTTTCGCGACACCCGAGTATCCGCGTACTGGTTACGGCCCTAGTGTGAACGTATATGTATCTTCACATACTATATTAGATGCTACTAAAAATTTTATGTGTTGTACTGTTATAAGTATTCCTCCACTAACGGTTGTTTCACTTCCAAAATATACCTTGGAACCTTTAGCAAGCAGTCATTGCTCACTAGTAATGTCAAGAAAGGAACACCATCGTTTTAAAAGATTGCCCCAACCAAATTTGTAACCATAGTGAATCCGCGATCTTGCAAGCTACAGATACTCATACTCAATTTTCCGTGAATAACTCAGAAATATTGCAGTATTTGCAAATTTGTTAAAGCCCTAATAACAAAATTGACAAAGTTTCTGGTATTTTTATAAACAGAAGTCTTTCCAAATTCTTTGTAACTCTTACACTTGCGCTAGGACTTCTCCGCTAAGCTAGCAAACAGCCGTATGACGTCACAACTGATCTGAAAACAATTTTTCCATAAACAAAACCTTTGTGTCAGGAAAGATGGATGACCGTTTGTTCTATCCCGCACAACAACCGAACCCTCAATTTGATGGAACGCCTTTAATTTCACGTCACCCTCGGACTTCCATACCCATAGGCCAGCAGCACATATGAAAACATCCTTCTCGGGCCGGTCCCATCTCTCATCTTCCGCCTGCTCCAGCGGCCGCTAACGGAGACAAAAGCGGCCTCTTTACGCGGACGTCACGAACTGACACAGACGCCAACGTGAAGAAGACGTATTAGCAAAAACAGCGGCTTGATAACAGCGAAAACGCACCATCAAATGTACTTCATAATGCTTTATGGCTGCCATTCGCTGACATTTATATATCACTTTTTAGTGTTGGGCCAATGAAACGCCAGCTTTGAAATAAAGTCGGCTATGATTCATGTCTCTGCTGTGTCAGTCTTACATTAATATTATGACCATATCCATCATGTCGGCCATCTATAATGAACAGATGCTGTAAAACACAATTTGGCTCGACAAGAGGTGGAGGGAGAGTGTTTCATGGCCTTTCAGACGGGCGGCGGAGCTCCGACCGGAGCGGAGTCTTTTACACGTGCGGAGATAAATGCGAGGTGACAAGTGATGCACGGGGAAGTCGGAGTCGGGGGGTGGGGGGTAAAAGAGCATCAGTGCGTTAGGTGTTCAGCCTGAAGCTCGCTGATGCGTTACTCACCCTGAGTCACCTGGCTGAAGGTTGGAAATGCAGTTTACAGACACAAAAGGTCAAATCTGAGTGTTTCCTTCTTCCAAGGTTGTGTGTTAAGAGACAACTTGGACAACATCTGTATCTCCAGAGCTTGTTCTGGAATTTGTTTTGTCTACTCTAAATTGTTTTTATTTTGCACCTTATTTTAAAAACAAAAGATGATTGGGGTGACCCTTTTTGCAAAATTCTTCATAATTTTTGCATAAACTGTTGTTATTTTGAGCCTGAAAATTCAGTTTTATCTCATTCCACCTTAAAAAAAAAGTCAAAAAAGTTTTTGTTTAACCCAACATTTTTTTTCCTCAAGTCATTACAGTAAATAATTCATGTTATAAAGTGGATGTTTCCAAAAATATTTCCAACATTTGTTCATTTTGACATTTAGTTGAATTTTTGTATTTACTTTTTAAAAATTTCACATTTTATTTTATTTTTTGTAATTATGTATCGTGTTTCTTTTTTCCTAGCTATATGTCTGTTTCTTTGATTACTATTTAACCAGAACGTCCGATTAAGTGCACGTCACCTTATATTCAAAAAACAAAAATCTGGCAACCCATTTTTCTTTTTTTCAGAAATTCTACATTTAAAAAAAATGTTGTTCATTTTTATTTCTTAAGATTACAGATAAACCAGGAGACCATGTTAGGTCAAGAGCTTATATATTTATATAAACTTCCCTCTTTTCCAAAAATTCTAATTTGGTGGCTTGTGTTTGCAAAATTTCTCACTTTTGCATAGAATTTTGTTACTTTGAACTAAAATAAGAAACTGCTTAATTAGAATTATATATATGTTTTTAAATTTGTGACATTTGTTTTTGTTATGAACTGTTGCTTCAATTTGTCCTCATTATTTTGTACCTTATTTTAAAAGTTGAACATTAGTGGCTGGTTTTTGCAAGTTTAGACTAAATATTCTGTTATGTACCATTTCACCTACATTTTTTTGTATTTATTTCTGTGTTTACACTACAATTTATTTATGTATTTGTTTGTTATTTTGTTTGACTCATTAATATAACCACTTCTATGTACGGATCTGCTTAAATTGGGTCATTCTAAGGTTTTGTTTTGTTTTGTTGATATTTACATTTTTTGTTAAAGGTTTATTCTGTAAAGTGATTCAAAAAGCTGCTAAACATTTAGTCCTATGTTAAAAACTTTTTTATCTTGGTTATTTGGTTTCAAATATTTCACTTTTTCAGCCATTAATTATTATTATTTTCTTTTTAAAAACTTTTTGGTTCTCTTTAATTTTGCTTATGTTTCTCAGATCAAATCTTAACCAGGTCAATGTTTGATCAGGTGCTTTTATTGTCTATATTTGGTCCCTATTAAAAAAAAAAAAAAAAAGGGTACCTCACTTTGTAAGTTTTTGAAATTTTCAATTTCTACTTTCTTTATTAAATTTTGGTTCCTTTGAGCCTGAAAATTATTTTTTTTTCTATTTTACATTTCTTTATGTTTACTCTAATGTTTTAATTTTGTTTTGCTGCCTGTTTCTAAGATTGAACCTTGAACTAGACCATGTTTGATTAATTGCATTTATTGTCTTGTTTTGTCCCTATATTCAAAAAAGAAAGTTGTGACCCGTTTCTGTAAAATGTTTGCCTTTTCTGAATGAAATTCATCTACTTTGATCCTGAGTAATTCTTTTAATCTAATTTTTCCCAAGTTTTTAAGAAATATTTTGCATTTACACCCTAAAATGTTTGAAATTATTTTGAGTTTTACAGAGTAATGACTTAAAGTAAGAAACTGCCCACATTTGGCCATCCTATTGATGTTTTTAAAAATAAAATGTTGGCATTTTTTTAAACCTATTAAGTGTTTCTTAAAATTGCTAAACATTTAGTTTAACATTTAAAGCTTTAGGACACTTTGACTTTTGTTGCGGACC
>NC_050513.1:19030232-19032745 GCF_002922805.2 Oryzias melastigma | reverse complement strand
GCTCCATAGGTTTTATCTCGTCATTACTAAATATTTTAGAAAAAGTTTTTCTGTTTACACCCCAAAGTGTTTTACATTCTTTTAAGTCTTGCAGTGTCACAACTTTAAAGTTAATTAAAGCCAATTGATGTTTCAAAACTATTTGGATCGAATTGGATCCCTATAAACTGTTTTGTCACCTCGTTAAACATTTAATTCAACATTTTTTTCATTCTAATGTCGTTTTTTTTCTTTTATCTGTACGTTTGTGTTTCCCTTGAGCTTCGTGTCTGTTTCTCAGATTACAGCTTAACCAGAACCATGTTAGCTTTGAACATTTGGAACGTTGCCTTGATTCCCTGGAATGATGCGCTCGCTCCTTTAACCCCTAAGACGCCGCAGGAAATGTAAAAGAAAAGAGTTTCTAAAATGAAACGTCGACGTATTTAAGGGGAAAGAATACAACTGTTTTTAAACAGAATCAAACTGATTGTTTTAGTTGTCAAAAAGACCATTACGGTAATAAAACTCGGTTCAATGATCCAAAACCATAACCGCCCTCCCCCAAAATACCCCCCCACTGCTATATTTGCCCCAGCCAAACCACATGCAGCGGTTGAAGGTGTCTTGTCATTTTTATTTTTATTTTTTAGGAGCCAACACCGAGGAGAGACGTGTAGTTTTCTCTCCTGCGACAGATTCTTTCTAAAGGTTTCCTCTGCCAGATTTGGTGCCACGTCTCAGCTGTGGCTTCCACGCGGCGATGGCTGTCGCACATCTGCTGAGGGTCCTGGTGGCAATCAAAATATTTAAGAACACACCGGCTGTCTTCTTCTTTTTTTAGGGTTTCCCGAGATAATCTGCAAAAGTGATCTTGAAGAACAAAGAAAAGATTAAAGCTGCACTTCTTTTATTTTGAAAACATTCTTTGACGACAGTTTGCTTGTTTGTTTATTTTGTGGATGTTCCACAGCTGCGTGTCATTTACCCCCCCACTACTTTTTTCATTGAAAATGATTGCTTTGTATGCAAAAGCCCCCCCCCCCCTCCGGGAAAATTTTATTTGTACGGCGTCTTTTCCCCGAGAACGCAACAGACGAGAAATGGCGATCCGGGCCTCGGGAAATGCTCTGGCCCGCCAACCGGCGCTGTGATGTTCCAGCGTAAGCTTCTCCTTTTTTAAGAAAAAAAAGTGTTTATTCTCCATACTCTGATATTGACCGAGCGCCTCTGTTTGATGTATGCATGCCCCCCGACACACACACACTCTCATTAACCCCCCCCTCACAATCATCATCGCCATGCCGACCCAGTGTTTGGGCTTAACTTGTTAGTTCTGCTTCTGGAAGGAAGCGCTGCCGATGCCCCGAGATATTAGCGCGCGATCAACTGCTGCGACGGACTGACTGACAGAGCGTTCGCCCCAACTCTCATTTGCATTCCTCAATTTTGTAAGAAAATGTTGCTGCACAAAAAAGTTTTAGAAACATAAAGATGGTTGAGGGGGGTTCCTGGTTCCTCTTCAGGTACGTCTAACTGTATGAGCGGATTATGAGGTCTAAGAAATACTTGTTCTCATGGAGATTTTTCTTTATTTGCTTTAAAACAGGAAGATATAACATCCAATGTGTGAAAATGCAGTATTACAAGTTTTGTGATAATAGGACATCGAGCAACTATTAAAAAAATACAAAATTTACCTTACAGATGATAAAGGCATTGTTTTTCTCTGTTGACGGACCTATTCATGGTCCTAGATGTTTTTGTTTCATAGTAATGTAGCCGCAAGAAAGTCAATGATAAGTCATTCAGTACAGTTTGAAAGTGACTTCTGTGTTTGTGTGTTCTCACAGTTGTGTATTTAGGTTTAGCTAGGACACAGTCCACACCAACAACACTATTATGAATCTAGGAAGTACAGAGAGGGGATGGATAGATGGACAGAAGGTTAGACTGATGGAATAATGGACAGATGGTATGCGGGATGGATGGATAGATGGAGGATGGTGCAGATTGATGGATAAAGAGATGGACGAATGAAGAGGTAGAGGGATGAAGAGATGGTTGGATGGATGACATATGGGATGGATGGGTGGATGGATAAAGAGATAGAAGGATAGATGGACAGACGGTTTTATGGATGGAAGAAGATATGGAGAGATGGACAGACATCTGAATGGATGGACAATCGGGGAGATGAGTGGATGGAAAAATGGATTGATAGAGAAATAGTTGAATAAAAGGACAGACTGATGGATGGACAGATGGATGTAGAGATTGATAAGCAAAACAATAGATGGACAGAGGAAGGATAGATGAAGGGATGGATGTATTGACAATCAGGAAGATAGATGGATGAATGAAAGACGTATGGATGGATAGACAGGCGGATGGATGGTTGATCGGGCAGATAGATGGCTAAATGCAAGATGGATATTAGGACGGATGGATGGGTGAGTAGAAGGATGGATGCAAGTCAATTGTAAATACTTGTATAGCGCTTTCTACCCTCCTCCGAGGGCCCAAAGCGCTTC
>NC_050513.1:19018465-19030094 GCF_002922805.2 Oryzias melastigma | reverse complement strand
CTAAATGGAAGATGGATATTAGGACGGAAGAATGGGTGAGTAGAAGGATGGATGCAAGTCAATTGTAAATACTTGTATAGCGCTGTCTACCCTCCTTCGAGGGCCCAAAGCGCTTCACAGTCACAGACCCATTCACCCATTCACACACTGGTGGTGGCTCCGCTGCCGAACACTGGCGCCAACCTCCCATCAGAGGCAATTCGGGGTTCAGTGTCTTGCCCAAGGACACTTCGACACATGGGCGGGCAAGGCGGAGTCGAACCCGCTCACTTCTGATCAGGAGTCGACCGCCCTACCACTGCACCACGGCCACCCCCATACAGATAGATGGATGGGTGAGTGGAAGGATGGATAGATGAATGGACAGGTGGTGGGGTGGATGAATGGGGGGTTAGAAAGATAAACGGATGGATGAATAGACATACGGATGGATGGAAGGACCGATAGATGGACAGATGGATGGATAGAAGGTTGGATAGACAAATAGATGGATGGAGGGATAGATAGATGAACAGATGAATAGATAGAAGGTTGAATAGACAGATGGATGGAAGGGATAGATGGATGAATGAATGAACAGATGGTTGGATGGACAGATTGAAGGATGGATGGATTAATGGACAGAAGGTTGGATAGATACATGGATAATGGAAGGAGAGATAGATGGATGAATGAATAGACAGAAGATTAGATAGATAGAAGGATGGATGGACAAGGTGGGATAGATGGAAGGATAGAAGGACAGATGGATGATAGAAGGCGTATAGATGGATAGACATATAGATGGACAGTTGGGTGGATGGAAGGATAGATAGATGAACGGATGAATAAATGGACAGAAGGTTGGATGGATAGACGAGCACATTTATCTCAATTGGGGGCAATAACGAGTGAAACGATGACATCCAAGTCTTGGATTGGAACCCACAACCCACCCACCAGGTTGCTGATCAACCTTCTGGAGCTGCAGAAGTCAGATTTAAAGGGTTTATTTGGTGCTAAAGTTGCGTCTTTAGCGTATCGAGGGTCAGTAATCTCAGCTCGTATCAAAGATTGTTAAAGTGAACCTGGAGAACGACGAAGACAAATCCGACCAAACCCGCTCCCGTCCCTCGTCCTCTGCTGGGACGGATCGCTGTCATCAAAGCGGGAGCAGATAGGTATCGACTTTAGCGGAAGATAATCCCTGCTGGGGCTCAGCGCCAACAACAAAAATCCTTGTTTACCAAAGTGGCTGAACTAAAGCTAATTACTGCAAAGTAGGTCAGAAAAAGGAGTAATCAAACCGAATATTTAATGGTGCGTACTAGCACACAAACTCCCCCGAAAACACACGTCGCCTCTACCTTTCGCCCCTCAGACTTCCTGTAATTTGCTAATCAAATCACCTGATTGGAGGTCTGGTTGGGATGGAGCAGCGGAGAGGAAGGGGGGGTTCTATTAATAGATGAGTCGACTTGTGGCCTGCAGATGACAGGAAGAGGGGGCCTGTCATGAGGAATGCCTTTGTTATTTTCCATCCAGGGAGGAAATGAATTTCTTGTGATTTTTCAGAAACGCTGCCCGCAGGCGCTTCAGAGGCAGACAGGAGCGCCCGTTGATGATGTGACGGCGGCGGCGGGCTCCCCGCTCTGCTTTGTGGAGCCCGGGAAACGCATCGTGTTGTTGTTTAAAGCCGCCTTTGAGCGGATCCAACGACTTCTACCGCGACGGATTCGGTCAATTGAAGCGCTCGGCCAAAAACTTGATTTAAAGTTTAACCGAAGGCGCAGTAATGAGGCCCCGCCTCCATGAAGTTTTGATGGATGAACTCGTGTCTATTGAAGGCTCGTTTCTCGTAGCTTTCATTGGTTTCCCAGATCCTCCCGTCACTAAAGTATGTTACGTGACAATAAAAGACGGCCGCGTCCGGCCAACGCCGACTGGTCGAAGCCCGGTTTTGCCGCCAGGCTCCTTGTTCCTGGAAGCGCCATCAAACGCCACAATTTTCCAAACATCTTCAACTTCCATCGCCTAGAACCGGCTCCAGGAGTGAAAAACGGGCTGGGAGTCAAACTTGTACTTCCAAAACGTTAATGATCTAGATCAAACGGAGACTCAATGGAGATCCGCGGTTTGAGGGTTGCCCAAACAAAGGGCTTTGATTGAACAGGTATGTGGGACGGCGAAACATATTGGAGCCCTAATGAACATCCGAGCGCTCAGCCGAGAGGACGTGGAAATACATAAATAAAAAGGCCGCCGGGCTGGAGCAGGAGAGGGTTCTTTGAGCGCGTCCAACAAACACAATCAAGATCATTTCATTTGAAATTAGTGTCATTTCTCCTCATTTCCATCAAAGATGCGAGGAGTTGGGCGCCCCGCAGCCTTCCACGCGTGGAAAAATCAACTCCAGTTACTTCCAGTTTACTTAGTTTTGTGGAATGAAAGAAGAAACAGTTCTCTGCTTTAAGACTTATGTCATCATTTCAATACTTGTTTACCTGGATGGACTAAACGAGGGGTGTCGAACTCAATTGCCCAAAATCCAAAACACACCTTAGGACGCAGGTCGAACAGGATAAACATTTATTAAACACTCTAAAACTACATTTTTAAAACTTTAAAACCATAACGTTTAGCATAATTATGAACTAGATATATAGCATTACCTGCAGTGATGCTAGTATGAATGCTATAAGCTGAATTTGGCCGCTGAACATGCTAGTGCTAATAGCTGAAGATGCTAAAATTGGTAAATCAAAATGCTTAAGCTAGTAGCTGAAAGCGCTGAAGCTGATAGCCAGGTAAAATATTAGCTAAATGCCAAGTTAGTCTAAAAAAAAAAAATAAAAAAAACTTAGGTTAGCCAAAACAGATGGCATGTAGCTGAAAAACTAGCTAAAATCCAAAATAGCCTAAAAAACTGAGAAAAAGCCTAAATTAGTTAAAACAGCTAGCATGTAAATATTAGCCTAATTCCAAAACATCCTAAAAAATTTTGAGAAGAAAAGCCTAAATTAGCCAAACCAGCTAGCATGTAGCTGAAATACTGACCTCCAAAATAGCCTAAAAAATCTTAGTAAATGAATAATATAAATAAAATAGTACAAAAAGCTAGCATAGCTAGCTACTTTCACGCTACATACTAGCAAAACATTAGCAAAACACGTTATCAGAGGATAAAACATTTTTGTGGACAAATACATGGCGGTGTTTTAAACATTTTAGCCTCTCAGGCGGTCAGTGATAGATTTGTTTTTTGCTATGATATATTTAGCAACCATATTTAGCATTTTGTAATCTAACAGTGACTGTAAAAGGAAAAAAAATCTAAATTTTAACAAATTAAAAGTTCTAAAATGCGTTCATGTTCAATGAAAGTAGGTAAGCATCTATTAAAAGTTACAAATTCATTATGTATTTTGTTAAATAAACAAATCAATCAGTGATATTTTTGTCATTATGGGGTGTAGCTTAGCATTTTTTGAGCTAACAAAAACGTGAGAGAAATACTTGTAAATTTGAACAATAGTTATAAAATATATTCACCTTCCATGAAAGTAAATAAACTTTTGCTAGTTATCATCCTGTCGTACATCTAATTATTATTGTGATTTAACGTAACATTTTGTAAGCTAGCATAAACCATTAGCAAAAATGTAATTCTTTTATAAATTGAAACCTCTAAAATGGAGTTGTCTTCTACTAAAGTAAGTTACAAATTTATTTCCTAAAACTGAAAAAGCCAATGATAAATTATGTATCACAGTGGTTAGCGTAGCATTTTTTTTAAGCTAGCAAAGCCTGAGAGCAAAAAATATAAATTTTCTTTAAATTTGAGTTTCTAAGACGCAAGTTAACATCGTTTGGAAGTTACACTTCACTCCATTTTATTGTATTTTTAAACTATTTTTCTTAATCAACAACTGGTGTTTTCATGTATTATTGAGGTTTAGCTTTTCATAAGCTAACACAGAAAAATCAAAATGTTTTATAGATTTAAAGCTCTAAAATGAGCGAAACTTGTTCAGGAAAAGTAATTAAACAGCATTTTCAAGTTAAAAATTCATCTTTTTTTCTTAAATAAACTTATTTACTAGTATCACCTTTATTTTACTGAGATATAGTGTAACATTTTTTAAGCTAACATAGACTGTATGAATTCAAAGCTCTACAATAAGCTAATCTTTCTATACTTTTTGCCTCTGCAAACACTCAAATGTAAGTTTTTTCTGGTTTCCTTTGTGAATTTTCTCTTTTCCTGTTAGAAAAAAAGCCTTTGAAGATTTATTAATTTGGTGGCGTTTTATCAAAGTCACCACCAAAACATTAGGCTAGATCCTAAAAAATAAAGTCCGCTGCAATAATTTGTGACAAATGATGTTCTTATCTTGTGAATGTGATGTTTTTTGTTTTGTTTTTTGCCTTAATTTCAAATTAATTTATTGCTAGTTGCCACGAAATAAACCAAAACTCACAAATCACAAGAAAATGTCCTTTTATTTTGAAGTAATGAGATAATAAACTCGTGATTTTTGAGATAATTTTGTTTAAAAAATCTTTTTATCCACAGCTTGGGTGACGTCTGTGTAAATATAATAATGTTTAACAGTAAAAACGTTCCTCCTAATTACACGCCAGATTTTGTTCTCATTTGGGTCCATTTTTTAAACAACAAACCTTTGAAGTCTCCTGTCAAAAATTAACTTTCTTGAGCTTTTTATTAACTAAAACACAGTCGTCCTGTTTTTGTTTTTGTTTTTTGGACTTTGTGAGGACACATCTTTGGTTCTGATGCAGAGATTTCCAATCAAACAATCTAATTAGGTCTTAAAGATCAAGAATCACCAGAACAAATTTATGCTTAAATGTAAATCCAATTTAATACATCATTTTGCCCTAAATTTATACGCATTTTTTTAAGAATTACTTCAAGAATTCATTCCTTTTAGGTTCTATTTTCCATCTTTTAAAGACAACTTTCCATTTTAAATATGCAAAAATAAATATTTTATTTTCTTAGTGTATTCTAAAGGTACATTTAGTTATTTAGAAAGAAACATTTCTTAGATTCAGCTTGTAAAGGTAATTTTTCTGGCACTTTCAACAAAAGCAATCACACAAATTACAATTTTTGTAAATATAACAAAAAGATTTAAAAAAAACACTCTCTTTGCTAACAAACGGTCAAAGCGATTTTTGCCGCTCTGTCTAAATGTTTTGTTACGGTTTAATGGAAATACGTGGACACAACTTTGTTTAGCTCTATCAATCTGTTTTACGTCACGAGTTTGTTTTGTTTTATGATACAAACAAGAATTGGAGTTACAAATATCGTTAATGTGCTAACCTGGCTAACGTGTAGCAGTGTCATTCTGGGTTTTTTTAACATCTTACTAACAAGGTTGGAAACTATCAAAGTTACAGTCACTTTGCTGAAAAGTGTTTGTTTTTAAATGTTGCGTACAAAGTTGGGAATTATAAGAAATGTGAACACTCCAACATGGTTGACACAGCAAACGCTGCTAACGTAGCTAACGCTGCTAATGTAGCTGATGCTGCTAACGTAGCTAATGCTTTGAGCGTAGCAAGCACTCTTAACTTAGCTAACGCTTCTAACATGACTAACCCTTTTAACCTGGCTAATACTTCTAGCATTTTTGCATGGCTAACGCTTTTAACACAATGTTTCCAATGTGGCTAACGGTTCTAATCTGGCTAATGCTTTTAGCATGGCTAACGATTCTAATGTGGATAATGCTTCTAATGCAGCTAACATTTCCAGCACAGCTAACGTTGCTAACATGACTAATGCTTCTAGCATGGCTAACACTTCTAACACAGATATTGCTTCTACTATAGCTAATACTTCTTGCATGGCTAGCGCCTCTAAGGTGGATAATACTTCTATTATAGCTAACGGTTCTAAGGATGCTATTGCTTCTAGCATTGCTAGCGCTTCTAACGCAGATAATAATTCTATTGTAGCTAACAACATACGCTAATGCTTCCAACGCTTCTAACAAAGTTTAGCCGATACTTTTACTCTTCAGTTTGTTTTGAACAAAATATCCACATTAAAATCTGTTGATTTCATTGGTCGTTTCTCTAGAAACAGAGAAACATCAGTTGTTTTCTGGACTTTGTGTGTTTTTTTTTTTTTTAAAGATATTTCAGTATTGATCCACCATCCTCCTGCCATGTTGTGTAAGTTTTGCAAATACTTTGACTTCTTAGTTTACTTTGAACCAAAGAATGCCATAATTTGGTCACATTTAATTCTGTAGAAAACGAGTCAAAACAATCACATAATTATCAAAGAAACGACTCTTTTCTCCACAGCGATGCCACATTGATGGAATACTCAAAAGTCCTGCACGTCTCCTCTGCAAATTGATGCAAATTAGTGCGTGTTTGGCACTGATGTCCTCTGATTTGTGTGTTTTCTTTTAAGCACGACAATTTCCAATCTGAGAAAGCGGTTTGTAAATGTATGTAATGGGCTAGAGGAAGTTTGGCATCGCCGCCTCCGAGTTCAACACTTTATTCGTCTGTTTTTATTAAATTAGATGTAGGTAGTCACAAGGAATCAAGACGGAGGCTGGAAAGGGTTTCTGATTATGCATGTTGCCTTCCAGCGCACGAGCTGCTTTAATTTATGGATGTTTTAATGCCTTATTTTTCCTCCCGTCCTCAGAGGGGCTCGGCTGACGAGCCGTGGCAGCGGCGCGCTGTCCCTCGTGGTCACCTTACGCCGCCCAAAATACAACTTTCATCTCCGCCGTCGTCGGAGTCGTCCCCTTGGTTTGTGACGTTGGCGGCGCGAGGAGGCGCTGTCACAGAGGATAAAGAAAGGTTACCTGGTTGGCTGAGAGCGAGACGCTCCACACCAGCAGATTTATCCGCACTGATGTTTTGATGTCACCGCCGGACGCTGCGGGCGCTCCAACCAAACCCCAATCAAATCTTTGAAGTACGCACGAGCGGCGTCTACCTTAATGCTAAATAATTAGCAAGCGAGCTCGCTGGGACCGCTAGCTCCGGGCCAAACTGGCTTTGATCGTTAATTAAATGTGGCTCCCTTGACAGGTCGAGGGCTAAAAAACAGGTAGGTGTCATAGACACCTCGGCGGAGACAGAAGCACCTGGTGCGTGTGAGCGCCGCAGCTGTCAGCGGCCGTGCCTTGAGAGGCGGATGGCGCCGGCGTTAATTCGAACCGATGTCCCACAGGAGGGGGAGGGGCGGGATGGGCGAGACGACCCGGGTTCCTCCGGTCTGGAGGCGGGCGCGGCGGCAGCTCTCTGGCCAGAGGAGGAAAGAAGTCATGTTGTCAGACCTCGGTGTCAGCGCGCGTCACAGCCGGCGCCTGGGGGGCAAATTAGAAGTGTGTTTCCAGAAATGTGTCAAAAGTGTTCTCGGTCCACATCACAGTAAAAAAAAAAAAAAAAAACGTGCAAAGAGCGACCAAAGTCAAACGCCAAGAAGATCTGGAGGTGGAGCTCACCTATCATGTGTTCGACCCCGAGTGGCTCCACGCCATTTCCTTCCACGCTGAAGGAGGCGGTAAACACCTCCTGTTACACAACGTCCTGTCTGAGCGCGCTCATCACAGATTCTGTGAAAACCGCGGCGGCAAAGGTCAAAGGCCTCCTGGCTGCGCGGCTCCTTCAACCACATCAACCATGTGAATGCCACGCTCCCGATGCGCGCATTAACGTCCCGTGTGCCCGCCGCGTTTAGGAGACGGTCTAAGGTCATTACGTACGGCGGGAAACACTTTGTGACAAATTGTGTCAGTAAGTTGAAGTACGGATCCTCAGGAGAGGTGTTTACTTCAACCGGATTTGAAGGTCAGCGCCGTGTTTATTTTAAGCTTGACTAAACTGCTGTCCTGAACTGTTCATCTCACGTCTCCAGATCGAGTTTGGAGAACCATAAGCTACAAACACTGTAGGCCAGGGGTGTCAAACTCATTCGCACAGGGGGCCAAAATTCAAAACACACCTTAGGTTGCGGGCCGCACTCACATACGCACCTTGGGGCAATTCAGAGTCACCAATGAAGCATGTTTTTGGACGGTGGGAGGAAGCCGGAGTCCCCGGTGAAAACCCACGCATGCACGGGGAGAACATGCAAACTCCACACAGAAAGGTCCCAGCCGGGATTCGAACCGGGGCCTTCTCGCTGTGAGGCAAGAGCGCTAACCACTGCGCCACCGTGCAGCCCCTAAAATTAAAATATCCTAAAAATAAAAAAAACCCCCTAAATTAACAGCTAGCATGTAGCTGAAATATTAGCTAAACTCTAAAAATAACCTAAAAATCTTAAAAAGAAAACCTTAAAATAGCCAAAAAAGCTAGCATACAACTGAAAAAATAGCAAAGCTTCTAAAAAGACAAAAAACTTAAAAAGGCTAAATTAACAAAAACAGCTAGCATGTAACTGAAATATTAGCTAAACTTCAAAATATCCTCAAAAGCTTAAATTAGCCAACACAGCTAACATGTAGCTGAAACATTAGCTAAACTCCAAAATAACCTAAAAATCTTAAAAAGAAAGCCCTAAATTAGCCAAAGCTGCTAGCATGTAACTGAAATATTAGCTAAACTTCAAAATATCCTAAAAAGATGAAAAAAACGTAAATTAGCCAACACAGCTAGCTTGTGGCTGAAATATTAGTTAAACTTCAAAATATCCTACAAAACTGAAAAAAGTTTGTATTAGCCATAAGGGCTAGCGTATAGCTGAAATATTATAGCTAAATTTCTAAATATCCTACAAAACTGAAAAAAGCTTAAATGAACCAAAACGGCTAGCATGTAGCTGAAAACATAGCAAAACTTCTAAATAACAAAAAAAAAAGAAGAAGAAAAAAGCCTTAATTAGCCAAAACAGCTAGCATGTAGCTAAAATATTAGCTAAAGTCCAAAATAACAATTAATCTTCAAAAGAAATCCCCAAATCAGCCAAAAAGCCAGCATTTAACTGTAAAAAATAGTCTGAATAGCCAAAAAAAAACTCAAAAAAGCCTAAAGAAGTGAAAACATCTAGGATGTAGCTAAAATATTAGCTAAAATCCAAAATATCATAAAACAACAGAATGAGGCTTAAATGAGCCAAAACAGCTAGCATGGACCAACTTTGACCTGTTCACTTTGCAAGCTTATCGCTCTAGAAGAAAACTAAAATTAGTCAGTAAAAAAAACATGAAACAGATAAAAGTAGCAATTGATGAAAAATCAATCAATGAAAAACTATGTTTTTGTTTGACAAAATCATAAAAAAAACACAGTCAACAAAAGACTGAACGTTATTTTGACCACAAAGGGCCACGTTAAATGAACTATCATCATCACTGGTGTCTTCAATTCAATGGTCAGTCATTATCAGAGACACTACGATCAATGTCACACTGACGATGAAGAGCTGGAGGGAATTGTTCCAGGAGATCCAACAGAGTTTTATAGACAAACATGTCAAAGTAAAAGTTACAAGAACACCACCTGGCTGCCAGGCTTCCCTGTAACTACAGCTGCAAATATTCAAATGTTTAAGGTCCACAGGATTATTGACGAACTCCACGGATGCTGCAACAAGACAAGAAGATGACAAATTAAAGCGATAAATGAAAAGACTAAAGACTCCAGAAGGAACTCTAAAGAGATTAAAGATGAATTCTAAAAGGAAGGTACATCAGATTGATTCAGATTATCACAGTGGGCCTCATGGGAGAAAGGACAATACTGTTAAAAAAATAACAGACTAAATGACTAAATGCACATTGGAAGCTTCGGGGGAAATGTGTTTGGCAAGCATAACAAGGTTAAAACTGCAACAATAAAACTTCCAAAAAGAAATGGTCCCAATGGTGAAACACGGAGGAGGTATCATTATGTTATGGGCCTGCTGCTGGGATTGTTGTTCAGGGCACAAAGAAATCTCGGTTCAGTCTCAGGTGACCTAAAATGAGCGATTCAGACTTTTTATTGATATACCAATTTTTTAAAGAATTTTGATCGATTTTAAACGGCTTTATTGAAGAACTTTGAAAAGTACTTTAGCTAAAAGTGCTAATTGATTCTAGAAATTCCCACTTTAAACCAAACACATGCTAAAGTGCCGTTTTTGGTGGTAAAGTTTTGTTTGTTCCTGGAATGTTACCGTCAAATTGAGATCAAACAAAGCCCCTCATTACATTTCTATTTGAATCGTTTTTTCTTTTGTTTATTCTGTGGTAACTTTCCTCCAAATCAAGGAGAAATGGGCAGATTCCACCCATGGAGACATTTGCCAGCATCCACCGGTTCGCCGTTTGCCAAAGAAAACGGACTCTTTCCAATTACATTTTTGACAATTCCACTTGGACGCCGTCGGCATCGATTTGCATGAGACAAATTGTCCGAGATTATGTGCCAGGTACATCTCCCGGTACCGCAGTGCCGGTGGTTTGTGCCGGTAAGACTTTTAAGATTTTTAGGAAAACTGGCTCTCCTATTTGGTGATTGTGGTTCTTGCGAGGATGGGGATGGAGTCAGGAGATCGTGGGGGAAATCCCTTCAGCCTGCAAGACATCCTGTGCCCAGATTCCTCCGATTCTCCGAATCCCGCCCGTAAATCTTTGTCTCCGTGGAGTCCGGGGGGTGGTAGAAGACTCGTCTTCGCGGAGAACTGCTGCTTCGGCCGCTCTGTGGGAATCGCTGCCCAGTTCTGAGTTAAATGAGTTCTGGGTTCAGTGGGGTTTGTTGTCTCGGTTGGATGAGTAAAAGCAGGCCCTCGGCACAGCCGGGCCTTTCCCCCCATCCGGTGTATGACATGAATAGACAAGAAAAGAACAGCCTTCCAACTGACACACAGGGCCCTCATTGAATCATGTGAACGAAGACAGGGGAATTTCGGATAGCCCCCATCACTGTGTGCAGACGTTAAGACAAAAGCCCCCACTGTATGCTGTCTAAAGCGGCGACTTACCTCCGGGCGGTGCCAAAAAGGGAAAAAAAAACTCTCAAGTACAGAGGACGACCTCCTGGTTTTGGGGGGACCTGAGCAGTTTCCCATTGTTTCCTGTGAAGATGAAAAACCCAGCGCTGCTGTGGGGGTTCGGGTATGGGGGGTGGCGCCCCCGACTAACCTGTTTGCAAGCAGCTGGTGACCACCTGTGGAGCAAGTCAAATTAGGCAAAGATTCCTACCGCTTCTGCTTATTGTCTGCAGGTTTTTTGTGCTCCAGCCCTGAGTGGCGGTGCTGGAAGCTGGCCGGCCGGTCGGCGGGACAGCCAGCGGCCTCCCAAAGGTTCTATTTGTTCTGTCCAAATCATTAGGTGTCTGTTTTTTGGCACAAAAGTTTGTCTTGTTACCTTTGGCAACCCATATCGTGTTTCATTGCGGTGCTATTTTCAAATCCTGTTGAGTTATGAGGTCTTTGACCCTAACGGGGTCCAACGTATCTCTGGATCTAAAGGAGGTTAAAGATGAGCTCTGGCCTCTGTCCGTTTTATCTCAAATTATGCAATTTGGCCTTTATGAGATCCCATAGCCTGAGAGCCTAGAAATTCCTTTTTCATCTGAACAAGGGACGCTCTTGTTTGCCCCTGCAGCCATTCGCCACAGAGATAGAAAACAGATATTAATCATCGTTTGGACACACCGA
>NC_050513.1:19011364-19018454 GCF_002922805.2 Oryzias melastigma | reverse complement strand
AAAAAAAAAAAAAAAAAAAATCACTTACGGCTCACAACAAAATGACTCAGTCTTGCAAAACTGCAAAACACGGTGGCTCTTTGTGTCCGTTTCCCGTTCCCAGGAATGCGCCTCGTCTTATGACTCGAGGTGGGGTTGGGGAGGTGAATGACATCACCGGTTGCGCTCGCATTTGAATTCTGACACAGTGGCACCTTGTGTTTCAGGCCCCCCCCCCATCCCCCGAACGTCCCTTCCATCTCCTCTCTGAAGCCGAGGATTGTGCTCGGCTTTGCCTTTTCTCTTCCCTCCCCTCAAAGAATACCTCCTTTTCTCTTCCTCCTCTTAAGCAGCTGCCGGCGTATGAAGTGGAGAAAATGACACTCCATCTCATGATGAATGGTACTTGACCCCCCCGGGAACCCGCTCCTCTGGGGGCTCCCGCATTTCCATAAGCCAGGAGATCTCACGCACTTGTTTACATCCGGGGGACCAAGGTGCCGCAAATGAAGATTAAATATTTGCTGATCAACTCAGCCGCAAATTGGACAACCGTTATGACGCACCCCCCCACCCCCGTTAGCTCCCGGTAGCGAGTTTGACACGCATATCTGCGCTGGAGGGGTCACCTCACTGAAAACTCCTTTTGTTACATGATTAATTACTCCAAGCAACAGTTATGGCGGGATTAACAATTAGCTAGACCTGTCAAACAGTCCGTCTAAGATGGCAGACTAATTGAGCGGCTGGTTGGCCATTGTGTCCCAGTATAAGGCCAAGGAAGCGGGGATGGCTCGCGAGCCTTTCATCTCTTCCGCAGGCCTAATACCATGGCAGGAAAAAAGGGGCCTTGCTATCAGGAATGGTGAGCCGGGGTAATTTTTCATGAATATTCATAAGCCTCCTTCCATCCTCAATGAACTTTACAAAGTTACCTTCATGGTGCATGTTCCAGAAAGTCTCTCGTCTTTTTTTTTTTGGTTTGCTGGAAGATGGGTCCGTATGTCATCAGAAGTTGCTCTTTCTGTGTTAAAATGGCTTCTAGCTGCTGGCTTTTAGTGGCACTCCAATAACAAATTTGTGAAAAATAACCTCAGAGGTATGATTATCGAGGCTAAGTTCACCAAAAGGAGTAATATCAACTTAAAAACTCTAAATTGACAAAATAATCCAACTATCTGTTGGTTTTTAATGAAAAAATGATACATTTCACCATCCAGGGTGTACACCATCTTTGTAAAACCGTAAATGGGATAGGCTCCAGTAGCCTTGTGACCCCTAAAGAGGTAACTCTGCTTTAGAAAATGGACAGAAGGATAGATAAATTCTTATTTCTGAAAGATCTTCCTTTGTGTTTCATGACCAAACAAAGCACAGTTTAAATAAGTCTTCAGGTGTAAATTGAAATGAATTGGTATAAAATGTAATCGTATTAAAATAGATTGGGCACTTTGGCATTGAAAGTTGGCTGAATAGTCAAAGTTCAAAAATAATTTTTAGGCTTTTTTTTTTTTTCAGACAGAAAAAAATAACTTTTGGAAACTTTTTTTTTTTCAAAGATTGAGCTCAAATCTGTTGAAACCAATCTCCCGCTGTTCATCCGAAGTGCCACATTCCATCTGTAGTTTGTTGTACGCGTCTCACTATTGATATGTATCGTGAGGCTACACAAAAAAGTTTTTTAACAGTTTTATTTTTAGCTTTGAAAAAAAACTTTCTTTTTGATTTTGTTCAGGTTGTTTAGCTGCTAAAAGAGGATTGGCGTGCTGTGCTGCCAACTAGGGGTTGGGGGTTTAGGTGTAAAACAAAAGTAAGACACTGAACTACGTTTCCTCATAATAAAATAATTAAAAATTATCCTATTAACATTTTAAATCGATACAAGTGTTACCCAATTAAATATCGCGATACATACAGCTCTTTTTCATTAATTCAATGGGGGAAATATCTGAATTCTAAAACTAATAGTTGGGTTATGAGTTTAAAATTCAATGCAGAGGAAGATTGTATAATCAGAGTCCACATTCAAGACTATTAAGCCCAAATCATGACAGGCTATTGGGCAAGAGTTTGATGAACAATATCTATCTGCTTCTAATTTCAAGCCCATTCAAAGTAATGGTGACATTAAAACTAGCTGAAGAAACCCCTAAAATTCAGTGTTTAATCTAAAAAAAAGTCTTGAGGATTTTAAGGCTACTTCAGAAGACTACAGGAAAGGATTTTTAAATCAAAATTGTAATATTTATTCCCCCAAAATAGCTCTTTTCCTATTGTTTCAATGGGAAAGAACATGTGGATCCAACTACATCAGGCCAATTTTTCTGCTATGTCTTCTAGATTTAAGGCAGTTGAAGGTCACATAGTTAGAGTCCACAATAAAGACTACTAATTAAATAATCATTAAAGAAAGAAAGGGCTGGAGTTTGGTATAGGACTGGTCCTGGACGCTTCTGATGACGGTCCGCTTTCAAAGTTCCGACCTGTTCAAAGTAATGGGGACATGAAATTTCAGAAAGTTCAGTGTTTATATGTAAAGATCGTAGGGTCTTTCGTGGTACTTCTGTAGACTAAAGTAAATGCCTTTGGTTTTTGAAGTCAATATTAAAATAACACCAAAACAACTCTTTCCCATTGAATCAATGGGAAAATGTGGATTAATCATCATAAGGCCAATATTTTTCTTATGACTTATAGATACCAGACAAAAGAAGGTAGTTAGAGTTCAAAACAAAGACTATCAAGTCCAAACCATGAAAGGCAACAGGGCTGGAGTTTGGTATAAGACCGGTTGTAGACGCTTACAATAACAATCCGGTTTTAAATTTCTGACCTGTTCAAAATAATGGACATTTTTTAAAAGTTCACTGTTTTCACTATAAAAACTGTAGGGCCTATTAGGCTACTTCTAAAGATTAAAGACTATGTTTTGGGTCTTTGAAATCCAAATATTAATAATAAATTAAAAACTCCAAAATTAACTGTTTCTCATTGAATCAATGGGAAAACGTGGATTGAGCAACATACGGTCAATTTTTTTCTTATGACTTGTTGATTCAAGGCACAGAAAGTATCGACCATTAGGTCCAAATCATGAAAGACAAAAGGGGTTGGAGTTGGCTGGAAGACTGGTCGTAAACTTTTACAATGACTATCTGATTTCAAATTTCTGACCTGTTCAAAGTAATGGAAATTTTCAAAAGTTGATTATTTTACCTTTAAGGATTGTAGGTCTTTTTAGGCTACTTCTGTAGACCAAAGACTGTGTTTTAGGTCTTTGAGAATTCAGATAATATTAATAAGAAAAAAAACTCTAAAATAAGTTTTTCTAATTGAATCAATGGGAAAATGTAGATTGAGCAAAATACGGTCAATTATTTTCTTACGAACTATCAATTCAAGGCAGAGAAAGGTAGTTAGAGTCTAAAACAAAGACTATCAAGTCCAAACCATGAAAGGCAATGGGCCTGGAGTTTGGCATAAGACCGGTCGTAGACGCTTAAGATAACAATCCGGTTTCAAATTTCCGACCTGTTTAAAGTAATGGAAGTTTTTGAAAGTTCAGTGTTTCCCCTATAAAAACTGTAGGGCCTATTAGGATACTTCTGTAGACTAAAGAAAATGTTTTAGGTCTTTGAAATCCAAATAATAATAATAAAAAAACTCCAAAATAACTCTTTCCCATTTTATCAATGGGAAAATGTGGATTGGGAAACATGCGGTAATTTTCTTTCTTGTGAATCATTGATTCAAGGCAGAGAAAGGTAGTTTGAGTCCAAAACAAAGACTATTAAGTCCAAATCATGAAAGGCTATTGGACTGGAGTTTGGTTCAAGTCTGGTCATAACTGCTCAAAATAACGGTGACAAAAGGGCTTGTTATAGTAAACCCTAAACTGGTTTACTTTTTGAAGTCTTTTTAAAAATGTGGAGTGTTAAGTGTATCAAACAAGAATCAAAAATGGTTATTGGACCGTAGAGCCTAAAAACAATAGAGGCGAATGAAACTCTGATCTGGCAAAACAAAACCAGCCAAAGTTTCCTGTGAACCGAAAAAGTCGCCGGCAGGAAAAGAAAGGCGAAACCTGCACGCAGCTTCCTCAAAGACTGGGTTAGCCGCGGTGTCCATGGGAAGAACCCCAGCGGAACAGCTGCAGCGGCAAGCCATGGCTCCTCATGAAAGGTTTTGCCTGAAGGAGGGGAGGCGAAGGACTTGATGGTGAGGAAAGTCAATTGTTCCCCCGCTGAAAGGCAAAAAGGAGCAGCGCCGTGGTGTGCGGGACACGTCAAAATATTTGACAGACTTCAGCATTATGAAAAACCTTTTTTTGGAGTCCAGGGAGGGGGGGGGGAGGTTTTGTTTATCCACCCGCCGCCGACCTGTCACGCTCCCATCACCACCCCCCCCCCCTTGACCGGCCTGTGTCATTGTCTGGGCCCCGCCGGTTCAAAGCGGGCCCTTCAGGAGCCGCTCAGTGTGCGCTGATACCATGTAATGAAATTAGCCGTTGTTGCTAAACAGGTTTCAATCAAAAAGAGCCCGAGCCAAGACCTGTCGCCCACCGTCCATGAATCACCTCTTTCACAGGCGCCCTCGCCACTTTGTTCCCGCCGTCAACCCAGCCATCAGTCAGCCAGGTAGTCCCGCCGGGAGCAGAGGGACTTCTTCAATGGGGGACCTGGCTCCAAGAAAGTTCAGAGGTGGTATAATCGAGGGGTCAGTTCCCCCGAACCGTGACCCTTTGTGATGGAGAGCTCTGTCGATGACAGCTTTAAGGGAAAATATGTTTCCAAAATATCTCTTAAGTGGTTTTAAAGGACGATTTTCAAATTAAAGAAATAGATTTACAGGTCAATACTTTATATTAGTTAAAAATTATTTTAAATTTAGACTTTGACAGTGCTAGCTGTTTTGGCTAATTTAAGCTTTTTTTTGTTTTGTTTTTAGGCTGTTTATTTCAGATTTTTTCCGTTTGGCTATTTTGAAGTTTAGCTAATATTTCAGCAACATGTTAGCTGTTTTGGCTAATTTAGGCTTTTTTCCCTTTTTTAGGTTATTTTGAAGTTAGGTATTGTTGTTTGTTTTTTTTAGACTAATTTGGCATTTAGCTAATATTTCAGCTTGCTATCTGCTTCACCATTTTTAGCTATCAGCTTCAGTGTTTTTAGCTATCAATTTTAGCGTTTTCAGCTTTTAGCACTAGCATCTTCAGCGGCCAAATTCAGTTTACAGCATTCCCATTAGCATTATCACAGATAATGCTATATATCTGGTTCATAATTAGTTCATAATTATGTTAAAAAGTTTTAAAGTTTTAAAAATGTACTTTTAGAGTGTTCAATAAACGTTTATCCTGTTTATCCTGTTTAAGTCTCCTTACTTTATCAGTGTATCATAAGATGATCTTCAATTCTCAATTTGTTTTTGTCTACATGCTTTGATAATAAAAACAACTTGGATTTAAAGCCAGTTTTTTGTTTTATTTTTACAGTTCAAACCTTCAGTGTTAAAGTATGAGGTTATATTATTATGAAAAACAACAACAATCCCTAATCTAGCAAAATCCAGGCCTGGATCGATCTTTTAGTTTGCTGCTAACTTGAAACTTTGTCCATATAAATCGTAATACCTCCATATTTAGGGTTTTGTTTTCTACATAAGGACCTCAGAGAAACTAATTTGTAGATTTGCATTTTTTGTTGATCACATTTTTGATTTTCGTAGTTATTTGCGTCAATCCGACATTCGTAGGCATGTGAGTGAGCTCACACCTGGGGAGGCTTACTGACCCAAAGTAAACCAGAAACTAGCAAAATCTAAGCCAAAGATTACACTTGGTCAGTTGCTAAGGCAAAACTTTGTGTACAATATTTACAATAAAGACACTTCAGTAAAACCCTACTGGCACACTGGTATATTCTGATAATTGTTGTAATTGTTTGCAATTTTCCGATGTTTGTAAGAACACAGGCGAGCCTGTACACACTAGGGGAGTTATACTAACCCAAAATGAACCTCAAAAAGACATAGTGACCAAGCGTTAACCAGAAAACCCATAATGTTGCGTAACCTTGGTCAAAGTTCGACCTTAGCTGGTTGCTGACGCAAAACTTTGTGTACGATACACAGTAATGTCTCCATATTTTGGTCTTGTTTGCAACATGTTTACTTGAGGGAAACCCCAATGGCCCCACAATTAAGCAGAACCGGCATACTGATATTTTCCGTAGATGTTATAATTTTTGTAAACATGTAAATGTTTTTGTAAACATGATCAACTTTGAACACACTTGAAATTATAGTAACCCAAAATGAACCTCAACAAGACACGACGACCAAACGTAAACTAAAAAATCCCAAATCTTGAATAACCTATGCCAGAGTTCGCATTTATCTGGTTGCTAGCGCAAAACCTTGTGTACGATACAGGCCAATGTCTCCATATTCCAGTCTTATTTGGATTTCTAGGAAACCATAAAACAACTTCTATAAACCAAAACTTGTACAACGGCATTTTTCAATGATTGTTGAATTTTTCGCAATTATCCGATCTTCATGGACACGTGAGTGAGTTTGTACACTTGGGGAGTCATAGTGACCCAAAATGATTCTCAACTAGACACGTCGAACCAACGTGAACTAGAAAATCCCAAATCTTGAATAATCTGTGCCAGAGTTCGCATTTATCTGGTTGCTAACCCAAAACCTTGTGTACGATACAGGCCAATGTCTCCATATTCCGGTCTTACATGGATTTCTGGGAAACCATAAAACAACTTCAATAAACCAAAACTTGTAATATGGCATTTTTTGATGATTGTTGGAATCTTTCGCAATTATCCGATCTTTGTGGACACATGAGTAAACTTGTACACACTTGGGAAAACCTACTGATCAAAACTGAACCTAAACAAGACACGTTGACCAAACATGAACCAGGAAATCACTAGCCTGGCGTAATCTATGCCAAAGTTCGCATTTATTCGATTGCTAGCGCAGTACTTACATGTGAATGTCTCTGTATTCAGGTCTTGTTTGCTCCATATAGACCTCAGACAAACCATAAAGGGGCCTTCAATGAAGCAGAACTAATCCTAATTGTGGTCACGGA
>NC_050513.1:18998561-19011273 GCF_002922805.2 Oryzias melastigma | reverse complement strand
AGACATGTTGACCAAACAAGAACCAGGAAATTACTAACCTGGCGTAATCTATGCCAAAGTTCGGATTTATTCGATTGCTAGCGCAGTACTTACATGTGAATGTGTCTGTATTCAGGTCTTGTTTGCTCCATATAGACCTCAGACAAACCATAAAGGGCCTTCAATGAAGCAGAACTAATCCTAATTGTGGTCACGGAACGTTTTGATTTGGTTCCAGGTCTCGACCACCCGGTATTATCGCACAGGTCCAGATCCACTTCACAGGAAGGTCGGCGCCGCGTCGTCTCTCTTATTTCACAAAGTTGAGGGAATTTGATTCCTCCGATAATCATTGATGATTTGTTTGCTTTTCACTGGAACTGAAACCAACACCAACCTCGCTGCAGTGAACGTACAGCAAACGTACGACCGCCGCTGCCTTAACAATGGCCTCCGCAGCTCCTCGCCGCTTATCAAGAGGCGCGCGGCCAAGCCGTGATGCATGTGTTTACATGTGTGCATTCATGTGTCTGCGTGATGCATGTGTTTATTTAGGGAGCCCCACTCACCTCCCACACACCTAAAGTGATTGCTTTGAATCACTGGCAACCCCAACGCTAATTCATTTGAGCAGGGCATTATGGGAATTAATGTACCTGACATCCCACGACAACCGCTGCTGCTTTGTGGCCTCCTTTCTTTAACATTTCGACACATTCCTGCCGCCGTACAGAGGGAAGCGTCCATCTTCCCACCTTGCTGAGAAGACAAAAAGCGCACAAACACACACACACACACACACACACACACACACACAGCAGGCTGTAGGTGCAGCAGGCTGTTAGCGGAGCCTGATGATAGCAGCAAAACATTAACATAATAATTAGTGTCTTGTAATTGTTTCATTAAAACCAGTTGTTCCATTTCTCCTCTTGTTCTCCCAGAAGACGGAATTTGGACGTCGGCCAAAAAGAAGGAAAAAAAAAAAGAAAAGGGTCGAGTCTGCAGCGTGGACGTGCGTGAAGGTTTGTGTTCTTTGGGCCAAAAACCACCAACTGGCCCAATAATGAGGTGAGTCCCGAACACCACGTCAAACCCCTTTGAAAGGTCACGACGCGTAATCACCTCCAAAGACGACTGGAGCTGCAAATGCATGCGCAGCCGCTCATGCGTGCACACGGGCTGCGCATACACACGTGCACGGATCTGAACTCATTAGCATTTTAAAGAGGAATTCCTCTCGTTTGCGTTTAGTACCTGCCAGTCTGCATTTGTGAGCGACTCTTCTTATAGCCGCGACTGAAGAAGTGAAACCTGGGGTGATATTTACATTTAAATTATATGCTAGCTCCAGTGTGTGTGTGCGTGTGTGATTGTGAGTGCAGACAAAAGCTGATTGAGATTTATTTTACATGAAAAAAGAGGAGAACCTGTTCTGAGTCACGGTTTCTCTACGGTCCACCGTTAGGAGTCGAGTTCATGGACAGTTGGAGAAACGAACAGCAAAGGCACTTTTTTTTTTTTTTCCTGTTTTTATAATAACTTGGAAGTAATTGAACTTGTTTACAGCAAACGTTTAGTAAACGAATCGGCACAAAATGTAAGGACAATAGCAAAAAGGTAAAAATATTAGCAAAAACTTTAGGAAATTGAAATTGTTTTTACCAAGTTTGATAGTCGAATGATGCCAATATGTAACACAAGACATATATTTATTTTTAATTATAAAAAAAAAAAAAATCTCTTGTCTTTCATAAATCCTTTTTAAAAAATCTGGTAAATTTTAGCAAAACATTTGAGGATATTATATATATATATATATATAAATTTTACCAAATTGTATATTCAAATAATGCCAATATGGAACACAAGATGTTTTTTTTTTTAATAATAATAATAAAAAAGATCAAATGTAAACTGTACATATTTGTTTGAAATTTTTGTACTTAAAACTTCAATCAAAAGTCCTTTTCTAGCACTTCCTGTTCAAGTTGTAAAAATCTTAAAGTACCTTTAGTAACAACAGCTTGCAGTTTTGTGAACAAATACTTGGTCGCTTTTGCTCTGTAGACCAAGAATGTTCTTTAATAATAGTGTGTTTAAAAGTAAAAAAAGAAAAAAAAGAGGGGATCGAGTGAAGAGCCCTGTGGTACACCACAATCAACTTTTGTATAAATTAAAGGCTTGACTTTTATCTTTTTCACTTCAGCCATCAACATGAACCTGTCCTTACGGGGCTTGATGGATATGTTTCAGAACCTGTTTTAGGAACGGCTAACGTGATTTTTTTATTTTTTTTTTCGTCTAAAGAAAATCATTGGACAGTTTAGTTATAAAGTTGGTAATTTTTTCTAATAATTTGTAGGGTTCCTATAAGTGTTCTTTTTTCTTTACAGTATTTAGTTCAATTTTAAAATGACAAAATAGAAGCTACACAAACCAAAAAAAGGGTTAATTAAAAAATAAAAAGTCACCCTATATGTGCCAAATCTAGCGGGTTCACAAAGATTAACCGAGGACACGCTTGTAGTCTTGTCATTAGACAGCTTTGGAAATAAAACAAGTTTGTCTGCCACATTGTGGCTCTTCATGTTATTAAACAGAAGTGCATTTTAAGGTTAAAAATTAAAAGGTACCAAACAAAGAGCCCTGTGGGACACCACAACTCACTTTTGTCTCACTTCAGCCTCCAACAGAAACTTACACTTTTGGGGTTTGATTAAAAAAAAAGAAAAGAAAAGAAAAGAAAAAACATTAACACCAACAGCTAACCTGTGAAAATATGAAAATTAAAAGAAACTTTTACTTATTTTTTATTGTATTTTAAGTAATAATGCATATTGGTTAATTTTGTTTTATAAAGAAAAAAAAAAAGGGGGACCAAACATAGAGCCCTGTGGGACACCATTCCTCATTTAGTGTTTAAAAAAAAACATTTTACTCCTTTCTCTTCACGACTATGCTTAACTTCAGGAGTTTTATTGAAAACTTACACATTTTGGGTTTGATAAAAAGGTAAAAAACGTTATTAGCAACAGCTAACCTGTCAAAAATGTGTTTCCTTTCGTCTGAAGACCAAAGCTTCATGTTTAAGCATGAACAGGAACTTTCTGAGCTTTAGCATCGACCCTGTGGTCCAAACTCAGCTCTATCACCTCACTGAACTTTGACATGAACACACTTCACAAACGTAAACACTCAGCGACCCGTGGCAGCTTTGCGGCACATGTGCCGACATCAGCGCCGGATTTTCCCGCGGTGTTCCCACGT
Organism: Oryzias melastigma; assembly: GCF_002922805.2. NCBI lineage: Eukaryota > Metazoa > Chordata > Actinopteri > Beloniformes > Adrianichthyidae > Oryzias > Oryzias melastigma. Next base: position 19,008,024 of record NC_050513.1, on the reverse strand, counting down.
CCCTGAACGCAGCCGCACTGCCAGATGACCCTCACATAGTCGCACGCCGCCAGCTGCTTCCTCTCAACTGGCTTAAATACGGGTTCCTATGAGAGCCGTAGTTTGATACCACCTGTGGGGGGAGGGGGGCATCATTGTTAGAATACGCATTCACACTGTAGTATTTATAAACTTTATAGTTTTTGAAATATTGAGCAATAATGTCCCATAGGAAATGAATGAGAAAGTCATCAAATTACAACATTTTAATTAGATTAGCAACAAGCCTTTAAATATATTTATGGGTTATATTTTCATCTTTTATAGTAACTTTGAAAAAGTTTGGAGTTTAGCTAATATTTTAGCAACAGGCTAACGTTTTTGGCTAATTTGATTTACTGAGGAATTTTAGGCATTTTTTGATTTTAGCTAGTATGTGCTAGCTTGTTTTTGCTAATTTGGCATCTACTGAGGTTTTTTATGCTAATTTGGAGTTTAGGTAATATTTCAGTAACATGCTAACGCTTTTGGCTAATTTTATTTACTGAGAAGTTTTAGGCATTTTTGTATTGTAGCGAGTATTTAAGCTTGTTTTTGCTAATTTGGCATCTACTGAGGCTTTTTGTATGCTAATTTGGAGCATAGCTAATATTTTAGCAAGATGCTAATGTTTTTGGCTAATTTGTTGTTTAATGTTTTTTTTGTCTAACTAAGAGTTTAGCTTCTATTTTAGCAACAGGCTAACATTTTTGACTAATTTGATTAATCAAAATTTTAGTTAGAAATTTTAGGCTTTTTTGGATTTTAGCTAGTGTTTGCTAGCTTGTTTTTGCTAATGTGGCATCTACTGAGGCTTTTAATGCTAATTTGAAGTTTAGCTAATATTTTAGCAATATGCTAACACTTTTGGCTAATTTTTTTTTTACTGAGAAGTTTTAGGCATTTTTGGATTTTACCTAGTATTTAAGCTTGTTTTTGCTAATTTGGCATATACTGAGGTTTTTCTATGCTAATTTGGAGTTTAGTTAATATTTAGGTAACATACTACCATTTTTGACTAATTTGATTTACTGAGAAGTTTTAGGCAGTTTTGGAGTTTCGCTAGCAAGTAAACAATGTGCTAGCTTCTTCTTTTTATTCATTTATTTGTTGCTACTTTGACATCTACTGTTTTTTTTAAGCTTATTTAGGGTTGAGCTTTAACTTTAGCAACATGCTAACGTTTTCGACTAAGTTAGTTTAATGACTAATTTTAGGCTATTTTGGAGTTTAGCTAGTGTTTAAGCTAGCCTTTATGGCTAATTTGGCACTGAGGTTTTTTTGGGGTTAATTTGGAGTTTAGCTCATAATTAAGCAACAGACAAAATATTTGTGCAAAATTAGCATGTATTAGCGATTTTTAAGCAATTTTACTATAATTTTTTTCTAGAAATTTAGGTCAACTTTATCACTCTTTGATAGTGCTATTACAGTCTTTAACGTTTTGCAAAGAGCTTTTGCATTTTCAGCAAATCCCTTCAGCAATTAAAGTAAATTCTGTCACTATTTTCAGCAAAAAGCTTCAGCATCTTCAGCAACTTCAGCAAAAAACATTCACACTAGCATTATTGCAAGTAATGCAAGCTTTCTAGTTTAGGATTTTTTTTTAAAATCTTTATCTGAACATTTCTGTCTGTAAAATCAAGTCTAAGAAACTGCTGGATCGTTTTGTGGAGTAGTGACTCTTGAGCATCTACGGGGGGTTAAGTGAGGGGGGGTTCACACATCCTTTTTTCCCAAAGACAGATTGGTTAGCGGCACGACTTATTGAATCTCCGACAGGAAAATAAACAAACAGGAAAAGGGGGCAATCTCAGAGGCAGAGCCGCAATCTAAAACATTGATAAATAAATACGGGCGATATGAATACAGTTGTTTGTTTGTTTGTTTGCGCTGGGTGTCGATTTAATCCCACGTTCCTCTTACAACAACACCCCCCCCCTAAAAAAAAGACTGATTGGTGTCGTGCACTGCAATTAACTCCACCAGCGCCGTCTATAAATCAACTTCCTGAACTGGAGGAGATGATGTTTTTGAAATTAGCACCGCTCCGGGAAAATGGGAGACTTTCAAAATAACGGCCTGCGCCACTAATACGGTATAGAAGGGAAGACGAAACAAGTTTCAGAAAATCACGTTTATTCTTCGGGTCGCTACGGGGAGGAGGGAGGGGGATGTTTGTTTTATTTATTTATTTTAACGGATCGCCTGTTTCGTTGCAACTGAAGCCGTGGCGCCTCCTCGACATTGCCGTCAAGAAAAGCGGCGCATTCGGGTCAATTATCATTCCATTCACAATCGCGCGCGCCGCCTCCGATTAGGAAAAACACTTATTTGCTCAGGAGGTGCGCGCCGAGCAATACCGCCACGGCTGCAGCCTCCAACCAACGCTTTATTGCTCCGCTTGTTTCATTTGCAGTTCCTGGAGCGAGCGCGCGCCTCCAACAGTCCGACGCCGCTAATCCCGTTTACTTCCTCTGCTCACCATTTCAAACGCACCTTTCGCCGTGGCCCGTCGGTCCGCTCCACACTGGATTTGGCTCCCACCCTCACATTCCACTGAATATTTTTTTTAAACACAGCAACAGAGTCGGAAATTACCAGAACTATCAGGGACAATGACAGGCCCGCCCTGAGGTCAAATAGGCCCAGGCTGACTTTAGTAAGTACCCCCCCACCACCACCACCACCACCACCACCACCCGTCCCCGTCTTCTCAAGAACTGTATCCTGTGGCTCTTTGGAGATAACCAGCGAGAAGGAGGAGATGCACTCGGGCGAGCCCTGCTGTCCAGGATGTGAAGGATTTGGATGAGCGTGAAACTTTACCCTGAAAACTGGCATTTCAAAGCTTTAATGTTAAAGTTTACGCTAAAGCATATTTTTAAACACTTTTCTATAAAATTTGGAGCAGTCAGAGACTAAAATGTATGTATTTTTCTACCTTTATTTCAAACATTGTTTACATTTCTATGATAAACCTCATTTGGTTGATAAATGGGTGGTCAATTTTCTTGTTGGCTTGTTTTGTTTAAAAAAAAAAAAAGTAAAAAAAAAAAAATGACCAAACATGGAGCCCTGTGGAACTCCAATCCTCAATTAAGCATTAATTTGAAAATGTTCACTAGTATGCTTTACTTAAGCCAACAACATAATCTTTGGAGTATACTGAGAATATGAAAAAAAACCCCTTTGTTAGAGATGGCTTCTATGTCAAAATATGCCAACAATAAGAGTTACTGCAACTTCAGCTTACATACCTGTTTTCTAAAAATGAGCAGGGAAAAGCTTGATGTTTAGGTATGAAATACTTATTTTATTTTAGGTCATTTTTTTTTGTTGGTTTGCATTTTTTTCTTAAAATAAAATAATAAAAATTGGAATAAAATGGGGACCAAACACAGAGCCCTGTGGCACACCGTTACTCAGTTTACTTTTTTTTTTTTTTTTAAAAAAACCTCACTTAAGGAACTGCAACAGAAACTTTGGAGTTTTGCTAGAAATATCAAAAAACTTTTGTTAGCTAACAGCTAACATGTCAAAAATGTGATTAAAATTCAACTTTTGCTCATTAATTCTTCTTATTTTTTTAATGAGCAGGGCAAAGTTTAAGGTTGAAGTAAAAAAATACTTATTTTTTTTTATTTTATTTTTCCTGTCCCCTTGTTTTATTAAAAGAAAAGAAAGAGACCAAACACAGTGCCCTGTGGGACACCGTTACTCAATTTATTGTTTAAAAACACCCACATTACTTCTGCCCTCCTCCCCCCAGAGGGGGGGAGGAGGGCAAACCTTGAACTTAGTCGGGACTAACCCTTGTATGTGTTGAACTAACTTACCTGTTTACTTTTATATTCTGTATCTTATACATTTATATATATATATATATATATATTTATTTATTTATTTCCCTATTTATCTTTATTTAAGTGTCATTTCTTTATTTAACATGTATGCAACAGTGCTGTGTGAGATGTGGAGTTCTTTAATTTCCCTGCGGGCACGTCCCAAATGGATTAATAAAGTTGTCTATCTATCTATCTATCTATCTATCTATCTATCTATCTATCTATCTATCTATCTATCTATCTATCTATCTATCAATCTATCTATCTATATATATATATGTCTATATGTCTATATATATATATATATATTAAAAGATTGATTATTTTATTGGTTCCACTCCACTGCTCTCATTTGCCACCTGGATATATCCAGGGGGGGGGATCTCCTTAGAAAATCAACTTTTTGTTTTAATTTGACGGCAAAACATCTCAAGGAAATTTGGGAAATTTAGTGAAGATTTTGAAAGATAAAATGTATAAACTCCATTAGGAGGTGTTGATCAAATCTGATCAATCTTTGAAATCTTTGCTAGCATCACTCAAATTTTAGCAGCATACTCCCTCGCTACAAAAGAGATGACTGTCTTTTCGAATAATTGTAGTCGGGTAAAACAAATCCTTCAGTCATGAATTGTTAATTACTTTTCAAAACTTTTGCCTCCATTTAGCTGAGAGTATTATTTTTATGGCATCCGTGTGTACTTCAGTGTTTTTAAACACCATTAAGGCAGGAAAAAAATGAATGAATTAACAATCAAGCTGGAGATTCGTGCCGTTTCAGCCAATAAAAGATAAGAAGTTTGCCACACTCACTGTGCAATCAGATGCAAACAAAGCTTTTGTCTGCAGTTTGTTAAAGTTTCACTTTGAACGATGGCGCATCAATTAGCCCGCTCCTTATTTGCATAACATTAAAAGAGATTAATGCAACGCTGAGACAGAACTGTTTCTCATTTCTCAGCTCAAATGCGTTTTACAAACAGACATTTGTGATGAATGTTTGCTTTTTGGATTATTAGAAAGAAACTTTATTTTGAAGGGTTTTCTCCCAAACTCTAGAAGTGAACCTGGTAGGTGATATTGTAAAGTTTTTGGGATCTACTCGCCCATGCGTGAGTTCCGCACTAACAGGCTTCCCTGCCAGCAGATGCTCCCGCTCTTCTGGCTCGCCGAGCGGCGCCGGGCCTCCGTCAGTCTGTGCGTCCGTCCGCCCATCTGTCCGTCAACTTGAAGGTCATCAAGGCAACTATCAAAATGTCTTTTAGAACAAATAGAATCCGTCTGAAACTGAAGATTGTTCATCGTAGGCAATATGTTGTCATGAATGATTGAGCAGAGGAGTTCTGTGCCTGATTAATGATTGATGGAAACATGTTGCTCTAGTAAGACGTTTTTCTCCGATACGGGATATTTTAGGATCCCAATTATTTAGGTCAACAAGTTTTAAACCTGTATGAATCTAAATCCTCGGTGTAAATATTCAGTACGCGCTCTTCTGGACCGTCGATACCCAATGCTAGCGCATGTCCGCTACCAGCAGTTGGCCAGTTGGTGTGACACGTTGAAGCGGTGCAAATTAAGAAAAAAAGAATAAATAAACTTTGTTCCATATATGTCCAACTGAGGACAAACCAATAAACAAATAAATATATATATGTGTGTGTGTGTGTATGTATATATATATATATATATAAATATATATATATATATATATGTGTGTGTGTTTGTATGTATATATACGTATGTATGTGGGTATTTATATATATATATGTATATATATATATATATATATATATATATATATATATATATATATATATATATATATATATATATATATATATATATATATATTGTATACAGTAATCCCACTTATTGCATCCGCGAATCCGCGGAATGCGCGAATACGAAGCCCCCCTGACCACGCGGCCAAAGGCTGTCCTCCATCAAACAATAAACACCTACTGCAGATGATAATTATCCTCCGCGACTTTCTTCTTCAACATATCAAGATTTTTTTCAGCTTCTTCTGAGTCAGCTGATGCCATTTCTCCGTGCATGGTCATGGAGAGAGGAGGGAGTGCTCCCCCTCCGCGCTCTGGAAGGGATTCAGCTGTGCTCTGCTGTGCGAAGACTTGCCCCAGCATTTCCTGTGGAATAAAGAAACGCAAATAAGTGGGGGACCACTACATATACATATATATATATATATATATATATGTATAAAATATATAATGTAGATATATTATATTATATATATTATATTATGTACATATATATATTTATATATCTCATACATGTTTTATGAACAAACAGTAATCAAACAAAGTCCCTCCAAAAACCCAGATTTTACACTTTGACAGAATTTCCAAACGCCGTGACAGATTTCAAGAGCATTAAACTTTATTGACGACACACTTGTAATGAATAAATTATAGCATTAATGAGTGGAAATTTGTTTGTCTTGTGTTGTTTCCTTCCCGTGGCGGTTGAACCTTGGAAAGGGGCACCGCCATCTGCGTTACTATAAGTGTGTCTGTTTGTCTTCCGTGTGCGAGCTGTGGTCCAGCGTCCGCTGGGGAGGCTCGGCTTCTGCCCCACTTTTCTCGCTCTCATGTCGGACTGGGACCATCTGACGGGGGCTGAAAAACCAGCCTCACATGTTTTGGGTTTTGGCGCCGGTTCCTGCCGCTGTTTGAGCTCGGCTCTGCAGTTGTTCTCCAAAAAAAGAAAAAAAAAGGGGAGGGGGGGATGATGATAATGAGGAAGGAAGTTTTAATTTGGGTTATCACAACCTGGGGACGACATGCAGGCTGGCTCAGTGGGGGGCGGCAGTGAACGGGTGGGCGTCCAGTCTGGTCACATATCTTTGTGGGTTTTACTGCTGAAAATCTTGCCGCGTTCTTAGGATGCTAATGAATCATAGACCAAATGCTTTATGGATCTCAATATTGAGTTTCCTTTTCACCAAATGGCACACCAAGTCACTGGTGGCAGGGTTTTTAGAACACATCCTCAGTAAAGGACGTCATCTCAACCCGTCAAATGGAGGTTCTCTTGTTTAAAAGTGAAAACCAGACTGGCGAAATCCTGGCGAAAGTTCCTAAACAAAATAAAAACATATTTAAAACAACACACCAGCAGAAATTAAATAAAGCATTTTCTTCATTGTATGGCGCACAAAATAATAAGGCGGCAGTCAATGAATGGCCTATTTTTTTAACTTGCCATATATAAAATACTTCAGTATAAGGAGTATAATTGTGTTCACAGTAACCCTGGTACTTGTAACACGCTCCACGTTAGCGTGTTCACATTTCCTGTAACTCCCGGCCTTGTTTGCCACATATGAAAAAAAAAAAGACTGATAACAAATGTTACTGTGACATAAACAACTCAAAGCTTTGCTTGTAAAAGATACAAATAAAAATAAAACAGTCTGACACCACTACTGGTTAGCTATTTAAGAAGTTTGAGCCGCTTTAGCATATTTAAAATACCAGTTATTTCCAAACTTGTTTGCTACATGCAATAAAGAGAATGGCGCCATCAAACAAACGTTACTGTGACTTTGCTAACTCACAAATGAAAAAAAGCACAGACAGACATGTTACACGTTTGCCATGTTCAAATATTTACAATAACAACCAGTCCTGTTTGTGACACATGAAATATAAAAAAGAAAAAGCAATTGACAGCGCAATATGTTTGTTATGTTAGAAGCGTTAGCCACATTAGCTATGTTAGCACATTTACAATACCTGTTACTCTCAACCTCGTTAGTAATATGTGAAAAAAGTCCAACATCGCAACACATGAGCCATGTTAGGAGCATTAGCACATTCACAATCCCTTTAACTCCCAACCATTTTGCAACACGTAAAAAACAAACATTATTGCTACTAAGCTAGCTCACAACCTTGTTAGTAATACGGTAAAAAACATCCAACATCACTACATGCTAGCAATATTAGAGGCATTAGCTGCGCTAATTACAATATCTTTAACTCCCAACGTGGTTAGCAACAGAGGGGAAAAAAAATGATATTGCTAAATAAAATATTATTGCGATTATGCTAACATCCTACTTTGCAAGTAACAAGTAAAAAAAAAAAGCTATTTGACACACTACATGTAAGCCATGTTTGAAGCGTTAGCTGCATTACTTTATTTACAATTCCTGTATCTCGTATCAAGTTTTTGCAAAAAGGAAAATAAAACCCACCACTACACCTTAGCCACGTTAGCAAATTTACAATAACACCCAATCTTGTTTGGTTATAAGGTTCACTATGTTTAGTCTTTTTCAAAATAAAGCTTTCAAGTATGCTAGTGGAGAAAAAATAGAGTATAAATGCACCACTGCTGATATGGCTAACAGCTAATGATAAGTGGCTAGCTTAGAAGATGCTAGCCAGATCACTCGAGAGGACCGATTATTTGACTGGCGGGATGAACGCACGTTTAACATATGTATTCATACTGGATGACCAGGGAGGGGCTTCTTCCTATTATTACTATTTTGCTGCTGTTTACTAGCACATGTCCGCCACCTAGAGGATTGGTGGAAAATTTCGAAACAGAGCAGAACTCACGATCCTAGTCCCTGATTGGTCAAAATGTGACTTTTAATAAGTTCAATGGCCACATTTTTGTACGTAGAGCCTAAATACAGTCGTAAAACTTTTCATTGGAAGTGGTTGCTAGAACACAGTTGTGGGCGGGACTTAGAAATGAAATTTTGAGCTTATTTTTCTTAATTTATGTAATCATCATCATCAGAAAAAAACCACAAAAACATGTTAAAAACACCAAAAACTATTTTTTTTTATCAGAGTTGGTGTTTAACAGTTGACTTGCATCCTGGATGGTGATGTTCTAGCATCTCCCGCTTAGCCTCTAGGTCGTTATGAGCTATTTGCACATTGGAAGAAAAAAAAGTCTGATAACGGAGAAACCAGCAAAATGGCAAAACTCATAACATTAACATGAGGTCTGTCCAAAGAGTGCCTGCAGAGGAGCTCGGAAAATGAAACTCATTAAGCATCAAGTCCTGTTTTCTCCCCCCAAAAATGACGGAAGAGGCTAAAAAATCTCCATGAATTCCAAAAGTACCGACATTCAAATTAAAGTTGAGATTTTAGGGGAAAGGAATAACCGTTAAGATCAGAAAACATCAGCCTTTATCTTCATAATGTTTACCAGAAAAAAATAAATCTTTCATGAATGGGGAGGGAAAAAAAAAATTGCATTTTGTATGCAGTGGCTATATATGTATGCGAGATGAAAACAAAGCAATAATCCCGCTGCCACTCTATTTAATATTCACCCAACATCCCCGAGCAGAAACTATACAAGGTGTGAGAAGAAAGGCCCGCGCACAATCCCAGCAGAAGAGCAAAAGTTGTGAATAACTGCATAAATTAGCGTCTGCGACTCTTTGCGCGCGCATAAACAAAAAAAGAAAAACACAAAATCTGAAGGCTTTCCTCGGCGGATGAGGAATGAAAATGGGCTGGAAAACCTGGAAAAAGCCAATGGCGAGTGGCTTGCTAATCAACTAAAGGCAACATCAGAAAGAATAGGTAATTTGAGAC
>NC_050513.1:18989721-18998447 GCF_002922805.2 Oryzias melastigma | reverse complement strand
CGCCTCTAATTATAGCATGAGGTGCTACTTCCTGTTACAGGGAGGGGAAGGGGACGGGGGCGGGGGGTAAGGGAAAACAAGCACTGTGACATCAGGACTGGAGAGGAGCAGGTGAAAACAAACTGAAACGGGTAAATCTTAATGCTTTTATTAGCGCTACGTAACGATTGAAATATTTGGTTGCAGTTTATCGCAATTAAAGATTTATGACGATTTCATGAGTAATTATGTTTGTTCTGACTGTTTTTGTTGGTTATTCACATGTAATTTTACATTTTTTTTTAAATCTAACAGCAATTAATTGCGATCAGTCATTGAACATATAATTTGCGCAATTGTCTGTTATTGATATCAATTATCGCATTTTTTTTGTTAATTCTAATCAATTGCACAATTTTACGCGAAAAAAATCATGAATTTTTGCAACATATGTCTGTAATTGATGAAACAAAATCTGTTTTTGTGACTCCTCAATTTTCCGTAAATGCTTGCGATTTTAATTGCAACATTTTCTGTAAAATTTCCGATTATTTGTTTAATTTTCTGTGAATATTCGATTGTTTTATTGTTAACTTCGTCACATCGCTAATCTTTCTGTGAATGATTGTAATTTATTGCACAATTTTTCGGATTAATATCGAACTATTGCACTTTTTTGAAAAAAATCTAAAATAATTTTACAACCTTTTATGTATTTTATATAAAATCAAATAATTGCACAATTTGATGCTAACATTGCAAACTATCTTATAACTTTTTTGTAAATAATTTTTATTAATTGCACATTTTTTCTATGATTTCAAAAACTCGCATAATTTCATGTGAATAATTACAAATAATCAAACAACGTTTTGTGACTAATTTTGATTATTCTGACTATTTTCTGTGATATCAAATATTCACACGATTTTTGTGTGATTGATATTTTAAAAATCGCACAATTTTATGACCATAATTGGGAATCATCGCACAGCTTTTTGTGATTAGCGACACATCGCACGATTTTTTGTAATTAATATAAAATTTTTGCACAATTTTATGTAAATAGTGGTGGATCATCGCACAGGGTTTTGTAATTTCTTGGAATTAACCGTACGATTATTCTGTATTAATAAAATAACTGCCCAATTTTGTGTGAATAATCCCAAAGAATCAGACAAGTATTTGTGAATAATTGTGATTTATTTTTACATTTTTTTCTGTGATTGATTACAAATATTTACACAATTGTTTGTGAATCATTACAAATCACCGTACAGCTTTTTGTGATTAGTTGCATTTCATCGCACCATTTTTCTGCAATTGATTTTTTTAAAAATCATTTTTTTATGGGAATCAACGCACAGCTTTGTAATAAATTTATCATATCACACAATTTTCTATGACTGATAACATCACAATTGTATGTAAAAAACTGAAAATCATTGCACAACTTTTGTGAATAATTGTGATTTATTGCACAATAAAATCAAATATTTGTACAATTTTATGTGAATAACTTAAAATCATTGTAGAACCTTTCATACATTATTCCAATTTATTGCATGATTTTTTTTTGATTGATAAAATAATCGAATTAATGTTTAAGTGATTGATATCGAGTTTTTGCGTAATTTTTGTGAAATCATTGCACAACTTTTTTAGCGATTTAAATCCAATAATTGTAAAATTTTCGGTGATGAATTCTGGGTAATTGCTCAATTTACCTTGAAAAACTGCGAATAATCGCAGAATCTTCTGGGATTAGCCACAATTAATATATTTTGTGTTTAATTGCACAAAAGTCTGTAATTGATTTTGGATAATCATTAAATTTTTTGTGAATAATTGCATTTTATTATACAATTTTCTGTTATGGATCTCAATTAAAATGGCATGTTTCTGTGATTAATCGCCTAAATTTCAGTGAAGAATTGTGATCAATTAAAACAATTCTGTGATTATTCCTTCTGTGTTCTTTAGACCGATCTCACTGTTAAGCATCTGTGAGTTCATGAAGAACGGACAGGTGAAGGTTTTGCAAAAGTAGGTGAAAATGAAGTTTGTCATCTATCATGTTTGTAGTTTTCCTAAACAACGAACGTCATGAACGTCCAAATATCTGATAATTTTGCTGAATCGGTTTCTCTTACACACGGAGAAGACGTTTTACCAAAAAAAGGGAAGAACATGTTGGAATCAGAGTTTGTCTCATCCAAACACAGAGCGTTTTTCATTTCCCAGGAAAACCTCTGGACTCGACCGTCCAACACCTCCACAGCTCCATCCAGTCCTTCCAACCTAAACTTGTGAGATTCCACTTCCTGCCGGCGGCTTTCGCGGCACATACAGTAGATTAAAAGAAACGTCTCAAACTGCTGCTTTGAATGTTAACAGCAAATCCTCTCTTCGCTGAGAGGCACATCTGCAGAAGTCGCTCTTCAAATATATGTAATGAGCCCGAGTGTTGGGGCGGTGTTGGCACAGCGTCGCAGCGCTGCGGTCGCGATTGGCTCTCTGCAGCCTGCATACCCAGAGGAGGCTCCCTTAAGAGCAGATCTCCTGTTAAGTATGAGATCCCTGTGAGGAGAAGCGTTGGAAGGACTCCGGTTGCCTTAAATATACGCGGCCATCCAGGGAATATAAAGGTTTCCATATATAATTAAGGAGAATCCGATGTTAGAGGCCTCGTGTGTCTTTGTGCTGCGACTTCAATGGTGGTGGCGGTGGCGGCGGCGGCTTGGCGTGAAGGAAAGTGGAGAGCTTTATTTAGAAAAGCTGGGCAACCTTTACATGTTGGGTCGTGTTGGGAGAGTGGAGGCTCTCATCCAGAAGAAGCATCGACAGGACACTTAAGGTCCAAGAAAGGATGGTAACAAGCATCAAAGGATAAGAAATGGTAAAAAATAAATAAAATACAGCTGTGAGGGGCTTTGCCCTCACTGTTCCGCTTCTGACTCTAACAGTCGGGTCACAGATGGATACAAGAAAACACTTTTTTTTCAAAATTCTGTTGGTTTATCTCCATAGCAACCATTTTATTTTTTGGTTGCTTGGTAGTAACAAACAAATCTATGTAGTTTTTACAATTATCGGCACAAGTAATTTTTTGTTTTCCTTAGCAACAACGGTTTTTTGCTGATTAAATCATTTTTTCAACTTAAGCTATCAATTCATGTTACATGTTTTCACAATATTCCAGTAAAAACTATGCGTGCAGTGGAGAAACGCCCCTTTTGGAACCTCGCTATGCTAACGCCGTTCATAATTGACCATTTTTATTCCAACATAGTAGCTTCCCAAAGATGTTTGGGAAGTGAGGAGTCAATAGATCGACATCCCTGAGAAGAGTTTAAATTACTGGCTGGTATTAAAGTTTTTTTTTTTAATTCAAGATGGCGGTCTCTTAGAGGCTCAAAGAAGCTTCGGTTGTGGTCGTAGACTTAACACGTGTCATATTTGTGAGGATTGTTTGAACAAATTGTATATTTTTCTTTATCGTGGAAAAATGTGAAAGTCAACCATTTTTACGATTTAGCACAAAATGGGGGCCTCTCTGTTGTTTCGTCTCCATAGCAACCATTTTATTTTTTGGTCGCTTGGGAGTGACGAACAGATCTATGCAGTTTTTACACGAATCGGCACAAGTACATTTTTGGACTTCCTTAGCAACAACGTTTGTTTGCTAACCACACCCACGTTACCTATACCGCCATGTCGAATGTTTTATCATTTCATTCATCTTTCACCAAATCATGTAACATGTTTTCACTATATTCCATTAAAAATGTGTACTGGGGGAACGCCCCTTTTGCGAACTCGCCATGCTAACGGTCAAAGGCCAAAAAGGTCAAGGGTCAAAAAAAGCTTTGGTCGTGGACTTAACGGGGTGGTTTGAAATTTGTTAAGATTGCTTTAATAAAAATGTTATTTTTCTTTATAATGCAAAAAATGTGAAAATTCTTACGATTAATTCTTACGATAATTCTTACGATTAATTCTTACGATAATTCTTCGTACAAAGTGGCTGTCAATCCCGTAAGTCCTGTTGCCATCCCATAATAACTTTAGCGCTATGGGTTCATTGAGTGACCTATGACCTTGGTATTTCTTATTACTGTACAGATTAGACCATTTTGTTTGAGTTTTCAAGTTTCGTAAACAAATAATAAAAGTTGCGTAAAAAAGTTTTTATTTTAGCTTTTTTTTTTTTTAATAAATACTCAAAATCTCTTTAAGCTGAGTTTGAGCGTGGAACCCTGAGACTTTTTTATTGGAAGTGGCTGCTTGATCCCGTATTTCCAAACCTGCTGTGAACGTAGCTTGAAAGACATTAACGAGATTTGACGATTTCGTTGTCAAGACTGAATTTCAGCTCATTTGATTGAGAAACACCTTCTATAGTCTGTCATGTAGTGTGGAACATCATATAATTCAGGGTTGCACCCATTTTTGTATGTGACATCAGCCCCAGATCATCACACTACCGCCACCATGCTTTACAGTTCAAATGAAACACTCTTGGCTTGTTGGTCTTTCAAAAGTTTGACTTTCTTTGATAGTTTTTGAAAAATAGTCACTTTGTTGAGTTCCAACAACGACTGATTGGTGTGTTTCCTTCTTTTGGCCCCTCCCCCAACCCTACAACTTCTCATCCAAGTCGCCGAGGTCTGTAGTCAAACTTCTGGACATCAGCAACAAACAAGCACTAATTGAGCTAATGAGCGTGTTTGGATAACCCCCCCCAGTACCACCATTAGCGGCGCGAACGGCCATCTGACTCCCAAACGCGGCGTTACGCGAGACACACTTGGGATCGGGTGGCGACACGCCCGCTCCCCCGGTCGAGGGTTCGGCGCGCCCACCGCATCCATCACCGGCGGTAAAAGTGTGCGACGCTCATCCATCATCGTTCATTTGAGATCCGAGTGGAGCGTCGGCGTGACACCAGTGAGGGATTATTGCCATTAGAGGCAGATCTTTCCTGTCCTGATGGCCGTGCTAAATGGAGGTGCATTAGAGGGGGGAGGTCCTAGGAGCCCGTTTTGGGGTAATTAGGCAAGCGACACATTGACAAGTCTTTAATTTAGGGAACAATGCCAAGACCGTCAAGAGTCCATGGATGTCATCGTCTCTACTGGATCTTAGATCCGCCGAAGGTTATTGTGTATTTATGCTCTGAAGTCACGACCGTTCACTTTTGATGAAGTTTCATGACCAAACACTTAAGAGAGCAACAAAAACACCTCAAAGGAGCCTGAAAATAGAAAGTCCCAACACTGTAAATCTGTTGTAAAGGCGCCTTCTACCAGGAAGACCAACGCATCGACACGTGCTCCATCAATGGCCCTTTGTTCAATCGCTGCCCAAAGACATTTTTTTATGAATGGGAGTCAGAACGTCTCGTCTTTGTTGTCGTCTATCATTAAAATAAAAAATCCCCTTTTTCTTAAAAAGAAAATCCTTGAGAACACACCAGAGGGCTGTTCTAGTCTTTCACTGGTCACGTCATGCCTGAGTTTGAAGACAAGGTATTGTGGTCACAAAAGGCCACAAGATTCTTGGAAACTCAAAGGTCGTAAAACTCGACTTTGATGATTCATCTTTGTTTGCTTTGGTTCATTGTATAAATGCTTTACAGCAAATTTGGTGTTTGGCTAATCTAAAGAATATTCCAGTTTTTAGGGCTAATTCTGAGTTTAGCAATTATTTTAGCATTGTGCTAGCTTGTTTGGCTAATTTAGACGTTTCTCCAGTTTTTAAGGTAATTTGAAGTTTAGCTAAAATTTTTACAATATGCTAAAATATTGGAAAAATTAGACATTTTTAGAGGTTTTTAGGTTAATGTGAAGTTGTGTAATTACTTTAGCATTGTGCTAGCTGGTTTGGCTAATTAGAACATATTACAGTTTTTTTAGGGCTAATTTAGAGTTTAGCTAATATTTTGGCATTATGCTAGATGTTTTGGCACAAAAAAAGGTTATTCAATTTTTTTATTTTTTTGATAATTCTGAGTTTAATTATTCTTTGAACATTATGCTAGCTGTTTTTGGGAAAAAATAAAGTTTTTTTTTCAATTTTTTTGAGAATTCTGAGTTTAATTAATATTTTAACAGTATGCTAGTTGGTTTGGCAAAATAAGATATTCTTTACAGTTTTTTTAAGGATAATTTGGAGTTTGGCTAAAATGTTAGCATCGTGCTAGCTGTTTTTGCTAGTTTAGACATTTTTACAGTTTTATTAGGCTAATTTTGAGTTTCACTAATATTTTAACAATATGGCAACTGTTTTGGGTAATTTAAACATGTTTTCAGTTTTTTAGGCCAATTTGGAGTTGAGCTACATTTTTTGCAATATGTTAAAATGTTGGAAAAATTTGGCATTTTTCCAGTTTTTTAGGCTAATTTAGAGTTCTGATAATATTTTAACAATATGATAACTGTTTTGACAAAAAATGACATTTTTCCAGGTTTTTAGGTTAATGTAGGTTAATGTGGAGGTTAGCAACTATTTTAGCATTGTGCTAGCTGGTTTGGCTAATTAGGACATTTTCTAGTTTTTTTGGGGGCTAATTTAGAGTTTAGCTAATATTTTGGCATTATGCTAGCTGTTTTGGTACAAAATAACTCTTTTTTAAAAAATTTTTTTGGGATAATCAGGAGTCTAACATTTTAACATTATGTTAGCTGGTTTGGCAAAATAACATTTTTTTCCCTTTTTTTAGGATAATTTGGAGCTTAGCTAATTTTTTGCAATATGCTGACAATTTGGGAAAATAAGACATTTTTCCATTTTTTAAGCAAATTTTAGAGAATATTTTAGCTTTGTGTTAGCTGGTTTGACAAAATAAGATATTTTCGATTTTCTTTTTTTAGAGCTAATTTAGAGTTTAGCTAATATTTTAGCATTATGCTAGCTGTTTTGGCAAAAAATACATTTTTTTCATTTTTTTGTTGTTGATTATTTTGAGTTTTACTAATATATTAATATTATGCTAGCTGTTATGTGAAAATTAAATATTTTCTCACAGTTTTTTAAGTATAATTTAGAGTTTAGCTAATATTTTAACATTATGCTAGCTGGTTTGACAAAATAAGATATTTTTTCAATTTTTTAAGGATAATCTGGAGTTTAATATAAACTCTGCTATAATGTTAGCATTGTGCTAGCTGGTTTGACCAATTTTGATATTTTTTTAAGGGCTAATTTAGAGTTTAGGTAATATTTTAACAATGTGCTTGCCGTTTGGGCAAAATCAGACATTTTTCTATTTTTTCCCTTTTTCTTCTTTTGTAAATTTGCTATTTAGCCAGTATTTAAGCAAGCTTTCGGCTTCAGCATTTTCAGCTATCGTCCTCAGTATTTAGTATTTTCAGCAGCCACATTCACCTTATAGTATTCACGCTATCATTATCGCAGGTAATGCTATATATCTATTTTTTTTTAATTTTTTCTTAAATATGATTCTCTTTTGAGCTTGAGAAGGTGGAAATCTAAAGCTTAGAATCAATAATATGATAGACACCAGCCCCAGAAACGGGCGTTCACCTACCACTTCCAATGAAAAGTCCATGTAAACAAGAGTAGATTTGCTCACACAGACTTTTTTAAAGCCAGTTTTCAGGCTCTACGTACAAAATCTTGAACGTGGATTGAAAGCTAAACCAATGAACTGGGACTCTGATTTAGAAAACCTTAAATGACTATACAAATTTATGTGACATTTTGAGCACATTTGGAGGATATAAACTTTAAAAGGTTGGATGGACAAACTTACTTTTACGGTTCAGCTTCACACCTTTAGTCAGATATAAAATCAGGAGGTCTTGAGGATCTTCCCAGATTATGGTGAAACCGTGTGATTATTTGTGTCAATGTCTGGTGATTAATGAAACATGCTCTGTTCCATCAATCTGCCCTCGTCTTCTTCACACCGGAGTGGAATCAGGTTAAGCAGCAGCTCGTCTTCCTGCTCTGTGATGTTTCAGGTTGTTGTGTGCTGCCGGCTGGCCTAATTAGAACGTGCAGAAGAACGCAGAAGCAGCCAAATGAAACTGCAGTCACCTGAGATGAAGGACACATCCTCTGTGCCAGGAGACACTTCATTTTTGATTTTTTATTTATATTTCTGTGATACTGGGGGAGAAAAAAGAAGAAGTGGGTCAGCGAACAGATTTGCACAAACCAACTTTGAAACATCTGAGTTTCTGTCTCTGGTTAAACATGTAGCCGGCTCCCCAGTGCCTATTACTCATTAAAAATGTTTAACAACATTTTAATTGAAGAATTAATTACCTTCGGTTGGGCAAAATCCTCCTAAATTTCATCTGGGGAGTCATCAGGAGTGCAAAGGAGCAGCCGTCGACGCCGCGTCGGGGAGTGGGTGGCGCAGGAAGAATTACACCAGCGACGGATTTAGAGTTGGAGGAACGCACGTGTTGATTCGCGGCTGAGTAAGGCGCTACGATGTTCCCGAAGAAGGTGCGACTGGAGATCACAAAGTCCCAACCGGAGCAACAGTTCACAGTCAGTGACGAGAAATAAAAAAAGGAAACAAGTAAAGTTGTAAGTTCACCCTTAAATAACTGGGAGTGGGCTAATGCTTCAATTTTTGTAAAACCACAAGAAATCACAACTTTATGACCTTTATCAGGGGGTTATAGATGCTAGCTAGAAGCTAAACGTCAACAGGAGGCGGTTCTATCTTGTCAAAAACTAGAATGTGTTTGGTTTCAAGAGATAAAGGA
>NC_050513.1:18984156-18989593 GCF_002922805.2 Oryzias melastigma | reverse complement strand
TAAACTAAAAAAAAAAAATTGCTTCTGTCTGTTAGTTTCACTTAGGGCATGCTACCTTGAAAGGTTTTAGCTGATTAGCTGCTAGTTAATTGTTAAACTAAAAAAAGAAAAAAAACTTTGCTTCTGTCTGTTAGCTTTATTTTTGTCACATTAGCTTAAGATATTTTAAACTAATTAGCTGCTAGGCTACTAGTTAGGTTGTAAAAAAAAATAAAAATAAAAATAATGTTATACAAAAAAACAAACTTTGCTTCTGTAGCTTCACTTTGGAACGTTAGCTTAAGAGATTTTAAGCTAACTAGCTGCTAGGCTACTACGTAGGTTGTAAAAAAAGACAACAACAAAAAAAACCAAAAAACAAATGTTAAACTAAAAATAAAAAATTGCTTCTGTCTGCTAGTTTCACTTATGGCATTTTACCTTAGAAGGTTTTAAGCTAACTATCTGCTAGTTTACTAATACTACTTGTAAAAAAAGAAAAAAATATGTTAAACTTAAAGAAGAAAAAAAACTTTGCTTCTATCTGTTAGCTTCTTTTTGAGCACATTAGCTTAAGAGATTTTAGGCTAAGTAGCTGCTAGTTTACTAGCTAGGTTGTAAAAAAAATGCTAATGTTAAACTAAAAAAAACAACAACAAACTTTTCTTCTGTAGCTTCATTTTGGGCATGTTAGCTTAGGAGATTTTAAGCTACCTAGCTGCTAGGCTACTACTTAGGATGTAAAAAAAGAACGTTATCCTGAATCCTTTAAACTTTTCTGGCCCAGTTTAAATCCAGTTTATGTAACTGTCTCTCTATGTAGCTCAAAATCAGAGAGCAAAACGAGTGAAATAACAAGTGTTATGAACCTTTTACAGGAGTTTAATAGACTAAATCTGTATGAAAAAATAAATAAAGTATTTTGTTAAACTTATGCTATCAAAGCTGTAAGTCAATGTGGGCTAATACATTCCTACTGATATTAGCTTTATTTTTATTGGTAAATAAAAAGTTGCCATAGTAACTTGTCAGTAGAAGTTTAGAAAATACAGATAAATAAAAATAGTATTGGAGAAAGTAACTTTAAAAAAGGAGATAATTATGTAACATGTCGCTTGGTAAAAGTAATCAAACATAAAATATTTGTAATTTGTAATGTAACATTTATTTAAGGACTGGCTAAATCTTATATATATATATATATATATATATATATATTAATATTAATAAAATTAGGCTATCAAAAACTGTTAGTCATGGTGCTATTAATCTCATTTTAATATTAACTTTTTTTCTGTAAATTAAAAGGTGCCATTTAACCAGTTTCCAAAAATAAAGGAAGTTATTTTTTTATAACATTTCACTGTTTTATAAAACTTAAAAGTTTTGCTTTTATCTTCCTATATTTTTGGGACATTCGCTTTGGATTTTAGAGTTGTATGAAAACTAATGTTAAATTCATAGCATTCTTAATTGTTCTTATATTTGCAATTAATTGTATTTATGCTGTCTCAGTTATTTTAAACCGTTTTTGTGCCCTTCTGTTATAAAGAGCTAGCTTAGCTAGCAGGCTAATAGCTAGCTAAGCTAGCTATCCTAAAATTGGGGAGAACTAAAAGTTGGATGCAGTTTTTTTTGAATGTAACAGATATTTTTAAATAGCATAAAAGATTAAATCCCTTGAAAACCGAAATGAATAAAAAAATGAATGAACAAATTAAATGATTTCCTGTTAAAAAATATGCTAACAAAGTTGCTAGTTGGTATGCACTGATGGTTTCCTACATATGTTTGTCCTCATTGCCCCTGACAATAAAAAGATTTTCTAACTCTTAATTTTTTGACACAACATCCAGACCAGCAAGAAATAAAAGTTTTTAATTATTTTGTTTAAAAAAAATAAAAATAAACAGACGTTTTTTTTTGACTACTATCCAGATTTGATGTGCCAAAAAAAGAACATTCTAGATGACTTACTTTACTCCTAAAAGTTTTTTAATGGTATTTTTGCATTGTGATTGTGGGTATTAAGTATTTAGTTATATAACTTTATCACAACATGCCCTTAATTTGAAAAGTGTTTTTATTTTATTGTAGTTTTTATAGTTGCAGATGTGTGAGCAGGTGTCACAATAAAAGCAATTTGTTCTCATTTTTATGTGAAAAAGGTTAATTTAGTTACAACAAAAAGTAACTAAACTTCTATTTGCTGTTTTTGTTTAGACACTGAAGAAAACCATCAAAATTAGAGGTACGGTCGAGAATTAGACAGGAATAAAGAAAGACCTAAACACTAAAAAAATTACTTAAAATCAAAGTTTTCCTACTGTGTGGTGATAAACTTTATCATTGTATTTAGATAACTCTAGATGGATCATATCGCCATGGCAACGCGTCGGTTATTACTTATCCTACTTGATCCAGGGCATATGTTTGGCTCATAAAACGGCGAGAAGACCGTTTTAAACATTGGAATGTTTGTTTGAGAGTTTTTACAACCAGCTCTGGTAGACGAGTTATTTTTGGCTCAAATGGAACAATCTAGAAAACTGAATTATTAATATATATTTGAAGGTGTTTCCATAAAGATAGAGGACATACTGACAAAGGGCTGTAGATCAGTACTAGTAGAGAACATCCAGATGTTATTTGATGACAATGTGGGCGGGGCTTACCAAAATAAACCTTCAAATATCTAAAGTGGAAAACGTGTGTCAGCTACAGACATGAAAATGAATGTAAGGACCTTTAAATGCTGATTAAAACTTAGACATCATTGATGTTGACACGTAATGATGCTAACTTACGGTTAGCCAAATGCTAACATTGGGCTTTGGAAATCAAATTAGACAAATTGTCAAGCAAAACGTTGGTATTTTTCCGTCATGTACGGAAAATAAATAATATTTATGTTTCTTAATCATACAAGAAGGAGATATACTGTAACTGGTTGTTGGTTGAGCATCAAATAACTTTATCGCCAAAAGTAGAAACCTTTTTTTTTTCAAATAGGAATTATGCTAACGTACGGTTAGCCGACTCCTCCCATCGGACTTTAGGAAGCAAATTAGAAAAACTGTGAAAAAACATTGTCAATATTTTTTAGAAATGTTCTATAAATATAAAAAAAAAATTTTGCCAACCAATGAGAAACATATTGTTGATAGGTTTTTAGTTGGTTGCTAATCGAACTAATCCATTTGTTTTTTATATGCTAATTTGCTGACAATGGGGGCGTGGCCTAATAAAAACTTTAAATTTCGTAAGTATAAAAACTTTTTTACCGCTACAGACGGTAAAATAGCCATTTTTGGACCTGTCATCATTAATTAAATTGAGCCGTCCTGGATGTTGACGTGTGAGTTATGCTAACGTACGGTTAGCTAACTGCTCCGGTTGGGCTTTGGAGAGCAAATTAGACAAACTGTGAAGAAACAAAGATAGTATTTTCTGTAATGTTCGAGCAATAAAAAACAAGCTTATCAACAAGAAGGGAACAGATTATAGATGGGTTTTAGTTGGTTGCTAGTTCAACACATAGAAATGTATTTTTTAAGCTAATTTGCTGACAAAGTGGGCGTGGCCTAATAAAAACCATAAATGTGTCAAGTATACAAGTTCTTTTTCAGATACAGACATTAAAAAAGACCTTTGGGACCTGTCAACGTTAATTGAAATTGAGGTTGCTAATGGATGTTGACATGTTATTTATGCTAACATACGGTTAGCCGAGTGCTTCTGTTCGGGTTTGGAAAGTAAATTAGACTAAGTTTATAGCAAAAAAGTTGGTATTTTTTGGTCTTACTCTGGAAATAAATAAAATAAATTTAGATGTTTAACCTCGAAGGAAATATACTAGCAATAGCATCTTAGCTGATAAGCAGCGAACACATCCAAATGCTTTTTTTTTGCTAATTAGCTGACAAAGTGGGCGTGGCCTAATAAAAACTCTAAATGTTTCGAGTATAAAAGCATTTTTTTTCAATTACAGACATTAAAAACGCATTTTGGGACTTGTCAACGTTAATTGAAATTTAGGTTTCTAGTGGATGTTGACATGTTATTTATGCTAACATACGGTTAGCCGACTGCTCCCGTTGGGCTTTGGAAAGCAAATTAGACTAATTTTATAGCAAAAAAGTTGGTAATTTTTGATTTTACTCTGGAAATAAATAAAATCAATTTAGATTTTTAACCTAGAAGGAAATATACTAGCATTAGCATCTTAGCTGATAAGCAGCGAACGTGTCAAAATGCTTTTTTTTCTGCTAATTTGCTGACAAAGTGGGTGTGGCCTAATATCAACTGTACATGTGTTTAGTATAAAAGTGTTTTTTTTTCAGATATAGACTTTAAAAAGACCTTTGGGACTTGTCAACATTAATTAAAATGGAGGCATCCCTGGTGTTGACATGTTATTTATGCTAACATACGGTTAGCACAGTGCTTCTGTTGGGGTTTGGAAAGCAAATTAGACTAATTTTATAGCAAAAAAGTTGGTATTTTTTGGTTTTACTCTGGAAATAAATAATATAAATTTAGATTTTTAACCTAGAAGGAAATATACTAGCAATATCATCTCAGCTGGTAAGCAGCGAACACATTGAAATGCTTTTTTTAATGCTAATTTGCTGACAAAGTGGGCGTGGCCTAATAAAAACTCTAAATGTGTCAAGTATAAAAGCTTTTTTTCAGATGTAGACATTAAAAAAGCATTTTGGGACCTGTCAATGTTAATTGAAATTGCGGTTGCTATTGGATGTTGACGTGTAGTTTATGCTAACGTACGGTTAGCCGAGTGGTTCTGTTGGGGTTTGGAAAGCAAATTAGACTAATTTTACAGCAAAAAGTTGGTATTTTTAGGTCTTACTCTGCAAATAAGTAAAATCACTTTTTATTTATAACCTAGAGGGAAGCATACTGTCAATAGTATCTTAGCCAATAAGCAGTGAACTCTTTCAAACATGTTTTTATGCTAATTTGTTGTCAGAGTGGGTGTGGCTTACAAAAACAGCTTCAAATATCAAAAGTGTAAAAGATTTTTCATCTCCAGACATACAACATGAATGTGAGGACCTGTCAGCCTTGATTGAGATGGAGCCATCCTTGATGTTGACGTGTGAATGATGCTAACGTACGGTTAGCCGACTGCTCCCGTCGGGCTTTAGAAACCAAATTAGACAAATTGTGAATCCACAAAGTGGGTATTTTCCGGCGTGTTCCGGAAATAAATACACTTTTTAAACCCAAAACAAACACGATAAAAGAAACGTCTCATTCTACAAAGTCTATTTGTATTAATCACCCGGAGTTCGCCTTCTAAACGTCTGAATTGAAGTCAATTTCCCATTAATCAATGCTCTTTGTGCGGCTCCGAGGAAACCCTCCGACTCACACCTCGCCCCCCACGCCTTTGTCTGTCTCCTCTTCCTCTCCTTGCCTCCTATTTAGCCCCTGC
>NC_050513.1:18974256-18984121 GCF_002922805.2 Oryzias melastigma | reverse complement strand
AGCAAACGTCCTGATGAATCCAGGGTTTCTATGAGCGTCCTGGAGATCTGGTCAGAACCGGCGCTTTCGGTTCTTCTGGTTCCACACCTGTTAGACTTCACATCCTCGATGGACTTCAGCTCATCTTAAAGAAAGGAAAAGAACATCTTTGAAACTTGGCGACCGTGTGTGAAGATTTTTAATTAAGAAGGAGGTGCGCTAACTCCATGATAAGCACCCTGATAAGTTACAACATGGTTAATAATTAATACAGATTTTTGCTTTCATCTTTACTGGTTTGCATAAAACTAATTACCTCATAAATGGGAATCGTTGAGTTATATATATATAAATATTTTGTTTCTTTTTGCAGACATGACCGGTCTACACAGGTGCTGAGCAATGATCCAATCAACAAGCAGGTAATATACGACAAATATTTAAACTGGTTACACCAAAAAATGGACAAATTGATTTTTTACACCTCAAAAATTCCAAAAATAAAAAAAATAAAACATTTTTTAACCAACTCAATATGTTTCATTAAAGGTTTTTCAAAGATTGTTATTATTTTTTTTTAATCTCTCCAAATGACAAAGAGATTGACCATTTTTTAACCATTTTGACAAATATTTAGAAAGTTATCATTAAACAACAGACTTTCTCTGATTGGTCTCATTAGGCTCCGCCTACCAGTAAAAAAATTTTAGCAAATTTTTTAAATTTGTGTTGTAGAGTGAATTGAGTTTTTGCTTTACCTCTTGAATTTTGTTTCCAATGTGGTATCAAATAAAAAAAAAAAAAAAAAAAAATTTTAATTTCAAAAATTAAAAAAAAATGTTTTTGCTTTTTTTATCTGGGAAAATGTATTATTTGGGAACTTATAATTTGGGAGAACACAGTATTTCCGAAATTTTAAATGTAACGTAAATGTAACGTCTGATTGGTCTAATCAAGCTCCGCCCATCAGTCAAAAACACAATGTAACCCAACGTTAACATTTGAATTAAAGAATGAATCACATTTTTATTTTACCTCTTAGATTTTGCCTTCAAATACTTGTTTTTAATACGTAGAAGATTACAAGATGTTTGGTTCAAAAATTATTTTTTTGTTTATTTTGGAAAACATGACGGGACACATTTGTTAGTTATTTAAAAAAAATAATAAATGTTCCTTTTTTAATTATTCATATCCAAATGTACTAGTTTAAGAAATATATATTTCTTTGTAATTAATGTATTTTTGTAATAAAAGTTTTAAAAAACAAAGAGCAAATTCAGAAAAAGTTTTGCCATAAAAATAATTTAATTCCTTCTCTGAATAAATTAAAAACCAAGAGAGCAACAACAAAAAATGTGTGAAACAAGTCAATTATAAATGAATAAATGTAAAAATAAATTTTAAGATGTTAATTATGAGTAATTGTTGGTGTTTTAAAAAGTAAATAATCATTAATAATTGTTTAAAATAAAAATTATGGGGGAAAATATTTTATGAAAAAAAAAAGTTCAAGATTAAGTCCTTCTATTTTTAAAGCTCTAATAGACAATTCAATTCATCAAGAATGTATTTATTTATTTATTTTCTCCAAATTAGTATTTGGAAAAAATGTGGGAACCCTTTGCCCCGGGCCCCCAAAAACCTTAGCACGGCCCTGGCAGTGAACTAAATTCGTCTTTTTAAATGTATTTCATGATCAGGTGATCACATTCATGGGGTCACGTACAGCAGCGCCTTGTTAACCTGCAGAAATCTGAAAAAGTGGGAGACAAAAGTGTTAAACTTATGAGAAGTACATTTAGACAAAAAGGTGAGACGGTGAAACAGGAACCAGTTTGTTTTCAATTCCCTCCCCATCACGGCGCCCTCGCCGGCGCCGGTGAGGTTGGGGTACGGGGCGAGGTGCGCCCACATAAATCAAGGCGGTCCAAGGAATTGTAATCCTCGCCGAGCGTTTTGGACTGATTGATATAAATAACTCTGTCCTCGCCATCTGTCCAGAGAGGGACCTTTCCAGTTAGCGTTGAGCGGCAGCGGCGGAATAATTAATGAATGGTGTCCTTTGTGCCGATAATAAAGAGGAGACAAATTATGTTGTAATCCAACTGCTGCTCGTTTGTCACAGCCAAATAAAATGTCAAATAAAAGTGAGGGGCCGCACTGTTTGCTAAACGGAGAGCGAGCTACCTGCTCCGAGGACGACAGCCGGCGGGAAGAACGCTGAACAACCGGCGGCTCTGCGGGAAGAAGCCGCCGACATTTAGCAAATGTTCACAAACACGGAAGCGTCCAGAACGGCTCTGGATCCGGGTTCTGGACGGAGAGGGCGGACCTGGGAGTCGAGTCGTTAGGAAGAAGTGCGGCATTTCCAGTCTGTGTCCTCGGATCTGCCAGTTGGAGGGAAATAAAACGTCCGTGTTTGTGCTCCGACTAAAACAACAGGAGGTTAGGGGGGAAAAAAGTGGGAAAAAAAACAACAACCGACCAGTAAAACCACCGGGACAGAGAGGATGTCTCTGGTTCAAATCCCGGTTGGGTTTATTCTGTGAGGAGTTTGCAGGTTCTTCTCCTGCGTGTCTGGGTTTTTTCTAGGAACTCCAGTTGTCTCCGGTTGGTACCTGTCTTCTCCGAGCACACAGGTTCTCCCCGGACACTTCAGTTTTCCCAGAACATCCTGGGAATCTCAGATTTCTCCAGGAACTTCTGTTTCCTTTAGGAATTCTAGTTTTCTGTAGGAATTCCGGTTCTCAACGGGTACTCTGGTTTTCTTCAGGAACCCCAGTTCTCTCGAGTCTCTGGTTTTCTCCAGGCTCTCCGGTCTTCTTTGGTCTCTCCAGTTTTCTCCTGGCTGTCCGATTTTCTCCACCCTATAGTTTCCTGCCAGCATTCCAGTTTTCTTTTGAACACTCCATTTTTCCTCTGTGTACTCTGGTTTTTCCGGTTTTCTCTGGGCACTTCTTTTTTTTTCTGGGCGCTCTGGTTTTCCCCGGGACAATCCGGTTTTCTCTGGGCACTCCAGGTTTCTCCGGGCACTCCGGTTTTCTCCAAGAACTCCGGTTTTCCCTGAGCACTTCCATTTTTTTTGGGCACTCCGGTTTTCTCCTGGTACTCCAGTTTTCTCTGGGCACTCCGGTGTTTTCCGGGCACTCTGTTTTTTTTCTGGGCACTCCGGTTTTCTCCTGGAATTCCGGTTTTCCCTGGGCACTTCATTTTTTTGGGGACTCTCCGGGTTTCTTCGGGAATTCCAGTTTTCCGGGCACTACAGCTTTCTCCGGGCACACTGGTCGTCTTTGGTCACTCCGGATTTCTCCACACTCTAGAGTTTTTATGCCAGTATTCCGGTATTCTTTGGGCTCCCCAGTTTTCTGGGTACTCGGATTTTCTCCAGGTTACTCAAGTTCATTACGCTGACTTCCTTCAGCTTTCTGTGGGAACTTCAGCGTTCTCCTGGCACAGTTTTTTTTTTCCGGTTTCAGACCAAAACCATGTTTCATAGGTTAATCTGGGATTCTAAATGAGAGGATCTACTGACCATCCAGTCCTACTTTCTTAGGCGCCAGTGGGAGCAATAATTCGCTTCAGGTTGACTAACTTGAAGCTTCCCGTTCATTGAAGAGCTAACAGCGATTAGCGTCACAAAAATCAAGTCTGGCATTTGTTCGGAGGAAGTTTGAACGTCACCGAGACAGTATGGTCAACACGTGTCAAATCATTTCATCCATTCATTTCCAGAACCGGCTGAGTCACTTTCAACTCAGGGGTTGCTGGAGCCTATCCCAGCTTCTGTACGGTGAAGCCGAAGGTCACCTTGAAAAGGTCAGTTGTAGGACCACACAATCACACGGTGTGGGGAACCTGTTTACCCAGAAAACACTACTGTCATGGACTCTACAACGCCACCACTGGTTGACTGAAATATAGAATCCAATGTAAAAAAAAAAAAAAAAAACAATTGGCTCAAATTATACAAAGTGAAGACAAAATAAACAAACACTTTTTGAATGAATGTCGCCTTTGATAAGCAATTTCAGACCAAAATCTAAACACATTTTTATTTTTATTTAAAACTTTTTTTTTCTTTTTTTAAATTATTATTGAATTAAACATTTTGCAATTTGGGGATTCCATACGTTTGAATATACGGAGTACATGTTTTGTTATTAGGGATCAGAAACTTTTTTTTGGGTCGATTTCTTACCTTTTCAAACTGTTTTTTGACAAAAAAAGGGCCAGATGTTTAATGTTAAACTTTATATAAAACAAACCAAAAAAATTTAGACTTTTCTCTACTTGTAATAACAATTAAAAATTGTTTTTGTCAATTCTTAGGCTTTAAACTTTTAGTAACAGTAAAAAGCGGCAGATGTTAAATGTAAAACTTTAGAAAAACAATAAAAAATTGTGTTTTTCAAATTTTTATCTTTTGAACTTTTATTGAGAAAAACAAAATTAAGGGGCTCTACATTAAACATTTAGAGCTTCCTACAAATAGCGCCCCCAGTGGTTGACTGAAATATAGTCCACAGTGCAACAAAACAGCAACAAACACAACGCGAAACCAACACAAGCTTAACGTTGTGATCAAAAGATCAACAAAGATGGCTCCTATAAAGCATAAACAACTAAAACGCACACTTTCTTATGCCGTAAACTACGTACACACTGCACATTTGGTGTGCCTTTAAAATTGTGTAAAACTGAAAAAAATAAATTCAAATGCTTGCCGGCCTCAATCAAAGAGGCCATCCAAGTTCAGGTTCCTGATTGGTCGTTAAACTTCCAAGTATCTATGCGTTTTGTACGTAAAGCCCCAAAACAGTCTTAGAAACTTGTGTAGCTACGCGTAAACACGAGATTTTTTAGCGCAGATGCCCACATCTTCTTTGGAAGAAGATGCTTGAACAGGGGATGCCAGAGACAGTGTGATCGTAACGTAAAGACAATTAGAAAAAACAGAAAAAATGATGGCAACTTTTTAAAGAAAGTTATTTTTTTTTTGGTTTTCAAACATTTTGACACATTTGCTATTCCGTACCTTTGACCAAAAAGAGTTTGTGTTTGTTGTTTTGCATTAGGTTGGTCATTTTGAACAATTTTACATTTAGTTTTACACTTTTATTCATTCCAAATTTTTAAAAAGAGCATTTTTTGTCAATTTCTTAAACCTTTATTGACAGAAAATGGAGGACATCGATCAAATTTAGACTTTTATTCTGAAAACTTCTTTCAATTTTGACTTAGAAATCAGGAGACTGAATCCCAACAAACTCCTCGACCAAGCTGTGAGTGTGCGGCCGCTGTCATCGGTATGCGTCACATGCAGCACCTGCTCAGGTATTCATAACCTGAGATCAAGGTTGGATCGCCGTCATTGATCGGCAGAAATTGAATTTGGATCCCCCATCGTTGTTCTTGTTCAAACTCATAACCAGAATTTTTTCAGCTAAAGTAGTTTCTGTTTCTGTGGCTAAATGGTCACATTTAGGCCTAAAGTGAACAACTTCGACTCTCTTTGCTCCAGTCGGGACAGAAGACCGACCGAAAAGTGAACTTGAAGTGTTGAAAAGTTGCGCGGCGTGTCGGTGAATCGCCTCCAGCTCCATCAATCACCCTCCGGATGAAAGGCGAGGTGAAACGGCGGCTCCGCCGGCCGCTTTGGCGGCGATGAGGACATCACTGGGATTCAGACGGCGCTCTAGGTGCGCTCATTCTGCCCACGTCGGCGTCCCGGCGGGGCTCGCATTCTCCACGGCAACAAAAGGAGGAGGCTCTTTGTGCCGTCAGTGCCGCTCCGCACATATTAAGCAGCACAGGTTCCTTTTTAATTAGCGGCGAATTTGATCACCGCCGTCTCCCACAGGCCGTCTGAAGTTAATAAAACAAGCTGCACCTTTGAAAGGGAAGGAGTCGACTTCCGAGGCCGCGGGGAGGTGTCGGCGCTGTGATCCGCCGCCGCGTCGACCATCAATGGGGGGAGCGCGTCGCTACCTTTACGCATGCAGGCGTTGTCTCCGTTGTTGCCCTGATGCGGCGGCGCTTCGTTTCACGGACGTTAGGAACAAAAGGATCCGGCGAGGTGGTTCTCATGTGCCGCAGAACAAAGGCCTCCGTCGACAGATTCAACACATTGAGTCATTTAATTCCGTTAATGCGGAGAAAGTCTTCCCGATTTCAAGACCGGCCTCAAAAGGCAGCCCATACCATGACAGCACCACTACCGTGCTTCATCATTGGTATTTGTCCCATTTACCTGTTGTAGTCGAGTATTCATAGACAAGGATAACACCTCAAGACGAGGGGATTTTTACGTCCTGTGGGTACACAGTAAAACTCAACACATCAAGTCACCTAATTCCGTTTTAGGGCAGCCCATACCATGACACCACCACTGCCGAGCTTCATCATTGGGACTAATCTATTCGCACCGATACGCAGTGGAACAAAGGCCTTTCTGAACAGATTCAATCATAAAGTCACTTCATTCTGTTTTGAGAAAACCCATACCATGACACCCCCACTACTGTGCTTCATCATTGGGACTATGCTGTTCGTACCAAGGGTTCCATTATCCTGCTGTATACATCAAAACTACTGATGGAATTTACCTGCTAGTGAAGAATCCTTCTAGGCGAGAAAAGTGGAGTATTCATAGACGAGGATAACTCCCCTTAAGACGAGGGGATTTTTATGCTCCATGGGTAGAGCAGTTGGTTGAACTATTTAATGTGGATAAAGTCTTTTTAATCTTTATATTGTGTTCGGGTCAAAATGGACCCATCTTCAAATGTGAAAATTGGTCGATTTCTACCCGAACTCACTACAGGGGTCAAACAACTGATCAAGAAATGCCACTTGAGACATGGTAAAAATGTGTCTTTAAGTTCACAGATTGGCTTTTAAAAGGCAGCCCGTACCATGATACCACCACCACTGCCACCATAAAAACATTCATCCCAGAACATATTTTCATGCTGCTCAGACAAAGACTTTATCAACAATCCTTCTAAATCGTTTAAATGTGTTTTTGTGGAGAAAGTCTTTAATTTTTTAAAGATTGGTCTAAAAAGAATAGCCCATACCATGACACGATCACTACTGTGATACTGTGATAGGATAGCAGATTCATTTGTGCTGTTGGTACAAACCTGAACAATTCTTCAAGTCATTTGTTTCCGTTAATGTGGAGAAAATTTCAGTTTCATTAAATGGCCTAAATGGATGACCAGCTCATACATACCATGGAACCACCTCTACCGTGCTTCATTATTGGACTATCTGTACCAAGGCTTCCATATATACCTGTTATTGTGTTTTACCCTGAAAACATCAGATGTAACCAACCTCGTAACTTAAAATCAAACAAAGTTGAGTTTCTATAGAGGGTAAACATGGTCTAAAAGGACATTCCAAACCATGGTACTACCACTGCTGTGCTTCATTATTGGGATTGAAGAACCAGTAGAAAGGCTTATTGTTTTGGGGCGTTTTGACATTTCAAAATCTTGGTGGAATCTGCCTAGCAACTAGAAATCATGGTAAGAAGGCGAGGAAGGTTGAGTTTGAGAATATTAGTCACCGAACTTGCTTTGCTGGAATCTCAGCTGTTAAATCGTAATAACAAACAAAGATAAATCAAATAAATAAAAGAAGTTTCCTCATGAGTGGATATAATAACGTTGATATGATCCAGTCAGACCATGTCCCCGTTGGTGTTTGAATGTCCTTTGTTTTACGTAACAAAAAGGAGTTTGTAGCTGCTTTCATTTAAAAAATACAATACAAAAAAAAAGAAAGTTTGCCTAAAAGCATCTATAAACTCATTTTAATTACATACGGTGTGCCACAGGGCTTTGTACAAGGGCTTTTTATGTTCCCCTAATCAACACAATTGAAAACAATGACCACTAGTTATTAATGACACTCATCTTTACTTATTTTTGTGGATAATACTCTTGTGTGAGACCAAAGTTAATCGAAAAACTAAAGACAAAGTCTCTTTGAATGACCTATTTAACCCTTTAACACTGAACGGTGGCCTTGTGTAAAGTGTCCGCCCTGAGATTGGAAGGTCATGGGTTCAAATCCTGACTGAGTATACCATGGGACCCAGTGCCTCCCTACTTGACACTCAGCACAAAGGAGTTGGACTGGGGGGTTAAACCACCAACTCCCGCAGGACTCTGTACAAGGACTTGCAATGTTCCCCTTAGCAACTCAATCAAAACCCAAGACCAATAAATGTTAATGATACTCAACTTTACCATGTTTTTTATGGATAATACTCTTGTGTGAGACAGTTCATTGATAAACCGAACACTTAAACTTTAACACCGGATATTTCAACGATGACGCCTAAATAACACTTTCTTTGACCATAAAACTCTTCCAAGCAGATGGATTTGTTCTTCATGTAGCCTATCTTC
The DNA here is from genome assembly GCF_002922805.2 of Oryzias melastigma. Classification (NCBI taxonomy): domain Eukaryota; kingdom Metazoa; phylum Chordata; class Actinopteri; order Beloniformes; family Adrianichthyidae; genus Oryzias; species Oryzias melastigma. Next base: position 18,975,716 of record NC_050513.1, on the reverse strand, counting down.
CAATCTTTAGACACTATTATATTAATTATTCCAATGAAAACGAGTTATTTTCACAAATTTGCCTCCAAGTAGCCACAAACTTATTTTACTTACATACGATGTCCCACAGGGCTCTGTACAAGGACTTGCTATTTTCCCCTAAATAACTCACTCAAAAACAATGACTATTAAATGTTAATGATACAAAACTTTACTGTTTTTTTATGGATAATACTCATGTGAGATAGAAGTTCATTAATGAACTAAACACTTAAACTTTAATACTTTAACACCAGATATTTCAGGAATGACTCCAGAAAAACACATTTTTGACCTTTCAACACTTTTGAACTGTAAAACTCTTCCAAACAGATGAATTTGTTCTTCATGCTGGTGATCTTCCAATCTTTAGACACTTTTTTATTAATTATTCTACTGAAAAAAAGAGTAATTTTCACAAATTTGCCTCAAAGTAACCACAAACTCATTTTACTTACATACGGTGTCCCACAGGGCTCCTTACTAGGACTTGCTATGTTCCCCCAATCAACTCAATCAAAAAAGAATGATCAATAAATGTTAATGATACTAAACTTTACTGTCTTTTTTATAAATAATACTCTTGTGTGAGACATAATTTACCGAAAAACTAAACAAAAGTCTCTTTGAAAGGACCTATTTGGACACAAAAAACTACAAATCAATACAAGCACAATTGGTCATTCTGACCGAAAAAGGGTAAATTTTTGGCATAATTAAGGTAAATATCAGCTTTCATGACTAGAGGTTTGGACGGGTTTCTGTATGTCTGTAAAAAACGAGACAGTAAAGCCCGTAGCGAGATAACATTTGTTTTTATCCTTTCAATAAATGAAGTGAGCGGTCATTTGTCCTTATCCCTCCTGCGCCTTCGAGCCGCTCGTTAAACGGCCAAACGAGCGATGGAATGAGTAAATAATTCAACAAATAGATGAATTAGTAAAAAAAAAAGGGGGTCGGTGGTTAAACAGAAGGGGGGGTGGCAGAGGGAGGGTGGCGGTGGAGGTGGAGGGAGGTTCAGCTGCCGCGAACATGCACCGTCTGTACAATCCTGAACCTTGGCAACCGTACAGGCATCTGCTGCCGGCCCCTCCGCTGCCAGTGCTCTGTATACACACAAACATCTGCTTCCCCCGAACACAAAAAACACACAAAAAAGAAGGGGGGGGGGGTCACGCAGCACTTGACAGGTCTGCATTTCGCCGCTGCTTTACACCAAAACCTTAATGCATCCTGTCAAGCCATTAGCCGCGATATGATCAGCATGCAGACCCCCCCCATTAAGCCATCAGTGTCCACCTGTGATAAAGACGACCATTTGTTCCCTTAAAGCCCTACTTAATGTCCGTTTAACTCAATTTGTCAGGAAATGTTCAACAATTTCCTTCCCCCCGATGGGTCTGAAATCTGGTCAAGGTTCAAAAACGGAGGGAGGAGCGGGG
>NC_050513.1:18968205-18973966 GCF_002922805.2 Oryzias melastigma | reverse complement strand
GTTTTGTCTACAGATACATCATTTGGGCTTCCCGGTGGGGGAGGGGGGAGGGGGGGTTGGACCAAATGATCCTTGCCGGGTTGTAATCCCGGTCAGCTATTAGCTCCAGAATTGTAAAAACACAAACAGAGGAGGGCTCGTTTCGGGTGTCTGGGATCGTCCCGGCGGCCCGGCCAAGCGGACAGGAAGTGGCATGGTTGGGGGAGGGGTTCGGACATCTGTCGTGCTTGGAGAGCTCGGTGCACAGGAAATGGGGTGCTTGTTGGCCATTACCCCGGCATCCTCAATGAAGTGTGGGCAGTCCGCGAAAGGGGGTCTCTAGATGGTGTGTCGGAGGCTCTTCTGGCGGCGCCCCATCTGCCCGAGCCGTAGAACTGCCCCCCCGGCGGCCGGCGAGGAGAGCGCATGCGCCAACGCCGGCGATCCAGGGCGAGACCATTAGGTGTAAATGAACAAGTGTCCTCTCGGCGTGGACCCGGCCTCACACCGAGAAAGAGCGGCGCCGCCTCCGCCAACCGTCATCAATATACCTGGCTCTAATGGCCCCGGCAGCCCAGATCAATGGGTGTTAGCCGGATTCCTGGAGGGCCTTAGGTGCCCGTTTATTGACAAAGCCGACAGAAAAGACTCCCCCGACTGGATGCAGGTCCGCCGCATTTCAGCGAGAGATGTCCCCGAGTGCGCATTACAATACATCAAAGCGGCGACTCGGAGGAACCGGCGCTAAGATGACGGTGTTTAATATTTGAAAAGGTCAAAACTGTGTGAGCGGAATCGGTGTGGAGGGGAGGCCATTACAGCAAATGGAAGCCATGAGAAAAAGAAATGTTATCACTCCAGAGATGCGGCACCGAAAATGAGAAGGCTTTATGGAGGATCGGGATGGAATCGGAGCGCAGATTCTCTAGTTCATACACAATCACGCACATGAAACATGTTTGTTTTGTGCAATTCCTCCAAATTTATTGTAAGCAGGTTTTTTGTCAACACTTGTACCTGTGTGTCTCTATGTTCACACGACACAATCTCAGCTCGTCACACATTGATGGACTCATTCTTGATTTAGTGATTTAGTTAGTGTCCCTAACTCGTCATTTGTTGATGTGCTGATAAAATCAAGGGTCCAAACACCACGGTACGCGGTACTGGATGCTGGTCCTTGGGAAGCGTCCCAGTACTGGTACAGATTTACATCCGGGCCCGGTTTGGGTCCGCATCCTGTACTGTGTTGGGTTAGGGTACCAGAACCGGGTTAGAGTAGCAGTACTGGCTTAGGGTACCGGAACTGGACCAGTCCGTGTGCGGTACTGTGTACCGTGGGTTGCGGACCCTTGATTTTACAAACAGCCAGATGGGGACACACTAACCCGGTTGACCTAACCCAGTACCGGTTCACGTCCAAGTACTGGTTCAGGGTCCGGCACCACGCCTGGTACCGTGTCCGGTGCTGGATTAGAGTACTAGTACCACGTTACAGTACTAGTACTTGGCTAGGGTACTGGTACTGGGTTACAGTACCAGTAATGGGTTAGGGTACAGGTACTTGATTAGGGCAGCCGGTTTAGGGTAACCCTCTGCAACCCTCGGTACGAGGTACCAGTACCGGGTTAGGTTCTGGTACCCTAAGCTGGTACTGGTACTGGATGTGTCCCGAGGACCAGTCCGTGTTCTGTACTGCATCCATTGCCGTGTACGCAGGGTTGCGGAGAGTTACCTTAAACTGGTTGCCCTAACCCAGTACCAGTTCACGTCTGGGCCCTGTTCACGTCTGGTACCGCATACCGAGGGTTGCGAAGGGTTTGCCCTAATCTGGTATCAGTTCATGTCTGGGATGGTACGCGTCTGGTACCGCGTCCTGTGCTGGGGTAGAGCACCGGTCTTGGACGCGTTACGAGGACCAGTCCAAGTGCGGTACAAATCTGGTACCGCATACCGAGGGTGGCGGAAGGGTTCGCCCTAATCTGGTATCGGTTCATGTCTTGGATGGTACGCGTCTGGTACCGCGTCCTGTGCTGGGGTAGAGCACCGGTCTTGGACGTGTCCCGAGGACCAGTCCGTGTGCGGTACGAATCCGGTACCGCGTGCTGAGTATTGCAGAGGGTTACCTTAAACCGAATGCCCTTCCTGGAACCATTTCATGTCCGAGACCTGTTTGGGTCCCGTACCAAGTCTGGTACTGCAGTTGGTACCGCGTCTGGTGCTGGATTAGGGTACCAGTACTGGGTTTCCAGTACCGATACTGGTTCATGTCCAGGAGCAGTTCAGGTCCAGTACCATGTCTGGTATTGCATTTGGTACTGGAGCTGGTGCTGGGAACTTCAACGCATTCATTTAAAAAGAAAGGCTACGTAAGCTAATGCTAATTAGGCTAAAGAAGTTCCTTGACTGTAAGTGTGTCACAATTTTTTCCAAAAACTTTATCGACTAATTAAATTCTTGTCAATTTTTCTTGAGTTTGTACCAAAAAGTCTATAGTCAAATATTTTTTAGCTAAAATTAGCTAAATATGAAACGAACTGCTAAACTGTTGATTTGGAGTTGTCTGTGTTTTAAAAGCAGGAAGTTCCATTGAACGGATTGAAAATAATAATAAAAATGTCTGCTGTTACTCCAGAAAAGTGGTTATTGCTTTGAAACCAGCTGCTGAACACACAGCAGAGGCCGGCAGAGGCTGAGGGGAAATATGTCATGGTTGCGTTTCGCTAACCATCGTCTGTTTCACTCGGCGCCGCGTGTCAGCGTCTCTCCACACAAATGATCCCTCTTCAGGTAAAGGGTTTCGGCGGAGCCGCCTGCCCATAACTGTAATGGGCTAATGTGCTGTGTAAATGTAGCACTAAAGCCCTGAGTGCTTCATCAATGCGTCCGACTGATGCGGGACAGAAGGGGGATTATCGCCAGCGCCAGATGCTAAGCCACTGAAACTGCACACAATCAATTAAGCCCTCGACGCATACTGTACTGGGGCATCACTGCGGATACGGCTGGAGGTATTCGCTCATCAGGGGAAGTTTTTCTGCTACCTCTTTAACATGTTTTAGTCAGTTCTATGTTTGTCTAGAGTTATTCAAGTTATGAACAGACCAATAAGATAACTCAATGAATGAACGCGGTCTCACGTCTAATATTCAAAACGTTTCGCGTATCCCACTTTCATGATATAGTGGTGAGGACTCACTCGTGATTGGCCATAGGGGTTGCCATAGTGACTCAAATCGACTGTTTACTGACGTCATCTGACTCCAACATGGCGGCGCCCATATGCCGATAAAATGGGGACTGAATTGACTTCAATAGTCTTTGGTTAGGACACCTCAAACATCTAATGTCTGCAGCTCAACGGGTTCCTCAACTTTACATCTGTAACTATGACAGATCAATGACTCCCTTAAGCTCTTGTTTGTTTGTTCAATATGAATTACTATGACTATACAGTATAATTCAAGAGTTAGTTCCAAAAAAGTGAACTACTGTGGATTTTCTAATAATCTTTCGTCTCTGACGTTTCCAATAAACGGCGAGTTATAGACTCCTGTCTCCATTAGTAGACAGTCTCCGAGTCGGCAAAGCCAAGTGGCCCCATATGGTTCAAAAGTGGGCAGAAAATGTGGCCCCAAATGGGTTTGTCCACACTGGCTTAAGTGGAGATTCAGTGAGTAGCTCGCTATAGAGGAGCTTGCTAGCTTGATACAGAGCAGCTTGCTAGGTCGATAAAGCAGAGCTTGCTAACTCGCTACAGAGGAGATTATTAGCTCGCTACATGGTCGTTAGCATGCTACAGTAGAGCTCTCTTGCTGAATACAGGGGAGCCTACTAGCTCAATAAAGGAGGAGCTTGTTAGCATGCTACAGTGGAGCTCTTTAGCTGGCTACAGAGGAGTTTGTTAGCTCGCTACAGAAGAGCTCGCTAACACGCTACAGCGGAGCTCTCTGGCTGGCTACAGAGGAGATTGAATGATATAGTGGAGCTTGCTAGCTCGATAAAGAGGAGCTCGATATAGCGAGGCCGCTAGCTTGATACAGTGGAACACGCTAGCTTGCTACAGAGGAGACTACTAGCTCGATCCAGAAGAGCTCAATCCAGCTGAGCTTGCTAGCATGCTACAGTGAAGCTCTCTAGCTGGCTACAGAGGAGTTTGTTAGCTCGCTACAGAAGAGCTCGCTAGCATGCTACAGAGAAGCTCGATATAGTGGAGCTCGTTAGCTGGATACAGCAGAGTCTACGCTGTCCAACGGGAGGCTGGTTAGCATAGCGAGCCAACCCACTGAGTGTCCACTTAAACCAAAGTGGGCAAACACATTTGGAGCCACATATTCTTAAAACTTTTAAACCTTCTGGGACCGACTCAGCCTTGATGGCTGGAAGACAGACAAAATATTTACTTTTTTTAAAAACACAAACTTTGACATCATTTTTTTCCACTTTTTTTTTTTAAATTTCGCTACAAGTTGTTATTTTTTTGTAGTAAAAGGCAATTTGTCATCATTCTAACTCCATACTTGAAGACTGGACATACCTGATCCATTTAATCAGCAGCAACTGGAGACATGAAAACAACGAGGCTGATAGATGATGAAGTTTTATCGTCTGATTTTGTAGAAGAACAGAAACCGTCTGGTGTATCTGTTGGACTTATGACTTCTTCATCTAACAGAACTAAACTCAAATTGGACACAGTGTTAATGTCGTGTCATCCAGGATGAAAACAGGATGGAGCTACAGGAGGTCAAAGTCGTTGTCGAGGATTTAGGAAGGAAATGAGGATAAAAAGGACCCAGAAGACCAACAGACGACGCTCTCGCTTCAGGAACTGAAACTCCGTTGATAGAGCGCCTTCATTTGTTACCTGCAGATCTGTTTCAACCCGATCTCTTCATCGGGTATGGTCTACCTGAAGACAAACAGCCGCCTCCAGCAGCTCCATCCACAGAGGAAGTTAACCACATTACCTAACGCGCCGTGATGGATGCCGCGGCGCTCCGCGGGGGTCAGGGGTCGAGCAGCCAGCCTCGCCGCGAAGAAGACGGATGAGGTCGGGCACGGCGGCCAGACACCTCCCTCGCTCCGCTTTGTTTGCTTTGCTCCCAGAGCAATCTGACACCTGATTGGCTCTCGGAGGAGCGCATGATTAACGTTTGGGTAATTACTGATCGGGCTCAGGCGGGGTTGGAGTCATTCGGCTCAGAAATGGGTATTAACTCAATCATCGGAGATCTTTTTCACGCAGTCTAATGTCGGAATCATAAGACGCTACCGGACAGTGATCCGACCCAATGAGAAGAGACGATCCAAGACGCCAAAACCGAATAATGGGTTTTAGATTTCAGAAATGGACACATTAGACCCACCAAAATGGTTGATTTCTGTGTAATTGGTCTTCATTGGATCCTTGTTGGATTGGTGACCCTGGTGAGGTTTAATGACCATAAATGACCGTCCCAACCATGAAACCAGACTTTAACAGATGATGGTCTTTGACTTTGTCAACCACTTTGGTCCTGGTAGAATCTTCAGAACACCTATGGTATGGACCAGGTACCGTAGTCTAGAAAACCATAAAACCGACAGTCGGCCTCATAATCCGGTGAATTTTATGTGTGAATTCTGGTTTTGTTTTCTGCCCTGGAACCAACTGTCTGTGGATCATAGTGTTTTTTAGTACGACTTTGGTAAATTATAACTCTACACGCCTCAATGGGTTGTTGGAGCTTGACGGCAACCAGAATTAGATCTACTGTATCAACTTACCTGGTTTACGGGT
>NC_050513.1:18966414-18968195 GCF_002922805.2 Oryzias melastigma | reverse complement strand
CAAAGTTGAATAAAAGTTTTTAAAGCAATCTGAAACATTGTGAAGCAGTATAAAGTATTATGGAGCAGTATGAAGCAGAATGAAGCATCACGGAGCATTATAGATCGGCATGAAGTATTATGAACCAATATGAAGCATTAAAAGCATTATGAAGCTCTCTGAAGCATTAAAAAGCCCTATATGATGGATTCTGAAGCAGTATTGAGCATCATGAAGCAGTATGAAGCATTAAAAGGCATTGTGAAGCAGTATATGAAGTATATTTGGAATTAAATGAGGTAGTATGAATGAATATAGGGGAGTATAAAGCAGTATAAATCACAATGGAGCAATTTGAAGCAAATACGACTCAATATGAAGCAGTATATAAAGATTTATGAAGCAGTATGAAGCAATATGAAGCATTGTGAAGCATTATGAAGCAATATGAAGCAGTGTCAATCACTCTGAAGCCTCATAAAGCAGTAAATGAAGCGGTATGAACCACTAAAAAGCTCTATGAAACACTGAAGCATAATAGAGCATTCTGGAGAACTCTGAAACACTATGAAGCAGTATGAAGAAATGTCTTCATGAGGATGTTTTTTCTAAAGGTTTAGATCTGATTTCTTTTTTTTAAGGACAAAGTTCAGTTTCTGTTTGAATAATATTTTAAAAAGACCATTGAACTTTTTTAAGGAAGTATGAAGCAGTTTGAAGCAGTTTGAAGCAATATGAAGCATTTATAAAGAAAAATGGCTACAAAAAAGCAGTTTTATCTGATATTTGAACTTGAAGAAATGGTTTAGATTCGGCCTTCATTCAATCACCTGAGTGGAACAAGAAACGCCTCGTCGAGGACGTTCTCTCCAGCGTGGCCGGCTTCCCTCGCCGCCGCCGCCGCCGTCAGGCCTCATACCTCTCGATTTGCTCTGACAGTGAATAATCGCCCGCCGCTTATGCAGCTTATCTGAGTTTGTCGAACAACGGCGGCGGGGAAAGAGAGCCCTTAATCTGCCCGTAATCAAAGCTGACAGTCACCTACAGCAAGGTGTGGCGCCACGCTGGGACGCATTCAGGCGAGCGCTCTGATCAGAAACGGCAACGCCATTAATATTAATCGTTCTAATCGCGCTGCCGAGCGGCGTGGCGATCACAACACACGGGAAGGTAGAGCTCGTCACCCTGGGCGCCGGCTTATAGCGGAGAAGGAACATCAAGGTGGAGCTGAGCGAGGAGCCGGCGGCGTTCCGTTTGAAGTAGGTGAGGGAAGTCAGGGTTTTGTTTTTGTTAATTACCGTCTTTGGAGGAAGTCTAGACGAGGAGGACGCCGTCTGGCTCCACGCCGACTCACGCTCCTCGTTTACTCCTACCTTCATACGTTAAACTTTAATCATTTTAACACTCCTGATTATTCTCTTCCTGTTTTTAACCTTTATTGTCTTCTGAAAAACATCATGTCTGCTCTTTATCCTTTTATTTAACACATTTTTCATCTTTACTTTTATATCTATTTTTAATATGGACGTAACGATTCAGTTGAGGCATAATCTGATTCACAGTTTTAATGTCACAATATTGAATATTTTTCTCAATGAATTAAAGGTATTTAAGGTAAAGTACATTTTCTTTTTCCCCTTAGATCAAACTGTCTGTTTCCTACTAACAGATTCAACACAAATAAATAATTTAACAGAATATTAAAATGATCACAAATCCTTTCATATGCAGTTCATGCCATGACTCCCCTGTACCGACCCACTCCCCTGCACCGGCCCACTCCCCTGCACCGACCCACTCCC
>NC_050513.1:18958099-18966330 GCF_002922805.2 Oryzias melastigma | reverse complement strand
GTACCGGCCCACCCCCCTGTCCTGGCCCACTCGCCTGTACCGGCCCACTCCTCTGCACCGGCCCACCCCCTTGCACCGGCCAACTCCTCTGTACCCGTGCTATCGCCTATGCTTGGGCAATAACCTGCGCCCATGCACTCGCCTGTACCGGCGCACTCGCCCGCGCTTGCACACTCACCCCTGTTTAGGCAGTGCGCATTCGCCCAGACTCAGGAGCGGCCCACACACTCACACACACTCCCACACTTGCCTGTGCACTCACCCATGCACTCACCCGCGCACTCACCCGTCCTTGCGCACTCACACAGTTACTAAAGATCCCGGCTCTCGATAGGCAGTCGGAAGGGAAACATTCATGAAGCTGCGTCGTCTCTCTGGACTGTTGTCGCGGTAGATTGGTCAAAGTTGCAGTAAAGTTCATTTGAAACAGATCTCGGGTTTGCTGGAATAGTTGTGATTGCAACATCGCGAAATCCTGGAGGGACTGACTGATGTGATACGTATAAATCTGAAGAAGCTGCGGGAATTTCCCAGGACGGGGGTCGGATAAAGAGCGCCCAACCTGTGCATGACGTGTACACACGCAGGTACGTACTCACTGTGAGTCAGTGATAAACATGTTGACGAGTTAACTACGTGGTGAGTACTTCAACAGAATATTTCTTGCTAAGGGAAGCTAGCTGCATGCTAAAAGCTAACCGCTATGTTCTGTCTGTTATGCTAGCAATTAGCTAACATAAGTGTAAATTACTTGTTGCTAAGAAAAACGTAACACATTTTATTTTTTAAGAAGATAAATTAAAAGGACATTTTTTGTGTTGAAGTAAAGATTTAATTTTAAAATTTGACACTATGAACATTTTCTTGCAAGGATCTCGATTTTTACGTCACCATGATAATAGTTACAACAGTTTTCAAACTCCACTTTTTGAACCTTCTGATTCTATTTAATTTTTTTTTTTAGGGTTTTACCTTTTAAATCTCCAATCATCTCTCATTTTTGGTCTATTTTTTCCTTGAACTTCTTCCCTCAAAAGTTCTCCGTATCTCACTGACAGCAGAGACTTTTCTGGAGGCGCATCGATCACCTGTGTTCTCCCAGCATCGCCGTGGCGACGGTCACTTCTTTCCGACTTTGAGCGAGCGTTCAGGACTTATCTCGGCGGTGGAGTCTCGGTCTCCTACTGTAACCTCTCATTTCCTCGCGGCGAGCAGACACGTCCGATCGCAGTCGACAAATACAGACGTCCGTTTTTCCCCGAAACACGCGGCTCATAATCAACAACGCGGTTGAAAAATGGCGCTACGGCGGCAGGAACTGAGCCGAGAAAATGGATAAACGGCGTGGGAGGAGGGAGGAGAAAAAGGCCCGCACTCAGCAGCTTTGAGAGTCCGAGATGTGAAAAGTGACGGGTTGATTTATCACGGGGAAACAAAGCCACAAAGTACAATTTTCTACCTCGGCCACAAACAATAATTCATAATGATGTCGCCTCCTGATAGCAGCAGACCTTTGCGCCGTGTCGCTCCCTGAAAATGCTCCTAATAAATGTCAGACAGAACAGGTAACTACTTTAAGAAGCATTAGAGGTCGTCGTGATGGAGGATACCAGCCGCCGCTTCATATACTGGAGGAGAGAAGCAGCAAAGAAACAAGGAGGATTCTTGTAGTTCGGCTTCGTTTTCTGAGCTCCAATCAAGATAAACACTTTATGTCAATTGAGATCTTTGTGTTCACTTAAGTTACGTCAATACTGAGCTCGGACTGTGACTACTGTTAATGAAAAGTCTACATAGATGCACATTTTCGGCTATTTCGTCATTAATAAAAGACAGGAAACCATCGAACGCCCCATGAAAGGTTATATTTGTTAAAGGTTAAATCACGGAAGAACCGAGAGTTTGAAAACTAAATATAGAGATTTCCATCGCTTTGATGTTTCACGGGATGTGCAACGTTTCAAATTGTCATGAGATTTACAACGCTTAGACATTTCACGACATTTATACTGTTTCCATATTTCGCAAGATTTGCGCCACTTCAACATTTTACAAGATTTCCACTTCATTGACATTTCGCAAACTTAGCGCTGCTTCAACATTTTGCGAGATTTGAAAAGATTCGACATTTTGCGTGATCTGCACCGCTTTGATAGTTTACAAGATTTTCACTGTCGATATTTTGCTAATTTGTGCTGCTTTACAATTTACAAGATTTCTACCACGTCAACATTTCGCAAAGTTAGCTTCAACATTTTGTGAAATTGAAAAAGATTTGGCATTTTGCATGATTTTTTAGCTCTTTGACATTTTGCAAGACTTGTACCTTAAGAAGATTTAGTGAAATCTGCACTACTGAAATATTTCAAGACATTTCAATCGTTTCTGCAGCGCTTTGACCTTTTACAAGATTTCCACCGTCCACATTTCGCAAATTTGTTCCACTTCACATTTTGCAAAAGTTCCACTGCGCAGACATTTCTCAAAGTTAGCGCCGTTTCAACATTTCATGAGATTGAAATAGATTCGACATTTTGCATAATTTGCACCCCTTTGACATTTTACCAGTTCTTGTCAACATTTGTGCTTTTTTTACATTTCGCGAGATTTGCACCACTTCCACAATTTGCAAGATTTTATTCATTTTGAAGTTTGCAAGATTTACAAAATTTCGACACTTCTCAAAATTTGCAAGACTTAAACGTTTTGAGAGACTTTGTAGCTCCTTGATCTTGGCTATATTTGTCCCATATGAATATTTAGCGAAATATTTCCCAACATTTTAATTGTTTCAACATTTTACGTGATTTTCACTGTCAACTTTTCGCAAGATTTCTACCACTTCACATTTTATAAAATTTTCAGTGTCGACATTTTGCGAGGTTTGCACCGCTTCAAAATTTTACGAGATTTTAACTGTTTTTTTTTTTTAATGACATTTTCTTGATTTGCACCACTTCTAAATTTTACCCGGTTTTCAGTATCCACATTTTGCGAGATTAGTGTTGTTTCAACAAGATTTGCACCACTTCCACATTTTGCAAGATTGATTTGTTTCGACATTTTGCGTGATTTGCACCACTTTGACAATTGCTAAATTATCAGTGTGTAGACATTTCACTTGATTTGCATCGCTTCAACATTTTGCGATATTTGCATCATTTTAACATTTCAAGAGATTTTTAACCATGTTGACATTTTGCAAAACTTCGATTGCTTCGACATTTCTTAAGAATTGTACAGTTTTGACATTTATTGAGATTTGCATCACTTCAATAATTCACAAGATTTGCACTATTTTGACATTTTGGAAAATTTGTACGGCTTCAACATTTACTGAAATTTGCTCCGCTTCAGTAATTCTCAAGAATTTAACCGCTTCAATATTTTCCAAGATTTGATCTTTGTCAAAACTTGCCACGATTTGAACCGCATAACATTTAGTGAGATTCAAACCACTTTCAAATGTCACTGGATTTCTAGTACTTTATCATTTCGCGAGATCTGCGCCGCTTTAATATGTAGCGAGATTTTCACGACATGCATATCAACATTTGCATCGCTACAATATTTTTTAAGATTTGCACTAGATTTCGCGAGATTTGTACCTCATTCACATTTTGCACTAAGCCTCTTCTAACCGTACTTGTACCGGGTAGCCTCAGTCCAGTGTGGACACTACGCTAAACATGCTAAACGTCAAAATCCTGGTGTGAAGGTAGCTCTAGATCTCCGTTCCTGACAGCTACGGACGGCGAGGACGACTCTCGCCGCTCCGCCATGTCTCCAGTTGACCTTTCAACTGCAAAAACCCTTAGACGGAGCGCTCCCAGCAGCAGCCATGCATCACCGTTTAATGGCGTGTCAGGAAAAGGCTTGCGTTCTTTCTTTTGCTTCACTTCTTTTTTTTATATATCGCCACATCGGCAGATTATGAGGAAAGCTAATGAACTCTGCAGATTGTAAGAAAAAAACAGCTTTTGTTCCAACTTTCACAAAAAAGTTCCAAACAAGCCCATATTGAGCGGCGGAATCTAATACAGAAGCTTGTAAAAGCAAATAAGCGGATGAGCACTGGTCTTTATGTACACTCATCTCGGAGAATATTGGATCTCGCCGCCTTCCGTGTCATCCGTTTTGCTCCGAGGAGGGCTCATAAAGGCTGCGCTTGATGTGACTTTAAGGTTCCCCGGGGACACCGGCGAGAGCGTTAAAAGACTCTTTAAAGGCGTCGACTGAAATGTTTGCAAAGACGCTGGGATTAATAACAATGACTCTACCTTCCCTTTCATCTCTCGCTCACAGACAATCTGATTTTCACCTCCTTTAGGCTAACAATGAAAAGACTTCCAGGTACAAGATTTAAACTTATAGGTTGAGCTTGAATAAACATCACTGGATTGTTGCCAAAAACAGATTTCTAGATATTTGTAAAACATGTTGTTCCAGTTCTTCCTGTTTGTGTTTTTGTGTTCTCTCCTTCAGAAAACCGATCAGCTGAGAGGTGGGACGGCTGGAGCGGATTGAAAGGTTATCTTCTCATTGTCTGGAGAACCGGATGTAGTAAAAAGAGGAAGAAGCTACGCTGGTTGGTTTCTACGATGGACTTGAGTTCAGATTTGTGACAATTGGGGACTCGTCCGGGATGTCTTTGTTGGTGTTTGATACAAGATCTGAAATTCCTTGTTTTCTAATGGTATTATACCTAAACCACATATTACTAAGTTTAAAACAGTAAAAGCCTGTAACGAAAGTTTGTTTTTGATAAGATTATATAAAAAGATTATACTGCCAAAGCATAAAAACATCAAATGTTTAGCTACCAAAGACTAAAAATGTGATTTAAATAGAGTAAAGACATACAAATAGTTTAAAGGGAGAACATTTCCATAAAAAAGTGTAAAGTCGAAGCCTAAAAAACTCATCAGAACTATGGGACCCCGTATGGAGCCTTGCTGGACACCACAACCACTCTTTAGGAGCAACAAACACCAACAAGTGATTTAAATTGAGGAAAATTGAGCATAATTAACAAATATTTTGCTTTATTCCCTAATTATTAGTAAAAATGAAATATTCCGGGTCCTGTTTTTCTTCTAGTTCCTAGTTTTAAAGAACTTTACCACATTTGTAGTGATTGAAGTTTCAAAGTTTAAAATAAACCATGATTTAGCATGTTGGCGATACTGGAAATAAATACCAAACTAAGTACCTTAGGCTTAGGTAAGAAATGTTATAAGAAGTGTTTAGTCAAAGTACAAAAACACATAGAGGCTTGCTGTAAACCATAGTTAATTATAAACAGCAACAAACACCAGTAAGTGACCTAAACTTAACAAAAATGTTGATTTCTTAAAAACATTTATTATTTTTTTTAATGAAATGTTTTACTATCTTGTTTTTCTTTGAGTTACTGCTTTAGAAGAACTTTCTAAAATAGTTCTATGTTTTTTTCAGATAGAAAGAACCTGTTTCAGCTCATTTAGACTCCAATTAAATTGTGCACACAGCAATAGTGCAAACAAATCTATAGGATTAAGGAAGAAAACATCTGAGGAAAGTGTAAATCTAAGGTATAAAACACAGAAAATTATGTGATCCAGTATAGATCCTTGGTGCACACCATAAGTAATCAGGGACGACTAACACCTGTAAGCGACTTAAATTAAGCAAGTTTCAGAAAATTTAGCAAAAATGTTATACTTTTCTAAAAATCAGTAAAGATCTAATTCTTAGGATCCAATTTTTTTTTAGAGTTTTTGCTTTTAAAGAGCTTTCCAACATAAACAAACTAAATTGAACAAATGTTGTGATACAAAATCCGCAAATTGACAGTTTTCATACAAAGGTAAAGGTACGTTTCCCATTGTTAAGCAATTTTAAATACCAAAAGGCTGCAATGAAAGTTTGTTTGAACAAGTTAGTCACCGCAGTAGCAAAATACCAACTGGTACAAGGGGGGAAAAGAAAAAAGCAAAAAAAAAAAAAAACTGTGTAAAGCCAAGCATGGCAAAGTATGGCACCCAGTATAGAGCCTTGGGGTACACCATAACTAATCATTAGGAGCAACAAACACCAGAATGTGACTTAAATTGCACAAATTTAGCAAAAATCTCGACTTTTCCTAGATATTATCAAAAATCAAATCCATAGGGTCCAATTTTTTCTTCTAGTTGTTGCTTTTAAAGAGCTTTACAAGAGCTGAACTGAAGGTACCAAAAGGTTCTACGAGAAGTTAGTATTTGAAAAAGTTGGGCACATAGGAATAGCAAAAAAACCTGTAGCCATAAGGAAGAAAAAAAAAAGGGGTGTAAAACCAAACAAGGCATAAAAAACATGGAAAAGTATGGGACCCAGTATAGAGCCTTGGGGTACACCATAACTAATCATTAGGAGCAAAAAACACCAAAATGTGACTTAAATTTAACAAATTTTAGAAAATAAAGGAAAACTGAAATGCTTGGGATCCTATTTTTCTTCTGGTTTTTGAGTTTAAAGAATAAAATAAATTAGCTAAATTGATCATATGTTGTGATAAACAATTCATAAATTTCTAGTTTTTACAGATAAGTAATTAGCAAATATATCATGCTTAAGCATTATTAGGTACCAAAAGGCTCTAATAAAAGTCTGTTTTTGACAAGTTAGACACATGAAAATAACAAAATACCTATAACTCTAAGAAAGAAAATGAAAAGAACGTGCAAAGCCAAGAAATAAAAACATGGAAAAGTATGGGACCCAGAAAAGAGCCTTGGGGTACACCATAACTAATCAACAGGAGCAACAAACACCAGAAAGTGACTTAAATTGAGCACATTTTACAAAAGAAAGCTGAGTAAATTAATTTGCATCATATTAAGGGAAAGTATTGACGTCTTACGAAATTACATATGTTGCGTTAACGGTTGAAGAGTCTCGATAATCGTCGACAGTGAAGCTGAAACTCCAGGATCAAGTCAAGACTGTGAGCTTAGGGAGTCCGTTACCTGAAAGAGTTGAACCACAAACGACTAAACTGGGTTGAGAGGACCTTCAGTTTGGGCGGCGTTGCCTTTGATCCTTTTTGTCATAAACATTCTAACAGTAGAGGCCATGAAAACAAAGACAGAGTAAATGTTGTGTTCTCCCTCCACCTCCGTCCTTCCCTCAGCCCGCCTGCGCGTGTCACGCTCGTGTCCCACTTTTGATGCTAAATCAGCGAACATGGCTCTGAGCGAGGCAGACATGGACAGAGAGGTGTATGGGTAAT
Organism: Oryzias melastigma; assembly: GCF_002922805.2. Lineage (NCBI taxonomy): Eukaryota > Metazoa > Chordata > Actinopteri > Beloniformes > Adrianichthyidae > Oryzias > Oryzias melastigma. The sequence goes on along the minus strand of NC_050513.1, from coordinate 18,959,078 downwards.
GCGGCATGAGACGGTCTGGCGTATCACATGTGCAGGGCGCCGCCCGCGGCCCGAGAGGGGAGCCGGGGAGAGGGGGACGTGGCTGCGAGGAACGCGGTCCCTGTCGCCTCACTTCTCTCGGGGACTCGGTGCTCGTCCTGTCCGCCCGAGGAGGAGCGCGGTGTGTTCCAGCGCGTGTGGGAGTTCAGGCTTGTAAGGGCGCCGCGGGGGCCGCCACTTCTGCGCGCCCCAGACCTACAGCCATGTGCTGAGCTTGGCAGGCCCGTCCCCTCTGCGCCCGGCCTCGGGTCCTTCTGGGGGGGAGGGAAGGTGGGCAGTCGTCAGAAGGTGACTTCTGCTGGGATCTGTTGTGGTGAGGGTCGGATTTGTTCAAAAGTATGGGGAGGATAAAGCCGGAACTGAAGGTCAAAATACAGAGTTTTAAACAGACAAACAATAATAAAAAATGCTAAACTAAAGCTCAAGATAATAATATTCATATTCATTATTAATCCAGGATAATATTCACATTAGAGTGAGACACATTTTATTTCAAAACATAACACAAAATATATATTTCTTTAAAAATGTTTTTATACATTGTTTTCTAAGATAAACTCCTTTTTTATTTTTTTTATTTACTTTAATTTCATCTTTTGGTTAAAACAAATAAAAAACACTTTTTTTCTGATGTTTATTTTTAGTTTTTTAAAATACTTTTTTTTGCTAAAGGTCAACTTTAATTTTTCTTTTGGTTTATAAAATATGTATTTTATAAAACAATCTCTTATAAATATATATATATATATCTGTTTTATTGTAATTCACTTATTTATTTTTTATAGAAACTCACTTTAATTAGATCTGACAAAATAGACATTTTAATCAAGGTCTCGTTATTTTCTGTTTCATATATGGAAGGACAGTTGTGTCAAAATACTTGTAAACGGAAAACTGTTGAATTGGTTGATTTTATTACCAAAAAAAAAATGTTTTTATT
>NC_050513.1:18948608-18957934 GCF_002922805.2 Oryzias melastigma | reverse complement strand
AGATGTTTTAATTTGTTTATTTTGATTTACTCATGAAATATTGATGGTTTAAAGATGTTTTGAGTGAAGCTCAACTCTATTTTAGTTTATGAAGTACACATTTTAGGGAAAAAAAAAACATTTACTTTTTTTTTACATGTAAAAATGAAACTTTTTTTGTTGTTTCCGTCATTTTTTTAAGAAATGACAAATGCTTTCGCAGTAAAATGTGTTTTTAGGTTTGACTTTCATTACAAATCTTTAATTTTCTTTTGGGACTTAAGACACTTCTCTACATTTTTTTTCTCTTGGCTTCCATTTTTCCTTTTTGTCATCATTTTATGTTTTTTTTTTCAGCTTAATTTGATGTTTTGGGTGTGTTTCATGAATCTGAATAACACTTTCGGTCTCATTTCTACGGTTCTGAGACGGTTTGGTACGGTTGAGAAGATGCGACGGCGTGTCTACACGCGTCTGAGAATGGCTCCATCACTCTGCCTTCACCTTCATGATGAATGTTCATATTTTCTCCTGGATGTTGGAGTCAAACAAAGAGAGAGCAGAAGCTTTATGAGGTAGCAGCTGGTCTGCCGTAAAGTTTTCTTAACTTTACAACTTCAAAAAATCATCAAGTTTATTTGGAAACGAGATTAAAAAAAAAAAAGATTGTCAGTGATCAATCTTATTCACATTTCAACTAACATTGAAGCGTTGCATAGAATCCTGGGGGAAATTCCTGTTCTTTAAAAGTTATATTTTGTTTGTTGTCTTCGATTGTGAAAAGGAAAACAAAACATGTTTTAATTAAATATTAAAAATATAAAGATGATATAAAAAAGTAAAATTTTGCATAATAAAAAAAACACCCAAAATGAATATATATACATACGTTTTAGAAAAATACACATTGAAAGACAACTAATTAAACTAATCATGAAGTCACTTAAAACAGATCAATTAGGAAAATAAAAGTATTTTGGAAATATTTTTGTTTTTTTTGTTTTAACTTGAGACTTCAGACTTTGTTTTATGTTATAATTTGTTTATATTTAGATCATAAATGTATTTACTCCCACCTTTACACATTATACAATTCAAGACACAAAAGATCAAAGCCTGGAGTTGCTTTGATCAATCCATATCATGTTTACAAAGTGTCTGTAAAAAAAGACGAATTACGTCACAAAACTGACTGATGAGAACAGATAAAATCATACATTTTTTCTTCTTTATTTTAGTTTTAGTTAAACTCTTAAGGTTCAAACACGTAAGAAGTCGTCCTCAGGGATCGTTCAGAACCAACGACCTGACGTTCAGTGTAAATCTGTGGGGGAGGGGTGGGGGGTGGAGTTTGAATTAACCACAGTCTAATGTTTTTAGCGACACAATAAAACATACGGTCTTTGAACTGCCGTTACTCTTTTAACGTTTACACAAGTATCACAGTAATGCTTTATCAATATACAACATTTGAAAGTATTTGACCAATAATACAATTATTGTAATTATGTAAGTAGTAAAGCTTTGTGCCAAAATACATTTATAACTCAACGATTCTTTACGCAATTACCTAATTATGTAAATGATGATGCTACTGTTTACAGAATTAACATAATTACATCAACGCTAACGCTTTGTACCAATAAGCAACAAATCTTCAACCGATTACGCAATTATCATAATTACGTTAATGTTAACACTTTTCGCCACAAGGCGATTAACGTAATTAAGTAAATGTTAATATTTTTCGCCAATATGCAACTAATATTAACCATTTACGTAATTAGCATAATTACATCAACGCTAATTCTTTGTGCCAATAAGCAACCCTTGTAACTCTACAATTCTTTACGCAATTGCAATTTTAACATAAATGTTAACGCTTTGCACCAATAGGCAACAAATGTTCAACCATTTCTACAAATATAATTACGTCAATGCAAATACATTGCACTAATAGGAAGACTTGTAACTCTTGAATTGTTTAAGCAATTAACAAAGATAAGTAAATATTAATGATTTGCGCCAATAAGCAACTGATATAAACTGTTTATTTCACATAATTACAAAACACTAATGCTTTGCACCTGCATGCAACACTTGTAGCCCTACAATAGTTAATATAAACAATGTATTTATGTAAATGGTAATACTTTGTGTTAAGATGCAAAACTTGTAACTCCTCAACTATTTACGCTACTACCGTAATTATGTAATTGGTAATGCGTTGCGCCAACAGGCAACTCTTGTAACTCTACAATTGATTACACAATTAAAGTTGTTATGTAATTGGTGATGCTTTGCAATAAAATGTAAAACTTGTAATGCCTCAACCATTGACGCAAATACCGTAACCACATAAATGGTAATACTTTGGATTAAAATGCAACTCTTGTAGCCCTACAATTGTTAACACAAATAACGCGGTTACGTAAATGGTAATGCTTTGTGCCGATATGCAACTGATGTTCAGCTGTGATTAATGCAATTAACATAATTATGTAAACAGTAAACCTATGTATTAAAATGCTACACTTGTAATTCTTCAAATATTTACTTAATTAACTTGAACAGGTTAATGCTAATGCTTTGCACCAATATTGAACACTTGTAGCTCTACAGTTGTTTACTCAAATACGTATTTTGTAATTGCACCAATATGCAACTCTTATGAACCCCTTAACCATTTAATCAATAAAATTAATTAAGTAAATGGTAATACTCTGCGCCAATATGCAGAAAATATTTAACTATTTATCCAGTTAACGAAATGACAATAGACTCAATTGTAGATGTAAATACACTTCTACCATTTTTTTTTGTCTTTATTTAAGTTTTAGATAAACTTTTTAGGATCAAACATGCAAAATCTGTCATTATGGAACCTTCAGAACATACGACCTTATATGACTCTGTGGGGCGGGGTCTGGTGGGGTACATGTGAAAAGTCTTAATCATCTCCTCAGTGATGGATTTAATGGACTGACTGTCCTTTAAAATGCACCATAATCTGTTTTAAATGTGAGCTTTCAATCATTTTGGGGGGAGAGGAGGCGTCACTTCACATGAAGGGGAGTCATCTCAATGTCCTTTTACCGCGGACAGAATTTCACTTTCCACTCCAAGATAATGCCAGCCCGGAGCCAAGAGTACAGTTTACTAGCAGCATGGAAGCATGTGTGCGCTTTCCGAAGCTGCCAGAAACAAAGAGAGTGGCTAACGAGATTTCAGACAGACAGGGAGGGAGGAGGGCGGCGGTAAACCCACAGAGGGAGGACAATCCCGTCGGCTCTGCTGTCATCAGATAGGTAGCATCGCGCGCTAATCCCCAGGCTTAGCCGCGTGTCGCCCAGCACGGCACCCAGTCGGGTGTCGCCGGGGCCACCCTGGCAGCTCCGACGGGCCATGTGGCTATCCCAGCATCCCCGGGGAGGTTCGCAATCCCGCCATGCTGCATTTACCTTCTGTGCAGGTGGCCTCTCCGGCCTCTCGCCGGCTATCGGCAGAGTTGGAGCGAAAACTTCTGCACTTCCTGGCACGGGGAGGCGGCAAACTGTTTGTACTTTCAAACCCACAGACAAAGCAGCTTGATGTTAGTAAACTGTACATCACATGCGTGTTCCGACATACTTTTAGACTCTGGCCATCCCTCGCAGAACACAAAACCTACAAAACTTTCTTTGTAGGCCAATTTTTTATCGATTCATTATAATGAAATTAAAAATTGAAATCATCAACCTGGATTTTTATATATTTATTATGTGTTTTATCTCTATATAAAAAAATGTGAAATGCTAGTATGCTAATGCTAACTTGCTAACGCTATATGTTTACTTTTTTCATGAGAAAACATGAACCTTTGTACATTAATGGTAAATATGTTGTACAACAATTTGTAGCACAATACTTTTTGCTCATTCTTTATATCTAAAATCTTAATTTAATAAAAACTTTTTTGTAGGATTTAATGAAAAGGAATATATATTTATTTTCTGCAAGTCATTTTTTTCTTTTTTATTATTGATGATTTGAATATTTACACTTCCACCTGATTTCTGTCGGTCTTTAACTTCTCTAAACTTTCTCTCCTGAACTCCTCTCAGCTCTCTTTTTGGTCCCGACATCTCAAACCAAATCAGAGTTTGCTCTCTTATATTTTAGCGGTAATCCTCAATCAACAGGCCCCCTCAGATCAGACGGGGAGGGGGGCGGCGTTGTGTGTTTTTCCCTGGCAGAAGGCCAGCTCCGTTCTGAAACACGAGCGGAGAGCGTTGTCTAGTGGAAACAGACGAGCCAAATCGCTGCAGAGTGACCTATTTTGTTCGTGGGCGCCACCGGGAGGAGAGGGAGGTTCGAACGAGAAGAAAACAGAAACGGGCTCGTGGATGAGCGGCCTGCCGACGCCACACCTACTGATGTGGTCCGAGCTCCCTCCTCGCTCTCCGCCCCTCTTCAGAGGCACCTAATTATGAAGCCCTGACTCATTTACATGGCCATGTTTGATCTAAATTACACTCCAAACCACACCAAATTAGGATCATCTGTGAATGTAAAAGACTTTCCCCCCGTCCACCCCCTTCTCGCCGCGCCGTCTTTCCCCGCGTTCTGGCGGCGAGCTCTGCGGGGGCACATGTTCAAATGATGAAGAGGGGATTTACAGTTTTTTTAACCTTCTCCAGAGACCTGCGCTCTGTCCCACTCCGCCGCCTGAGAGCGACCGGAGTCACCCACAATTATCCCAAGATCTGATCTGCTCCCCCCCCTCCCGCCCCCACCACCAAATTAGAGCGAGCCTCCTCTGACTGATTCGACGTTCAGGCAGCACATTAATTACAATATGCCAATGGCTGGCCCGGGCTAATTGCAGCCGCTTATTATGCATTCATGTTCCCATAATGTACATCATCTCGCTGCGCCCCTCTGTCTCTCGGCGGCCCGAGATCTTTGTGTTTCCTGTTTTCTCTAGACCTTTCTCGGAGCTGCAGCCGCTGACGGCGTGCTTGACGGCGGACGCGCTCACGCCGCGCTGCAAAGCTTATGTTGAGCAAACATAAACAGAGTTATGCTGTTAGCGCGCGTTCACGCCCGAGGCGCGGCGGGAAGGCTCCGGGGTCTCGCTGCACTTCTGGGCGTTTAGCAGACGCCAGTCGAGAGCGGAGTCCCGCCGTAAGGTCGAAGGAGGACGAGAATCACTAAAAACAAACAAACTAATCTTTTATTTCCAGTGAAACCTCAAAAACATCCAACTTTATGTTTAAATAAATACGAAATGGTAGCTAAAACATGCAAATATACAACTAATGTTTAGTTAGTGCTTAATTACCCGATAATTAATGCAAATTCATGTCTATGCAATGTAAATACATGTAATTAACAGTTAATTTACACTAAATGTCAATTAATTCACTTTGTAATAACAATTGGTAAGTGTGTCAGTACATGACAAATGCAAACTATGATACTCAAAGTAATAGAATAGTCTTAATTCATTGGACAACCCATGATAATTAATAGTTTAGCTATCAAAAATGATAAAAAATAATTAACTACCAGTTTAAATTTCTGTATGAACAAGCTTTATTCTTTAAGAGCAGATATACTGCCAATGACGCCATAATAATGTCCTTTGAGCTTTATCTATATCTATATATATATATATATATATATATATAGTAATGGGAATGTAATTCCATGATAATAAAGGCATATTTATGGGTAAATAAAAGTTAATTCGTACTAGAGAATAATTATTTTAATTTTTACAAAGCAATACATAATTATTTAAACATATATTTAATATATATTATACATAAATATATATATATATATATATATATATATATATATATATATATATATAAAAACAAAAAGTATTCATACATCAATCATACATTTATCTGTTTATGTTTTTATGATTTGTTTAAAAATAAAAACCTAATCTAACCCATAATATCTATCAGGAATTGAGTGGATTACTGTTTCACTTCCAATTTTAACCTTTTAACTCCAGAGATGCCATAATAACTCGCTCTTTGACGTACAGTAACTAGCACTCTTTGCACACTTGAATCAAGTCCTTATTCTAAACAATAATAAATACATAATAAAATAATAATAAATAAATAAAATAACACTTTATGCTTTTTTTAATCAGTTCGTACCTTTAAATACCTTCATCAAGTCTAAATTGCTCAACGTACTAATAAGTTGTTGACTTTTAGACGGGCGCGCTGTGTTTTGGTGAAGTGAAAGTAGCAAACCTTTAACTTTAATCAGTTTTATTCTCAAAAATAAGGAACGTTTTAGGAAAAAGTAAATGTTTTAAAAGTAAAAGCTTTGCATTTCAGGAAGAAACTATTTCTAAAAAATGTGATAAAAATTTACTGTTGCATGGACTCTAAAAACATCCATCCATCCATTCATCTTCTTGACCGCTTCTTCCCTTTCGGGGTCGCGGGGGTGCCGGAGCCTATCCCGGCTACTGAAGGGCGAAGGCGGGGTACACCCTGGACAGGTCTCCAGTCTGTCTCAGGGCCTCAATCACACACATTCACTCTCACATTCACACCTAGGGGCAATTTAGAGTCACCAATGAACCTATGAAGCATGTTTTTGGACGGTGGGAGGAAGCCGGAGTCCCCGGTGAAAACCCACGCATGCACGGGGAGAACATGCTAACTCCACACAGAAAGGTCCCAGCCGGGATTCGAACCGGGGCCTTCTCGCTGTGAGGCGAGAGCGCTAACCACTGCGCCACCGTGCAGCCCACACTCTAAAAACAACAAGATCAATATATAGCGACATGTTATATATTTTCACACAGCACTAAAGCTCCTATCTATTGATTTCTACCCTAACTTGTGCTAATGCTAGTGTGTAACATGTATTCTAACACTAATATCAGATGTTAGTAATTATATTATAATCCCATTAATATGAATTATTTGGGGGGTGTAGATGTTAAATACATTAACATGTATGTTTGATAATTTGATATAAATCAACAAATATAAAATAACTTGTTCGGATTTTGTAATTTTAAAATGTAATACACTTTTATATTAATGCTAACAAGCTAATGCTAATAAGTGTTTTCACATTTTCTAAGATAAAAACAAGTGTAAATGTGCTTTTTTGTAAATAAAGTTTGTAACATTTTGGTTAAAAAAATGGTTATTTTCAGTGTTGGGACAAAAATGTTTTCAAAGTACAATTTAATTTGTTTTAGAATTGCTACACATTTGATACAAGTCAGTAATAATTGTTGTTATTTATGATGATAGTCTATAATAATTCATATTTACAATACAAAATTCACATTAGTGTTTTATTTCTAAAAAGGTAACGCTATCATGCTAATGCTAATCCTCCAATGCTAACACGTGTTTTTATTTTTTTCATAAGAAAACAGGTACCTCTGTTCATTAATTATATGGCATAAGTGTTAAATATGGTACATTACATTTCTGTAGCTAAATTATTTTTGCTAATTCATCGTAACATATTTTAAAATTTTAATTTGATCAAAAATGCATACTTCTTATTGATTTAACTCTGTATCTAATAGGGGAAATTTAGTTGTATGCTAATGCTAACATGCCAAAGCTAACACGTGGTTGTTTTGTAAAAAACAATCTATTTTTGTTAATTAATAATGTGGTAAAGGTGTTAAATTCGTATTTGTATCTGAAAAAAGTAATATAGTAATATGCTAATGCTAACATGCTAATTCTAACATGTGTATGGTTTGTGAAAAACAATCTCTTTTTGTTAATTTTTAATGTGGTAAAGGTGTTAAATTCGTATTTGTATCTGAAAAAAGTACACTATTATGCTAATGCTAACATGCTAATGCGAACATGCTAATGCTAACATGTTAATGCTAACACATGTTTGTTTGCTCTGTAAAAAAACAAAATATCTTTGAGAAGGTACTTCAAAATGTCACCCATTTTGTAAAATAATACATCATAAAACATATATTACCTCTAATTACCATATCTATTATTCCTTTTAACACTGCATTCAGAGACTGTAAAAATTTAAATGAAATATTTTCTAATGAGAAACAACTCTCTAAGATGATACAAAAATATGTTGTTTTTTATAGTTTATAACCAACATGGGGTCCCAACACTTTTATTATTACACTTTAATGGATCTCATTAAGGTGCAGGAACCTTAAATTATTTAAATTAGGTTTTAAAACATGATTTCTTTCTTCAGTGAATCATTGAATAAATGTACTTTTGCAGCTACAGGTGGGTTAGCAGCTGTTCTGCATGTTTTCCATCAGGTTCTTGAACACGTCTTTGATCACAACAGATTCTTTTACTGATTAGGGATCGTGATTCACCACAGGATGCCAACTTTACCAAAATAAAAGTCAGATTCTAGTCAAATGATAGCATTTCTGTATTTCAACTCAGCTTACAAGCGTTCCACTTACTCTGGCTCTTTTTGATTTCATATTTATTATTGTTACGGCAGAGATTGGGTCCATTAATAAGTGAAGCTGAACATGCATCATTGATGGTCCTGCATTAATGCTATTAATGAATAATAGATGAAAAATGGCCGACTGGATGAGGGAACCTTTCAGCCAGTTTGGTCTCTGCAGGACTTGACGGATTCATCCTCCTATTTTTTAAACCAAAGGTGAAACTTTTGAGAAAACTTTCCGCCGGTTGAAAACCAACAACCAGACCTGCGTCCAGGCTCTGCCGTGCGGAGCCCCCAGAGCGCCAGATCTGCTTTTCTTTTTCGACGAAACCCGCCTGATTGCTGAACAGAGATCAAACATCTCGCAGCGACTCTTTTGAACAGGCAGCCAAACGGCGGAGAGCGGACTGCTATTCTGAGAAGTTTGTTTTCGTGCCTTCTGTTGTGGTTTGACTGGGCGAACCGTACCTCACCCCCTCCCCCCACCCGAACCCGCGGAGCCTGGATCCAATAAGAGTCTGTGGCGGGACGCTCCCATCTACCTTCTGCAGCTCGTAGGTGCTTCTCCTGCACACTTAACTAGCAACAAATGTCTTTGTTCCTCCTCCCCAGAAAGGGAAAGTTTTCCTTAAAATAACTCTAAGCTAGCTCTTAACGAATCGTTTAGTTCATTCACGGACCTGAGAACGCGGGGGAGGGGCAGAACCTGGAGGGGTTTTTAAAAACATCATAAAACAGGGATAAAAGTTTAAAAAAGATGCGATTGGACTGCCTTTACACCTGCACAATACATCAAAAAATTGTCGTCATCACAATAGCAGCCTGTACAAAACATGTATGGAAAAAGACGGATTAAATTGCAATAAATGGTTACCTTACATGTTTACACATCCAAAAACAATCGT
>NC_050513.1:18944413-18948531 GCF_002922805.2 Oryzias melastigma | reverse complement strand
CCCCTCCCTGCTTGTCCAATGTGAACACTATGGGCTAAAGTTGCCTTGAAGAACTAGCTTACAGTAGGAAATTGATTTTTTTATTGTTCAGAAAATGTGTGAAAAAAATTTTTTAACAACTTTTTTCTTTTTAAACAAACATTTTAACAACTTTAATACCTCAAGTTATTAAGGGGATTGGAACCATTGACTGTATACATAAAATGGAATGAGTAAGTGTGATGTCATCCATTGAAAAAAACTCTGTCTCCAACCAGATGAAGTCAATTCAGTCACCACTGATGTCCGACAACGCCGCCGCCATATTGGAACATGTCGACGACGTAAAATTATTATTAATCCAAGTTGAATTGAGTCAAAGGTCATTCATTCCAGTTCTCATATTCAGTCAATGGTTGTCCAAATCTCAGGCCTCTTCCTCAAAGTTAAGAAATTATAGGAAATTTATGGGTCCATTTGGATGTTAACTAAGATAGATCTTTGGTTTTGTCACAGCAAGTCAAAGAAAATGATTGAACTGTGTTAAATGCTTTACAGGAGGAGACATTTTTAAATTCATTTAAAGTTTGGGCAATTTAAATATCAACTAAGATAGATTTTTGGCTTTGTCACAACAAAAGTTGAAGGAAATGATTAAAGTGTTCTTGCAGCAAAGGTTGGTCTTATTTTTACATGTATTTAAAGTTTGGGCTATTTGGATTTTAATTAAGATAGGTTTGTCACAACTACCATTCAAGAAAAGGAACAAACTGTGTTTACTACACAGATTGACAATTTTTGTTAACGTATTCAAAGTTTGGGCTATTTGGATGTTCACTAAGACAGATCTTTGGTTTTGCCACAACAACAGTTCAAGAAAAGGATTGAAGTGTTTTTGCTGCATAGGTTTGACTTTTTTTTTAAATGTATTTAAAGTTTGGGCTATTTAAATGTTAACTAAGATAGATCTCTGGTTTTGTCACAACAACAGTTCAAGAAAAATATTAAACTCTGTTTACTACACAGGTTTGACATTTTTTTTAAATGTACTCAAAGTTTGGGCTATTTGGATGTTCACTAAGATAGATCTTTGGCTCGTCACAAAGAAAGTTAAACAAAGGAATTCAACTGTGTGTGCTGCACAGATTTGTCGTATTTTTGGGGTTAACTAAGATAGATCTTTGGTTTTGTCACAACAAGTGAATGAAAATGAATAAACTGTGTTTTTGCTGCAGAGATTTGAGATATATATATATTTTTTTTAAAGTTTGTTGTATGGTTAAACGATGCTTTGCTGCAAAAATTCGTCATTTTTTTTTAAAATGTATTCTACTTTTTGGCTATTTGGATGTTTAATAAGATAGATCTTTGGTTTTGTCCCCACATAGGTCAAGGAAAATGATTACACTTTTTTGGTTTTCTTTATTTTTCTATAATTTATCTAAATGTTTGTTCCCGTACCAAGTCAGTCAGCGTTTGATTCTGTCTACATGAAAGCGTTTTGTCATTTCCAGTATCTCTGCAGCCAAAAAGAAGTCAAGCAAACCCCCCTTAAGCCAAAGTGAAGGGGAGCATATTTAAATCAGCTGTACGGATAAGGGGGGGGGGGGTGTTTTCATTATGTTGTCGTGGGGTCATAAACATTTTTAACCTCCCCGACCCGTCTCCGTCTCAATCACAGAGCAAACATCAATAAGCCAGACAAATGTCTGTCAGCTAATAGCGCCTTCTAAGTCCCCTTCGCCGCCTTTTGATCTCCTGAGCTGCGTTTGTCGCAGCTGAGGCTGGGTCGGTTCGTCATAGCCAGGGGCGGCGGGGAGCGACGAAACGGGGACGCTTCGTCCCAAAAAAAATTCTGACTGTCAGTGTGCCCTCCTCAATTTATTAAGCAGCCCTGGAGAGCTGGGAGGCGGGATTTTGACCCTGATAACTCCAGGCCCAGAGGGAAAATGGCATCGAGAAGCTCCACATCCTGTTGTGCGGCGCTCGAAATGAGATGCTAATTAATTACCATTGGCATCTTTAGCGGTGCGTGTCAGCTCGGATTTGGTATATCAATCTGTTCCGGGATCCGACCGAGGCATCCCAGGCCGGAGCTGGTTCCTGCAGCCGGCTCAAACGCGGGGGCGACGCCCCCTCGGGTCGTGGCAAGCGCTCGCCTGTGAACCGGTGCTTAACAAGCGGGCGCCCGGCAGCGCCGGAAAAAAAGAGGAATCCGATCGCGTTACGGATCAATAGGAATGAATCGAGCAGCTGTCGGGATTTGTCTCTTCAAAAGTGAATCTGAAGAGAAAAAAACAAACAAAAACCCTCAGTTTGGGCCAGAGGGGACCGCTCCAGCGAGAACGCTCCAACGGACAATCAAAAGGGGAAGCGAGTCCGTCCTATCAGCTTTGATCACCAAACAAATTTCTATTTAAAGTAATGGAGTGTTTTACTAAACTCAATCACCTCTTGGGTCTGCTTGTTTCTAAATCCGGTCTGAACAGTTCAAGACCCAACAAGATCGTAGCCAGTTCATACAACTAATATCTGTTTGCTTTATATGTGTAAAATCTCACATTTATTGAATGTTGAAGAAGCCCAACTCCTTATTTATAATCAACTGTATGGTGTTTTACTGTAGAGTTGCTGGAGCCTATACCAACCACTGTTGAAGTGAAGGTTAAGGTGAGGTACACGCTGAGCATCTAAAATTTTTTTGGTTTTGTCCAATTATTGGCTATTGTTCCACATCTTTGGCTGATGATGTTACTATTTCAAGTTATTTGTTCATATTACATTTTGATATACTTTACACTGACACCATTTACATCGTTGACTTAAGACGTTAAGTGTTCAAATTTTTATCAACTACCGTAACTGTTTGACCATTTCTGGGATTAATATAATTCCTGAAGTGTCAGATATGCAACAGCTTTTCCAGAATCAACCAATTGTCACAAACAGGAAGACAGCTGGTTCTTTAGTTCAGAACTAAGCAGAGCTAAAAGTCCATAAAACTAAATAAGGGTCGGGGGGGCAGATATCAATCATGAACATGGGATGATCCAAGAAGACAGTAAAGTGATCAGGGTCAGGGCAGGCAGCAGGCAGACACAGAAGATCAGCTCCAGGTAGAAACGCTCGGTAATGCAGGCGAGGTGGCACAAACAATACTTCGCACTGAGTGTGGCTCGGTGTGGGTGTTTATCTGAATAATGTATCGAGTTTTGTAATTGGATGAAGGTTTCGTATTGGTCCAACATTGCTCATAGCTATTGCTATTGTAGCTAGAATGACTTGACTTATTAACGTTTGTTCTGTATTAACGGTCGGATCCCTTGGACCTATGACTGCCTTTATAAATTGTAGAAGACATTTTCTAAAAACTGAAAGTGTGCTTGGCTATTTACGCTACATTTTCCTCAAAAAGATGGCCTCTGAGTAATTTCTACGAAAAACAAATTTGTCAGAAAATGATGATTTCATGTACCAATTTCTGTGAATAGTCGCAAACATGTAGATTTTGTATTGGCTGGAGATTGTTAATGTTTAGCAGCTTTTTAGCTAGCATGACTCAATTAGCCTCCATGTTCCGTATAACGAACTTTAATCCTACCAAAACTATTTGAACATCTACGCGATCTACATATCGTCAAAAAGCTTCTTTTCTCCATTTCTGAATTTGTCGGAATTACGTTAATTCACTGCCTTTATTAATTCTAAAAAAAAATAATAAAACGGTAATAAGCTATTTACTCAATTATTTACTCAGACAAAAAAGTAATCTGATCTTGTGACAAAATAATTTACCAATTTTAGTGAATGGACTTAAGAATTGTTTATGGCTAACGGTATTCTAGCTAGCATGACTCGACTCAATTAGCTTATACCAAATGACAAACTTTAACTTTATCCCAACTCTATGCTGTTTACGTAAGTAGAATGTCATTTTGATGTAAAGCTACTTTTTCTTCACTTCCAAATTTCTTGGAATTACGTTAACTGTCTCAACGGCTGAAGACTTATGCTAGTGGAGGAATGTCAACACTGGAGCTAAACCAGATGCTAAAGGGTTAAGAAATCAGTATTAATATCGTGCTCCCTTTGATACAAGACCCTGAAGAACTCCAGTGAGAAATCAACTACCTGCACGT
>NC_050513.1:18942556-18944115 GCF_002922805.2 Oryzias melastigma | reverse complement strand
TTTACCAATTTTAGTGAATGGACTCAAAAATTGTTTATGGCTAACGGTATTTTAGCTAGCATGACTCGACTCAATTAGCTTATACCAAACGATAAACTTTAACTCTACCACAACTCTGTGCTGTTTACGTAATTAGAATGTCATTTTGATGTAAAGCTACTTTTCTTCACTTCCAAATTTGTTGGAATTACGTTTATTGTCTCAACGGCTAAAGACTTATGCTAGCGGAGGAATGTCAACACTGAAGCTAAACTGGATGCTAAAGGGTTAAGACATCAGTATTAATATCGTGCTCCCTTTGATCCAAGACCCTGAAGAACTCCATTGAGAAATCAACTACCTGCACATTGATGGTCAACCCACTGTTTTCCACACAAAGGTTCAAAAGTGGAGCAAATAATGACATTTTCCCCGAAAGCTAATTGGCACAGTGTGCAAAAGGCCTATTTTATGCACTGAAAGAGACAAAGAAATGTCACACAATTAAAAGGAAATAGGTTCAACTGCACTACATAAACAAATTAGGTTAACACCCCCGAGGACGTGGCGCCTTCCTCCGTACACAGCCGGAGAAACCCGGAAAATGAAGCAAACAGGTTGACCAGGTTCCATCAGGAGGCCGGCAGCGGCGGCGGCGGCGGCAGTCATTAAGCGGAGATAATAAGCACAAGGTCAGGAGATTTCGGAATGATCTCCCCTTCTCCCCACTGTTCTGTCAGACGCCTATGAAGTTGTGTTCGAGAGTGGGCTGGCGTTAATCAGCGCTTTAATTGCCACTTGCCTCCGAGTGTGTGGGGAATAAGGCCAATTTCCCAGAGTCTCTCCTTCAGGAGGATGCAGACAGGTTCTTGGAAAGAAAGAGGTCTGTCCATGTGGATTACTGTCACAGAAAAAGAGGAAAAGACGGTTTTCTTCGAGCGTAGGGAGGGGCACTGTTGTCATTTACCTGTAAACACAGAAACCGGACCGGGGTCAGGTAGTTAGCTTAACCGTCAATGTATCTTTAATAACATGTTCTTGTGGAATTTTTCTGATTACAGATGACATATGTGTAGAAAATAAAGCTCTAAACAGAGGTCCATGTACGTCTTGGCCAAAAACTATATGGCTGGAAAGCTGTTTGTTGTACCGCTAATGCTAAGCTACGTAGCCACAAATCTATGTTCAAAAACGTGCTAAATGTTGCTATCTGATACTAGCATATGTTCACCAGAAACAAATTTTCTTTTTCCAATATAGCTCTAAAAGAAGAACATCAAGCAAAAAATGGCCGCTAAGCCCTATGTCCAGTGGCCATCCCATAATAAGGAGAATATCCGCCATTTTGAATTTTTAAAAATCTTCTTTAGTACCAACTACACATTTAAAATCCTCCTCCAGATTTGGATCTATTGCTTCCTAACTCCTCCAGCATTATTGGGAAGCTACTTGGAGAAATAATGTTGGAATTAAAAATTGTAGATTTTGAGCGACGTTAGCGTAGCAAGCTAGCAAAAATCGTGTTCCCCTGTTGGTCGCAAAGTTTTCGNGAAATTTTAATACTTGAATCCCTGGCTCCA
>NC_050513.1:18941854-18942143 GCF_002922805.2 Oryzias melastigma | reverse complement strand
AAAATTTACTTTTGACGATTCTTCTAAAAACTACACACAGCTGTTCGTCAGATCCAGGAGACCAAAAATTGGAATAGTTGCTATGGGAATAAAACCAACAAAAGTGAGGGAAGTTAGGGCTAAACTATGCCACCGCTAGCTTAATTGTTCTTTTTCAATTTTTGAATATTTCTACTAGGACTACAACCTTGGTATTCACTAAATGGGCATTCTTGAGTATACCTTTAGCATAAAGTGTTGCTACCTGATGCTAGCATATATTCACCACAAACAAATGTTGTGAATTTTT
>NC_050513.1:18932820-18941824 GCF_002922805.2 Oryzias melastigma | reverse complement strand
TTTTTTTTTAGCAAATGTATTCCAATAGTTGAAAATTTGGTGACATATGTCTGGCCGCACCTATTATTTCTCTTTTATGATACATTTTTTTTCCAAGGACAAATTTGAAAGGATTTCATCCATATATGACCAAATCTGAGTCTTTAATTAGTAAAAGTTGCACATTTTGTGCGTGGAGCCCAAAGATTTTAATGAAAACATATGTTGAATATTTATAAGGTGAAAGTACACACACATATATACATATTTAAGAAGTTATTTCGAAGTCCTAAAGGGTTATATTTGAGGGTTTATATTCTGAACGTCTTTCTTTAGATCTCCCTAAATTCAAGCGCCCTTTCCTGTAGATCTTAGCAGAACATAAACATGGCCTGCACATCGTTATCGGCGCTCTAATAACTCCACGTCGCTGTGATTAATGAACGTCGCTCAATACACTTCCTGTCTCTGAGTGTGCACCTGTAGCTCGTCTGGAGTCGATTCCCGTTTTGTTGATGCGATTTCCGCTAAGTACTCTGCTTGATGAAAGAGTCGTAAGATAATTCTGTCGCCTCATTGGACGCGGCGGGTTAGAGGTCGAAAGCTAACAGATGGATCGCAGTAGAAGCAGGTTTCCTGGTTTGGAACTTCTAGTGTTTCACAACTTCTGTGGAGATGGTTTGTTGTCCAATCAGGATCAACTTAAAATAAATAATTAAAAAAAAAACAGACTGTAGATATGAGGACAAAAATTGTACACATAGTATGCTTGACAGAGATATTGAAATTATTAGAAAAAAAATAGTTAGTGTGGGGGTGGGGCTTTGAGCCCATTGGCTACCAGGACATGATTGACATAGAATGTCAAAAGTTAAATCACGTTAAATCTAAATTTAAAAACTAAATCGAGAACTGAAAGATAAGCCACATAAATTCAAAGAAGAAAAAATATTTTTAAAATTTTCCATTGGTTTCATCTCCATGGCAACCATATTCATTTTTGGTGACCTGGGGGTGACAAACAGATTTATGACATTTTTAGAAAAATTGGCAAAAAAAAAAAAAAAAATTCTATATCCTTGACGACGGTGGCTTTTTGTTTACCACTCGTGTACTGGTAGCCGATGGATGGAAAGCCCCACCCCCACGTTAAATCAAGTTTTAAAAAATAAATTGAGAACTGCAAGCCAAAAATAAAAAAAACAAAAACACATAAATTCATAGAAAAAACAAATTTTATTTTCAAAATGGCGGCTTCTCTGTCTGTTTTATCTCCATAGCAACCATATTATTTTTTGGTTGCCTGGGGTGACGAACAGGTTCATCTAATTCTTAGAAGAATTGGCAAAAATAAGTTTTGGGATTTCCTTAACAACACAGATTTTTTGCTAACCACGCCCACTCTGCTAATATATTTGTATCTTATGCTGTAACGTTTAGTCCACTTTGAACCAAGGATTCACAATATTTCAATAAAAGAATATGTGAGCAACAAGGGGAACGCCAGTTTTGTGAGCTCGCCATATTAATGCAGTTCAAAAGCAGCTTTTCAATGACCGACACTCAAGGAGTTAGGAGGCAACCAATCAAAATCCCTGTGAGGGTTTTTAAATATTTAACTGGTACTGAAGGTATTTTTTCAGGAAAAATTAAAGACCTTGTAAGTCAACAAAAGTGAAATTTCATAAATATCATAAAATAAAAAATGTTTTTTCACATATAGAGGAAAAATGTAAAAAAAAAATCACCTAATTCCACTTACAGAATGGCCGCAAATCCATAGGTCCTGTGGCTATCCCATAATAGGACTTCTGACAATATGGGAGAATATGGGCCGCCATTTTGAATTTTAAAACAATCCCCTTTAGTACCAACTACCAATTCAAACTCCTCCTCTGGATTTGGATCTATTCCCTCCTAACTCCTCTAGCATAATTGGGAAGCTACTTGGGGAAAAATGTTGGAATTAGAATTTGTCGATTTTGACCGAAGTTAGCCTAGCTAGCTAGCGAAAATCGTTTTCCCCTGTTGGTCGGGCAGTTTTCATCAGAATGTTGTGAAATTTAAATGCATGAATCCTTGACTTAAGCTGAAGAAAACAATATAACATACGATATGAACGTATGAGGAATGTGGGCGTGGCTAACAAAAAGCCTCAGTTGTCAAGGAAACCCAAAAATTTACTTTTGACAATTTTACTAAAAATCACACAAATCTGTCCGTCATCCCCAGGTGGCCAAAAAAATTAATGGTTGCTATGGAGATATTACCATCAAAAAAGCCGCCATTTTGAAATATTATTTTTTTTCTTCTGAATTTGTCACATGCAGCTCTAGCCGCTCAGCTAATAAGGACAGTCCAAAGGGGGCAGTGTGGGCAGTTAGTGCTAAACTATGTCACTCTTAGCTTATTTTTTCAATTTTTGAATTAAGTTTACAACCAGTATTTTCATTCACTTTAGGCCAATCCTGATCTATCCAAAGACAAGGATGCGTTTTATTTTACATTTTAAAATACACCATTGTTCTTCTCAAAGTTCAATCAGAAAGGATAACCGCACATTAGCAGGACATAAAAAGAAGCACGTTGATGATGATAAGAGACCAAATGGGCTCCAGATAAAGGACGACCAGAGGGTTGCATATTTCAAACCAACTTATTTCCTAAAACCACACCGTCTGCCGAGGCCGTCCGATTGCACCAGAGCGGTTTGTGCTAAAGCTCCTCCTGGAGGTATTGGAAGGGGCCTTTCGGATGATTTTACACCCAGATCCAGTGTTTTTGGAGCTCCCAGGCAGAGCTCAGCTGCTTTGAAGTGCACTTATGAAGAGTACTAATCCATCAGTAAATTACCTGCATCCGTCGGCATGACGGCAGACCTACTTAATGCATCTTAAAAAGGGTCAAACTGATTGTGCTTCTCATTTCTTTAGGTGTTTTTTAGGTTGAAAGCACCAACCGTGCAGCAGTGTGTTCACTTTCTGGGCTTGTGTTAGATACTTTCAGTCTGCTGTGATTACATTAGCACTGGTTCATATTCTTCTGGGCCCTCAGTAGTGGAGGTAATAATTGACCCGTTTGCCATTCAATGTCCCAAGTTTGAATATTCTTGTGTTTTTCTCCTCTCTTCCTTTTAGAGCTGCTGTAGAAAAACTATTTATTCTCCACGTTTTACTCTTTGAATTTGTTTTTCTTCTTCATGTACGTTCATGACAGACGTTTGTTTTTTTCAGTACAAGGTCACAACAAAAGGTTTTTCATGTTTGGTTGGTTGGGTTATGCTGCTCGGTTGGGTTGGCGTGTTGGTCGTCGGTTGGTTGGATGGTTGCTGGGTGGGATTGGGATGATAGGTTGGTCATTTGGGTTGGTCAGTTGTTGGGCTGCTTGGTTGGCTTGGTTAGTTGGTCCATCACTTGGGGTGGTTGTTTGGTCATTGGATAGTCGGGTTGGTTGATGGGTAGTTTGGGCTGCTTGGTTGGGTTGTTGGGGCTGGGTGGGTGGCCAGTTGGGTTAGTTGGTGTTTGGCTGGTTGGTTGGTTGAGTTGTTTGGTTGGATGGTTGGTGGGTGATTTGGGCTGCTTGGCTGGGTTGGTTGGTAGGGGACGTTGGTAGAGTTGTTAGGGTTGGGTTGATCAGTGGGCTGGTAAATTGGGTTTGTTGGTTGCTTAGTTGGTTGATTGGTTGTTTTGTTGGTAAATTGGGTTGGTTGGTTGCATGGTTGATTGATTGATCAGTAAATTGGGTTGGTTGGTTGCATGGTTGGTTGATTGGTCGGTAAATTGGGTTTGTTGGTTGGTTGGTTTGTTGGTTGCTTGGTTGGTTGGTAATTCAGTTGGTTGGTTTGTCAGTCGGGTTGGTAAAGAATTAAATTAACCTCAAACATTTTAATACATTTAAAACAATTTTTTTATTGGTTTTGCGGGATTTTACTCTGATGTTTCTTTTGCTTTTTGTTTGTAAAATAAACAAAGTAAATCTAATTAAAATAAAGGACTTTTTTACTAATAATTGACTAAAGTTTTGTTCTAGTTGATCCTCACTTGGAGAACGTCCGGTGTGATCGTCCTTACCTAAAAAATTAAGTCATAAAATAAATACATGAGATTTTGAGTTTATTCAAAAAGCAAATAGACAGAAATACTACAGATAATAAATTATACTTTTATGATAATAAATTAAATCAAATTGACCTATCAGTACAACAAACATACGTCAAGTCTTGAAAAATAACTCGTATGACAACATTCTATCATTAGTCATACAAATTACATTGTAAAATGTATTCTTTTTGGCTACGTTTTTAAATACTCAGAAATAATACATAGTATTTATTTGTAAAAGTTTCGCAATTTAATAATTTATCTTTATTATATGGTTAAAGTCCAGAAACTATAGCTACTTTTTATCAATTTTCCATGATATTCTGCTGAATCTGTGACAAAGAAAGTGACCATAGCAGTTGTCATTCTAAAAATATACGTCAGAATGATGAAGAAATTGATGAGATGTTGATAATTCTGGTGCTAAAATAGTTATGAGCTCCAATAATAATAAGATGAAACTTAACGATCCGAGTTACACGAACTTTAGTCGTAAATCTGACACACAAAATTGTAATTAGAAGATATTAAGCCATAATTATGAGTCCTGAAGATAAAATACGTCATTTTTTTAAGTTACTAATAAAGTAAATCAAGTTTTGGATAAAAATCTCTGTAATATTGAGACACATTAAGTAGAAATTTTGTTACAAGGTCAAAGAATTGTAAGTATTTCAAGCTATGTATGACCAGATGTACTCTCATACTTACGACATATTTTGAGAATAAAACCAACTTTCTATCATGTTCTTCCTGGTGACTGATGTCTGTTGTAGTTTGTACTTTCGTTGGACAGAACTTTGGTCCAGTTGGGTTTGAATTACCTGAACTCTGATGTCAAAACAAAACCAAATCAACAATAGAAAAAAGTTAACATGGCGTCAAACTTGACCCAACAAGGGGACAGAACTTTGGTCCGGTAGGGTTTGGTTCATCCAAACTATGACGTCAAATAGACAAAAGTCAACATCTTGGCCATGATATATATATATATATATATGGCATCATGAACGTCTTAAGGACAATTTCAACCCTAAAACAACTCAGATATGGCATCAACCTTGACCCAACAAGGAGACAGACCAGGTACCGTCAGAAATCCAGTTTGTTCATAGTTATTAATGATATTTTTTTTCTTTCGTTTTATGGACAGAACTTTGGTCCGGTTGGGTATTGGATGAACAAACTGTGATGTCAAAACAACAAAACCATAAAATGGACAAAAGTCCACATTTTGACAATGACATGTAGGGTATTAGAAGGCCTTAAGACGTTTTTGACCGAAAAAAAAAAAAGTCAACATTTTGATGGGTATTAGAACGTCTTAAGGACATTTTTGACCCTACAACTACCCAAATTCTGCAGTAAACTTGACCCAACAAGGTGACAGAACTTTGGTCCGGTTGGGTTTGGTCCGTCCAAACAATGACGTCAAGACAAGTCACAAAATAGACAAAAGTCCACATCTTGGCGATGACTGGAGGGTATTAGAAGGCCTTAAGACATTTTTGACCGAAAAAAAAAAAAGTCAACATTTTGATGGGTATTAGAACGTCTTAAGGACATTTTTGACCCTAAAACTACCCAAATTCTGCAGTAAACTTGACCCAACAAGGTGGCAGAACTTTGGTCCAGTTGGGTTTGGTCCGTCCAAACAATGACGTCAAGACAAGTCATAAAATAGACAAAAGTCCACATCTTGGCGATGACTGGAGGGTATTAGAAGGCCTTAAGACATTTTTGACCCTACAACTACCCAAATTCTACATAAAACTTGAACCAGCAATGTGAAAAACTTTGGTCAGGTTTGGTTTTGGTTTTCCAAACTATGGTGTTAAAGCAAATCAAAAAAATGTCAACATTTTGATGGTGATATAGGGTATTAGAACATCTTAAGGACATTTATGACCCTAAAACAACTCAAATTCTGCATTAAACTTGACCCAACAAGATAACAGAACTTTGGTGCGGTTGGATTTGGTTCATCCAAACGATGAAGTCAAAACAAGCCATAAAATACACATAAAAAAAAAAAAAAACATTTTGGTGGTGATATAGGACATTAGAATGTCTTAGGACATTTTTGACCCTAAAACAACTTAAATTCTGAATTGAACTGGACCCAACAAGGTGAAAAACTTTGGTCAGGTTTGGTATTGGTTTTTTGAGATTTTTTCCAAACTATGGTGTTAAAAACAAGTAAAAGAAATACACAAAACTCAACATTTTGATGGTGATATAGGGTATTAGAATATCTTAAGGACATTTTTGACCCTAAAACTACTTAAATTCTGCATTAAACTTGGCCCAACAAGATAACAGAACTTTTTATACAGGTGGGTTTGGTATATCCAAACTATGGCGTCAAAACAAGTAAAAAAAATACACAAAAGTCCACATATTGATGGTGATAAAGGGTATTAGAACGTCTTAAGGACAATTTTTTATTCTAAAACGACTCCAATATGGCGTCAAACTTCACCCAACCATGTGCCAAACCGACCAGGTAGCGTCCAAAATCCAAGTTCTTGACCGAAACTTGACCCAACAAGGTGTCAACCAGACCAGGTACCGTCAGAACTCCTTCACCCCGTGTCAGAACCAGCTCCTGTGACTCCAGATGCCCTGGGAGCTTCAAACGGTTCTAAAATCAGATGACTCATTAGTGCAACAAGGGTGACCTTTTCATAAGGCCGCTGACATGTGCGGAAGGTCACCGTGGTTAAATGGCACGCCCCTAAGTGACTGTCAATCAAGCCCCTGCCGCCCCGTCGCCTGTCATCACGCCACGACTACTTTGCAGTGCAGAAATGAACCATCCGCAGCTGCCGAGGCGTGCTCCTGTGGATGTCGTCCAAATCCATGAATTTTAATGGCGGAAAATCGGACACAAACAGGCTTTTTCCAAGCAGATTGGCGTTCAAACCACCTGTGTGAGGACAGCAGTTAGGGCCGACGGAGACTCAGATGGCTCAATTTTCCGCCTCTCGGTGAGAAATCCAGGTCTGGCGTTCATTCGGGAGGGGGGGCTGCTTTGTTGGGGGGGTTCATCAGCAGTAAGTGAAGGTGTGAGATGAGAAATTGCGCTCGGCGCTATTTTGTTTGTGGCGCGGCTGACGAGGAGCGACCGGCGCGCTCTCGAGGTGAGTCTGTGTGGGAAATCAGTTTAGAAGTAAATGAAAAATAGACGCCAGTGTGCATTTCAGCCACCAATCACTTGAGTGGGGCTCTCCAGGAAATTCGAGCCATAAGGGGGGGCAAATAATTGAACTCCGCCGTTGTGCTGTTATGTGTTTTGGTTAAAGGAATCAGTTAAGGTGCACTTGAGCCATCAGAACTCCCCGCGGTTGATCAAAACAAGACGAGGGCCTTAGCGTCGCATCACTGGCGCCACTAGACACCTTTGTATGCGGCGCCATCTGTACCGACGGGTCCTGTCTGCGCCCAGAACGACCACGACGGCCTCACACGTTTACCTTGTGAAGCTAATGTGCAGATTAACAATTTAGGGTTAAAAAAAAGTTTCTGTCACTGATTTTCTTCAGGATACAGAACCAGACTGATACAACTACTCGGACGATTGACGGAACGATTCAAGAAGACGAGACGATACGACTAGATACCACAAGTTCAAGCCCGTCAGAGTCTTGACCCAGACCCGATTGAGAGGCAATCAAGAAGTGTGGAGACGAATGGTCCAGAATTCGTTCTGACGATTCGACACATATCGATGTTTGGTCAAAAACTTCTCTGTGTCAAAAATTGAGGTTTTGAAGAGTCAAGTGTCCTCATTGGACGTGGTAGCTGTTTGTCAAAGGTACATGATAGGTAACAGAACCGGTACCAGACATGATAGGTACCAGGACAAGTAACAGGACCCAATAGGTACCAGAACAGGTACCAGGACCGATACCAGACATGACAGGAACCAGAACAAGTACCAGGACCGATACCAGATACTATAGGTACCAGGGCAGGTAACAGAACCAATACCAGACATGATAGGTACCAGGACCAATAACAGACATAATAGCTACCAGAACAGGTAACAGAACCAATACCAGACATGATGGGTACAAGGACTTATAACAGACATGATAGGTACCAGAACTAATACCAGATATGATAGGTACCAGGACAGGTACCAGAACCGGTACCAGATATGATAGGTACCAGAACCGATACCAGATAGTATAGGTACCAGGACAGGTAACAGAACCAATACCAGACATGATGGGTACAAGGACTTATAACAGACATGATAGGTACCAGAACTAATACCAGATATGATAGGTACCAGAACCAAGACCAGACACGATAGGTACCAGAACCGATACCAGAGATGATAGGTCCCAGAACCAGTACCAGAAACGATATGAGACATGATAGGTACCAAAACAGGTACCAGAACCAGTACCATAGACAATAATTACCCAAACCGGTACCAGACATGACAGGAAACCAATTCTTTTTTCATCAAGAATTATTTCTTTTTTTCTATGGCCCAGTTTTTACGTTTCTCCAGAAAAAGGAGGTTTTGGTGCAACTTGCAAGTGAACCCTGGTGTGTATCTGGGAAAGCAACATATTTTAATGACCAAAGTGCTTAACTTTTGAGCAGGACAAAAAAAAGGCTAAAAAAATGTGTTCTGGGTAAATGTGAAGTAGTGAGTTTAGAAAAGTAAAAAATATAAAAATGTGAAAAAACACAATATCAAAAAAGAAATAGAAGGACAAACTATGAAGTTTGAATAAAATGTAGAAAGTGAAAAAAATTTAACATAGAAAAAGAAAATATAAAAAAGTAAAAATATTTTTTTTACTTTGAAATGGAAAGGGGGAAAAATAGAACTATGTAAAGGATATGTAAAAAGTGTACAAAAAGTGTGAAAAAGGAAATGTAAGAATATAAACAAAATACAAAAA
>NC_050513.1:18929506-18932182 GCF_002922805.2 Oryzias melastigma | reverse complement strand
CTATCACAAGTTCAAAAGAAAACATAAATCACAAAAATGCAAAAAAAAAAGGTGAATTAAAGAAAAAATAATATTCTAAAAGTTTAAATGAGGAAATGTAAAAAAAATCACACTTTTAAGTAAAAAGGAAATAAATGACATGCAAAAAGGGGAACTTTTTATGTCATAAAAATGTGAACAAGTTACAATTTAATATAAATATTAATGTCTCAATTACGCGCCCTTTGTTTAATAGAAAGTACCCTAGTGAGATTAATTTTAGTTCTAAACCTAACTTAGTAGTAAAGGATGATGTTTTTCAAAATAAAACTTATTTTTTTATAATTAGGGTTATTTTAACTTGTAAACTCTCTCTGTTAAATGAGTTTTGGTGTGAAATATTTCAGTTTGGTCGATGCTACAAACTCGTCTCCTAAACTTTATTTCCTCTCCTTCATCTCAGAGCAGCTCCAACAGTAATTGTGTTTTTTTTTTCTCATATCTCAGCGAAGTCGAAGAAAAGCAGACACCCTTCAAGTCTGATCGGCAGCGTTTAATTGGCTCAAATATCAGCGCTAGGAATAGCCGCGGAGCGCCGCGTCTTACGTAACTGTAATTTGGTTTGTTATGGGTCAGTGGAGCTCCACGTTTCTGAAAAAATGTGACAATTCTTGTTAGACTGTGTGAACGCTGGAGATCAGACGGCAGAACTCGGCCTGGAGCTTGTTTTTCTCCAATTCAAATTCAGAACGGGCTTTTCGTGGCATTAATCTTCAGCAGCTTCCTCCAATTTTCTGCCTTCAGAAAGCAGCAGAAAGCCCGTCTCCAGAGCTCCACACCAGGATGATTTGAACAAAGTGCTACATCTATGAGGAGCACTGATCTCCTGCTTGTACCGTCTCCTCAGCGCTAATTAGCGATGGCGGCGGCGGCGAGATCACGTGCTGGAGCTGGTCCTCAGACGGTGAGTTATGGAGCGGCGCTGGATCCAGGGAAGGGTTTCTGATGCACAGCTGGAGGCTCCAACGGTGTAGCGGCGACGGCTGCGGCGGCGGCGGCTCAACCTGCAGTTTGGTTTTAATGGAAAATCAGATTTATGAAGACGAAGTTCAGATCTGACGAGTTCAGGCTGAAATCTGAGCTTCATCATCAGTGAACCAATCAGAGAAATGGATTTGTTAAAAAAAAATTAAATAAAAAAAAACAACAAAACTTTTAAATAAAAAATATCAACTACAAGTTCTTCCTTCAAAATAGCAAAAAATGAAGTTTTATTTTGAAATATGGCATTTTATGTTGTATTATGTTGAGTACATAGAAGCATTTTGTTTATTTTTTTACTTTATTTTGTTTTTATTGTGAAGATTTTTGGTTTTAAAGTCTAGCGGAAACTTTTATTTTGAAAACCAATTTGTTTTACGAAAATATAAAAGAAGTTTTATATATAAAGTTTTCATCAGGTCACTTTTGCCCTTTAAGTTTGACTCAACTATCGAAGTTTGATTAAAAAAAAGGGGGGGAAAAAAATGGAGCCAGGTCAGTTCACCAACTAACCACTAGGAGGTTTAAACACAAATAATTTAGTTCTTTCATATTAAGTATAATTCAATTTCACAATCGAAATATACTAAAAAAAACAATGATTAGTAATGGTCTTTATTAAAGATGTTTTTAATGTGAAAATCTTTTGGTTTTAAAGTTTAAAGGAGGCTTTTATTTTGAAAAGTCGTTTGTTTTCCTAAGGTTAAGAAAGTGTTTTTCAAATAAAGTTTTCTTGGGTTCACTGGGTCATTTTTGCTCCTAAGTAAAATGTTTGTCCAACTTTACAAGTTTGGTGAAAAATGAAAAAAAAATGGAGCCAGGTCAGTTCACCAACTCACCACTAGGGGGAATGAACACAAGGAGTTTAGTTCCTCATTCTCTCACATCAAATGTAATTCAGTTTCACATTGGAATTAAATAAAATCAATGGTTAGTAATGATAATTTATGTTATTGTTATTTTTTTTTTACGTTTCCAATTATTTTGCGCAAACATTTAAATTTATTTATTTACAGTTTGTCAATTTATGTTCGATCATGTTGAGATGTTCAGAAAGTCACATTTATATTTATGTATATTTCTTAATTTGAATGTCTTTCAATTTTAAAGTTAATTTGAAGCTCCTTTTCTGAAAACCACTTCATTTTACAAACGTAAAGTTTTTTATAAATAAAGTTTTTTTTTATTATTATCTTTTTTTACACCTAAGTGAGAAATTGTTTGACTGAACTTTTGAAATTTGGTGAAAATGAAAAATATTGGAGCCAGGTCGGTTCACCAAGTGACCAGTAGGGGGGTTTAGACGAGGAATTTAGTCGTTTATTCTCTTAAATCAAATATAATCCAATTTCACTTTGGAAATATACAAAATCAATAGTTGGTAAAGATTTTTACTCTGTTGTTTGTTGTTTTCGTGCTCTCTGAATTTGTGTACATTTTTACTGTATCTTTATTTTAAAAATTATTAAATTGATGGTTTATTTTGTTGCGTGTGTTTTTTTCTTAGTGTGAAGTTATTTTTGTTTTTAAGTTTAAATTACATCAATTAAGTAAATTAATGTAATTAATTAAATTATGTTATTTAAATATCAAAAAGGGTTTTAGAAATTAAACTGTATTTTAATTTATCCAGTCGACTAATTTTCTTTCTAGTAA
>NC_050513.1:18926490-18928199 GCF_002922805.2 Oryzias melastigma | reverse complement strand
ACTAATTGTAAAAAAACGTCAAATGACTCTACATTAGCGAGTGCTTCTGTTCAGACGGCGCGATCTGGTGATTGGTGAGGCGTTTTCAACCATCAGGCTGAGAGGAGGAACACCGGCGTTTATTACCATAACAAACACGCTCCATCAAAGGAGCTTTAATGGCGTTAAGAACGATAAAAATAAGAAAGAAAAGAGCCGTCAGGGTTCAAATACATGCAGACGGGAGGAGAAAACATTCTCTCCGGTCTGGATGGCAGAGATCAGCTGTGGAAAGAGAAGAGGTGTACAAGGACTCATACAAGTACTATGACACGGCGTTTTTAAATATTTATTGGTACAAAATCATCTTAATTCATCTGTAAATAAATCCAAACCTGGTCAGGAGAAAAAAATAAAAATAAAGCTAACGCCTCTAACAGTAGCTAGCTATAGCTAGCAAACTAAGTGGCTATAAACAATAAAAACGTTTAGTTTTTTCAAAAATATTTCTAAGTTACATTTGTTGCATAATTTCAACTTTATATTCAAATTATTGTTTTTAACTAATAAAAAAACTATAGAAGTTTCATAATGACACTCTACAATAAATATGAAATAAAATAAGACATAACTCCGTAAAGCTTGCTAACAAGATGCTAATGCTAACTTTAGCAGTAGCAATTTAAAATATAGCATTAACATCATAAAGAAATAATTTCCTAATACTTACCTCTCGAATAGCATGCTAATGCTAGCACTGACATAGCAGAAACTAACAAGCAAGACAACTTTTAAGTGCTAATATTAGCATTAGCTTAACCTGCCTACTTTCTTTATGACTCATTTTCACATTATACTTTCTTTGTTTTGTTTTGGTTTTGTTTTCTACTCACATGTTTTTCTAAGCCACTGTAGAGTTCCTGACTTTAAATAAAGCTTGCTAGCAAAAGATTCTAAAATGCTAACGTTAAAATTAGCGCTAACTTTTTAAGCCATAGCAGCAGCAGCACCTTTCAGTTCATGCGCTAGTTCTTACCTCTAGAACGGCGCGCAAACGTAAACATAATTTAAAAGAAACAGAGAATTGCAGACCAGACAACTTAAAGTGAATTAAAAAAAAAGCTTTTATTTTAGCAAATTAGAAAACAAAGTAAGAACCATCTTAGTAAAGCTTTTAACAAGATAAAGAGTATTACATGAAAATGCTGTCATTGGCAGTAGCCTTTTAAGCCAAAGCATTAAGAGTTTTTCAACTTCTATGTTAATGCTAACTGTTACATGCTAATGTTAGCACTAACATGACAAAAAAGGGAAAAAAACTGACAACTTACTAGTGCTAGCATTGGAATCTCTACATTTTTTAAATTGTTTTTGTGTTCTCCTGAATTGTTTTTGAAAATCAATGTAGAAATATTAAATTTTAATGCAAATCTAACTTATAATCATAATATATATATATAAATGAAGCTTTGATGTAAATAAAATACAAACCCATATGAGATAAATCTTTGTAAGACTTGCTATTCAACAAATAGTGCTGCATGCTAATGCTAACATTAGCCGTAGCATTAGGCTTCCCAGCATTTTTACACATGTGCTAATGCTAACTTTAAGATGTTATGCTTTTGTTAGCACTAACATAACAGACAACTTACCAGTGCTAGCATAGCCTTAGCATTATGCTAATACCTCTCAAACATTTTTCTGACATTGATGATCTTACTGCTACA
>NC_050513.1:18920605-18926472 GCF_002922805.2 Oryzias melastigma | reverse complement strand
TTATAATCATAATATATATATATAAATGAAGCTTTGATGTAAATAAAATACAAACCCATATGAGATAAATCTTTGTAAGGCTTGCTGTCCAGCAAAGAAGTGCTGCATGCTAATGCTAATATTAGCCGTAGCATTAGTCTTCCCAGCATTTTTACACATGTGCTAATGCTAACTTTAAGATGTTGTGCTTTTGTTAGCACTAACATAACAGACAACTTACCACTGCTAGCATAGCCTTAGCATTATGCTAATACCTCTCAAACATTTTTCTGACTATAACACAGATGATCATAGTGCCACATTTTTTTTTTGTTTTTTTGTCTCAAGACTTTTCTCGAAAACCAATGCATTTCTTTTTTACTTTTAATGACTAAAATCAAGTTTAATAGATAATATTATCAACACAAAAAATTATTAACAAGCTGTGATATTATCAAGATATAATAGACATCTTATCAAGGCTTTCTAAAGAATGCTCTTTGCTAATGCTAATGTTAGCGGTAGCCTTTTAATCCCTACCATTAGGCCTCCTGGCATCGGACTCATATGGCCATTTTTACTCTTGTGCTAATGCTAACCTTTAGATTAGCATGCTAATATCAGCTCTAATCACAGGATATCACAGACAACTTACCAGTGTTAGCATTAGCGTTAGATTTGTTAAATCCCTTTCAAATTGTTTTTGTTTTATCTAGATTTTTATTGTAAACCAATGCAAATATTTTAAAATCAAGTTTGATAGTTAACATCATCAAAAAAAAAAAAAGAAAAAATCACTACACTTTGATTGTATCAAGATATAAACTAAAACAATGCAAATCTTAGTAAGGAGTGCTACATGCTAATGCTAACAGTAGCAGTAGAAACCATAGCATGGCCCTTTGAACTCATGTGCTAATGATAACCATTAGAAAGGCACGGCATGTTAGTACTAGCATAACAGAAAATCCCAGGGACAATAACTTGCTAGTACTAGCATTAGCATTAACATTTTAAACCACAGCCTAAAAATCACAAGTCATTTTGTACTCACGTGCTAATGCTAGCCTTTAAAATGGCATTTCATGATAGCACTAGCATAACAGAAAATTCCAAACAAGACAACTTGCTCATGCTAGCATTAGCATTAGCATTTTATAACATGGAATACATGGCCCAATTTTACTCATGTCTTAATGTTAGTCTTTAGAATGGCATGGTATGCTAGCTCTAGCATAGCAAAGAATTGTAAACAAGACAACTTGCTAGTGCTAACATTAGCATTAGCATTTTAAAGTCATAGCCTTAAAATTACATGGCCCTTTGTACTCATGTGCTAATGCTAACATTAGAATAGTATGGTATGTTAGCACTAGCATAACATAAAATCCCAATCAAGACAACTTGCTAGAGCTACCATTAGCATTTTAAACCATGGCACTAAAATTACATGGCTCTTTGTACTCATGTGCTAATGCTAACATTAGAATAGCATGGCTTGTTAACATAAGAATAACAGAAAACCCCTATCAAGACAACTTGCTTGAGCTAACATTAGCTTTAGCATTTTAAACCATGGCACTAAAACTACATGGCCCTTTGTACTCATGTGCTAATGCTAACATTAGAATAGCATGGCATATTAGCACTAGCATAACAGAAAACCACAATCAAGATAACTTGCTAGAGCTAACATTAGCATTAGCAATACCTCAGAAACTTCTGTTTTATTTTTGGTCTTGTTTGTTTTCTCAAGACATAAAAAATGAAATAACGCAAAATTTTACATTCCAAAAAATAAATAGAATAAAATTTGGTAACTAAACAAAAAAATATATATGTTGCCTTGCCCTGCCCCCACTGGAAGTCCTGATAAAAATGACCAAAATCTGACTAAATAAAACAATAATAAAGATGATTCCACTATAATAAAAATGTTTCTGAGTTATAGAAACTTTTAGGTACATCTCTGGCAGCACGGTCATGCTGACAGGCGGCGAGGACGCCAAACAGGAGTCTGTCTCCGTGGCGACTGGCCGGGAACAGAGAGGTTGCGAGGGGTTTGTGTGACGGCAGAACTGGGGGAGAGAAACACAGTTCAGGGGCCCGTTTCCAGGAGAGGTAATCAGGCGGAGGGGGGGATGAAAAAGGCTGATTTTCAGGGAATTAGCATGATAAGCGAGAACACAAAATCAATCCTCGTCCTCAGCCGAGGCCTCCTCTGATTACTTTGAACTGTCAAAAAATGGCAGAATCAAATCGAAAGTGCTCGAGGTTAGGGGAGTGATTTGTTCAAGAAGAGATCGCTAGAGCAATTGACACAGCTCTTGAGACAATAATTGGGTTATCAAAGAGAAAACAGTTCAAGTACCACGGGGGTGAAAGCTTATTTGCATTGGATTTTCATACAGAGAGACACACCTCTTCTTCTCCGCCCCCTCCTTTCTGTACTTGAGGGGCGAGTTGACACGGGGATTGCATCATTATCATCCAAAAGTTTAATGCCATGTGTGCGCCGGGTGATTAGCAAGTGGTTGTTGTGCGCGTGCCGAGAGTGTGTCCCTGTGCAGCTTTTTTTGTTGTTGTTGTTGTTGTTTGGGCATACACACTTTCCTTCACTTCCAGGGAATTTGAAGTTCTGAGGAAAGCGTCGCACAAACAGAGGGAATTTGTTTCAAAGCTACAAACTTCATCATGTAAAATATTCATTTTTTCCTAGGAAACAACATCCAGCCCCCACCGTCTGCTACACTCCTGCAGAAACCGCGATTAAAACGGTGGATTACTCTTAGAATTTCCATTAAAGGATTTGCCGTTCGCCTTTTTCAGGTCCTTATGTCCTCAGGAATAGAAAGAAAAAGGAAACTCGATTAATAAGAGAATCAAAAATGTTGATATGATTAACCCAAGAATATTATTGACATTCTTTTCATTACTGTAGCTCTTCAACTATTAACAAAATTTACAAAATTCCAACGTATTCTGAAGCAAAAAAGTTTCTTTACCCGTTGTCTGGCTCTACTCTATTTACACCAACGTAGGACATAAAAACGTCTGTATATGCACGTTTTGGACTTTTGCGTTCAGAACACTCACGTTTAAGCGTAGCCAGTCATGTTTCTAATACTTTACGAAACCTGTGAACTAGCATATATGCGCATTTTGGATTTCCGCATTCACGTGTAGCTACGCTAGTTTCTACGACCGATTTAGTCCTCTATTCTACGTAGAAAAATGAGGAAATGTCCGCATATGTGCGTTTGGACTTTTGGTGTTCAAAACACTTGTGTTCCGGCATGACTAGTCACGTTTGGGCTCTACGTACAGAACCTGTAAATTAGCATATATGCGCATTTTGGGTTTCTGCGTTCACGTGTAGCTACAATAGTTTCTACGACCGATTTAGACCTCTATTCTACGTAGAAAAATGAGGAAATGTAAGCGCATTTTGGACTTTTGGTGTTCAAAACACTCGTGTTCAATCATAACTAGTCAAGTTTGGGCTCTACGTACAAAACCTGTAAACTAGGAGATATTTGCGTTTCGGGTTTCCGTGTTCACGTGTAGCTACGCTAGTTTCTACGACCGATTTAGTCCTCTATTTTACGTACAAAAATGAGCAAATGTCCGTATATGTGCGTTTTGGACTTTTGGTGTTCAAAACACTCGTGTTCAAGGATAACTATTCAAGTTTGGGCTCTACGTACAAAACCTGTGAACTAGCATATATGCGCGTTTCGGGTTTCCGCGTTCACGTGTAGCTACGCTAGTTTCTACGACCGATTTAGTCCTCTATTTTACGTACAAAAATGAGGAAATGTAAGTGCGCATTTTGGACTTTTGGTGTTCAAAACACTTGTGTTCAAGGATAACTAGTCAAGTTTGGGCTCTACGTACAAAACCTGTAAACTAGCATATATGCGCATTTTGGGTTTCCGTGTTCACATGTAGCTACGCTAGTTTCTACGACCGATTTAGTCCTCTATTTTACGTACAAAAATGAGGAAATTTCCGTATATGTGCGTTTGGACTTTTGGTGTTCAAAACACTCGTGTTCAAGCACAACTAGTCAAATTTGGGCTCTACGTACAAAACCTGTAAACTAGCATATATGCGCGTCACAAGTGTACACGTGTAGCTACGCAAGTTCTACGACTATTTTAGTGCTCTACTTTAAGTACTAAAAGTAAGAAAATGTCCGTAGATATGGGTTTTGGGCGTCTGTGTTCAAAAGATTAGCGTCCTAGCGTAGCTATGTAAGGGTCTACAACTGTTTTGGCCGGGGCCAGCCCTGGGCATAGTCGACTGCGCTTAAAAGTTTCAAGCTCACACATAGCTATGCTAATTTTTATAATCGTTTTAGGACTCCACGAGCAAAACCTGATAGTGAGAATACATCTGTTTCAAGCTTCTACCTTAACCATGTTTGTTTCAGCCTCCTGTGTTTCTACAACTGTTTTTAGGCTCTACGTTGGACGATAAAAGTCTCACGTTTTTACAACTTTTTGTTAAAAAAATGTGTAAATTAAACATATATATGGTTTGGACTGCCGGTTTTTTAAACTCTCTCATTCACGTCTCTACGACCGTTGGCTACCAAAGCCAAGGGGTGTAAGAAAATATCGATTTAGAGAAATATCGCGATACTTCACTTGGCAATACTTGTAATGCAAATAAAGTATCGTGATATTTCACTGAATCGATATTTTCCTACACCCTTTGACTTTGCTAACCAAGGCTACCAATCCTCATCCGATCCCTTCCTAAGTAATAGGCCTTCAACATTCTATCATGTTTTGTTTTTTTTTAAGATTAAAAAGACTCATTAAGTAAAACCTGTCAAAGTGATAAAGACTGAATGGTTTTGCAGGTAAAAATGCCAAAATATTTGTTCAACAAAATGGTTCACTAAACAAATGTCACTGGATCTGAGGAAGATCTCCAGTTTTGACTCAAACACGCTGATCTCTAATGACCCTTCAGATTCGATGGGGTCGTTGTGTAACCTCTTTGTGGACCTTCACACAGTTTGGATTACACAGAGACCCGACATGGAGGTCTCTTGTCCTCTGTTTTTTATTTTTCAACCCAGAAAGCACCGGGGTCCCGTCTCGCGGCGGGACAATGCCGACTGCAGCTCGTTCCCGCAGCTCCGGCCCTGGAAACAACCTGCAGGAATTTGAGCGGGCGCTTTGATCTCAGGATGGGACGTTGGGATTCGGCGCGGGCCGTGTTGACACAGCTTGGAGCGACTGGAGGATTGATGAAAGTGCCGTGCGGACGGACGCACGGGTCGCAGGAGAAGGGAAATAAACCTGAGCGTTGTTTAAACTGCGCCAGGATTCCAGGTGGGGAAGAGCGAGCGGCGGGGTTTCCGGTCGGAGGGTTGCTTTGCCTTTTGTCTGGAAGCGATTGAGACGGTTTGGCCTCAATCAGGCGGGAAAAGCTGAGAAAATGCTTCGGGACTGACAAAATAACCCGATACCTTCTCACGGGCTGCTGCCATGGCAACCATTAAGACGAATTGGGGAGTTTGTCACGTTAAGACCCGTACAAAACTTTATTGACTGTTATGGCCGCTGCTGGTTTGTTTATCCTCTTTATTTCCTCGGTAGTCTTACACTGCTGGCTTTTGTTATTTTAGTTTGGGGTTGGATCATGGCGGTCTTCAAACACGAAAACAGTTATAAAAACTTGCGTAGCTACAAGAGAACCTGACAATTTTGGACGTAAATGCGCACATTCGCACAACTACGTGGCCGAACTTTTTGTAGACATAGCTCAAAAAGGGCCGTAGAAATTTTCATAGCTATGCGCGAAAGTGAAAGGAAAACACTCACAAACGCTTGTTTACATGTACATACAGCCCGAAAACTGTCGTAGAAATG